>NC_037688.1:68337675-68710315 GCF_003255815.1 Theropithecus gelada
TTACCCAGATACTTTTCCTGCAACTCTTTGTATGTTTCATTCTTGTAGACCCAGCTTAAACATTGTCTTCTTAGAGCAATCTTTCCCAATCACATGATCTAAGGTTATTCTACTCGTAATTTTCTCTCCTCAGTACCTATTGGTTTCTTTCTCAAGACTCTGCATATTTTGTAATTGTTTGGTTATTGATTTAATTTTGTCTGTCTTATTCCTGAAATGTCAAGCTTCATGAGATCACAGACCATGTCTGTTGCTCGCTGCCACATGCCTCACACCTTGTATGGTGACCGTCACATGGTAGGTGTGCAGCAATTGATTGTTGTATAAATAAAACATTGACGTTAATGTCTAGGGAACCCACCCCTGGGACATACCTCCCTTCACATGGATGACTTGGCAGGGTATTTGTTGGTACTCAGGGACACTGTCCCCTTCATCTCTGTGACCACAGTCTCTGCCTCTGAGAGGCCCAGATCCTAGGATGGGAGACCTGGGTTAAAATCATGACTTGGCCTCTTATAATGTGTTTGTTCGTCTTTGCTGCATAATAAACAGTCTCCAAAATGTAGTGACTTAAAAGAATAACTTATGGTTCTACAAAAGTTAGCTGGGTGTGGTGGCGGGCACCTGTAATCCCAGCTACTCAGGAGGCTGAGGCAGGAGAATCGCTTGAACCCGGGAGGCGGAGGTTGCAGTGAGCCAAGATTGCGCCATGGGTCTCCAGCCTGGGTGACAGAATGAGATTCCGTCTCAAAATAATAATAATAATAATAATTTATTTTTCAGGCTGGCTGCTTCCTCTGACTTCACTCATGGCCTGCAGTCAGCTGGGGGTTACTGGGCTAGAGGGTCCAAGATAGCCTCCCTCACATGTGTAGCCATTGGCTCTGGCTGTTGGCTGGGTTGCCTCAGTTCTCCTTCATGTGACCTTTCGCCTTCCAACAGGAAAGACCAGCTTGCTTACATGGAAGCTTTGGGTAAGCGTTCCAAACCAGTTCACACAGAAGCTTCGAGGCTTCCTGAAGCCTGTTCTCAGGACTTACACAACACTACCTCTGGCATATTCTATCAGTTGAAGTAAGTCAACAGGACAGCCTATATGTAGGGGAATGGAGAAATAGACTTCACCTCCTTGTGAGAGGAGCCACAGGGAATTTCTGGTCATATTTAATCTACCACAGTAGGCTGTGAAGTCTGGGGCCAGCCACTTACCCTCTTGGTGCCTTACTTTCTTCTTCTGTAAACTGGGTCTTTTGGCATCTATTTCATAGAATTGTTTGTGAAAATTAAACAGATGATGCATCCAAAGTGCTTAGTGTAGAAACCTGTTTCTTAGAAAGTACCTAGTGGATGGGAACCACTGCTATTATTGCTGTTATTAATATTACTGTCATAATTACTTTGAGAACTTAGCAAATTGATGGATGGATAGATGGGTGGGTAGATAGGTAGGTAGATGGATGGATAGGTTGGCTGGATGGATGGATGGGTAGGGAGGTGAGTGGATGGATGGGTGGTTTAGGGGTGGATGAATGGATGAATGGATAGGTGGGTGGATGGGTGGATGGATGGATNTTTAGGGGTGGATGAATGGATGAATGGATAGGTGGGTGGATGGGTGGATGGATGGATGGGTTTGGGGTGGATGGATGGATGAATCGATAGGTGGGTGGATGGAAAAATGGACAGGTGGGTGGATGGATGGGTAGATGGATGGATGGATAGGTGGGTGGTTGGATGGGTGAATGAGTGGGTAGATGGATGGATGGATAGGTGAGTGGATGGATAGATGGATAGGTGGACTGATGAATGGGTAGGTGGATGAATGGGTAGGTGGATGGGTAGATAAATGGATGGATGGATAGGTAGACAAATGTATGCATGGATTGACAAATGGCTTTTGATGTTCAAACAACATGTAGCCCCACTGACTTATCTGTTAATGATAAGTCATCTTATTTCATGGGGTTTAGAATAAACAGTAGCTCTTTGCTGTTGAGTTCAAACACCCTTGATTTCTAAAGAGACCTGACCTCTTGCTTAGTTTACTTTTTCATCACCTGTGTTTGTGTGGAAAGAGGGGTGGCAGGGGTGGGGGATGAGTGTCAGGCAATTCCACTGCAGGCTTTGTGTTTGGGAAATATGCGAGCTTGTGCGAGCACCCCTCTCGCTCACACATGCACTCCCCTCCACAGCCTCAGTTAAACGTCACCAGACTCTAACTGTGAAAAACAGCCAAGCTTGCCATTGCAGAGTTCAGCAGCAAAAGGAGTTTGCCGATACACATCCCTATGGGCTGGAGCCAGGTGTGGCCAGTATGGGCACCTGTGAGGGGCAGCCCTGCTGGCTCCTGCACAGTAGAGGCCACCTCCTCCCAGGTCCTGAGGCACAGAGCCCAGACCTGGCATGTAGCACACACACTGTGAACATGTGCACTTTTTGCACTGTAGTCCCAGCATAGAGAACAGTGCCTGGGAGACAGTAGTAAATGTTTTCAGAATAAACGATGGCATGGCTGAGCATGCAGGGAGCTGTGTCCTCCGCAGCTCTTGGGCTTGAAGACTTTGTGCCTGAAAGCTGGGTGGGACCAAGGGGTTAACAGCAGGATTCTCAAACATCCTCAGAGGCAAATGTATGCCTTCAGCACCCTAAAACCCAACCAGGCAGGGCGCAGTGGCTCATGCCTGTAATCCCAACACTTTGGGAGGTAAAGGCGGGAGGATCGCTTGAGGTCAGGAGTTTGAGACCAGCCTGGGCAACAGAGCGAGATCTTGTCTTTACAAAAATAAAAATAAAAAAGTTAGCCAGGTGTAGTGGCACATGCCTGTGGTCTGAGCTACTTGGGAAGCTGAGGCAGGAGGATCACTTGGGTCCAGGAGGTTGAGGCTGCAGTAAACCATGATTGTGCCATTCCATTCCAGCCTAGGTGACAAAATAAGACTCTGTCTCAAAAAATATTAATAGGCCGGGTGCGGTGGCTCACGCCTGTAATCCCAGCACTTTGGGAGGCCGAGGTGGGCAAATCACGAGGTCAGGAGATTGAGACCATCCTGGCTAACACAGTGAAACCCCATCTCTACTAAAAATACAAAAAATTAGCTGGGCGTGATGGTGGGCTCCTGTAGTCCCAGGTAATCGGGAGGCGGAGGCAGGAGAATGGCATGAACTCAGTAGGCGGAGCTTGCCGTGAGCTGAGATCATACCACTGCACTCTAGCCTGGGTGACAGAGCAAGACTCCATCTCAAATAATAATAATAATAATAATAATAATAAAACCCAACCTGTCCCAGCAAGGCAGTGTGATCAGATTTGCATTTTGAGACAGTTCCTCTGGGTGTGGTGGGGAGCTAGACTGGAGGAGAGGGGCAAGAGTGGCTATAGGAGAACCAGGAGAGATACACTTCTAGAAGGCCAGGGAGAAGTGAGGGCGGCCTGATAATAGGTGGGGACATGGACGGGACAGGGAGAGAAGCTGCTGCGAGGGCCGCCAAAGAAATTGATGGGCAGGACTTAGTGAGGCTGGGATGTGGGAGAGAGGGGACCTGGAGGGATCAGACATGGCACCTGGTTTCTTTTTTCTTTTGAGAAGGAATCTCACTCTGTCATCCAGGCTAGAGTGCAATGGCATGGTCTCGGCTCATTGCAACCTCTGCCTCCCATGTTCAAGCGATTCTCCCACCTCAGCATCTCGACTAGCTGGGACTACAGGTGCGTGCCACCACACCCAGCTAATTTTTTTTATTTTTAGTAGAGACGGGGTTATATTATGGGAGGCCCACCTCGGCCTCCCAAAGTGCTGGGATTATAGGCGCGAGCCATCGTGCTCGGTACCTGGTTTCTAGTTAGCATCTCTAGAGTGGCAGATGAGGGAATTCAGAGGGAAATCAGTTTCGGGGGAGGCTCCTGAATTCGGTTTTGAGGAGCCACAAAGACACTAAAGAATTAGCCCAGGTTTGAACTCCCGAGAACATAGTGACGATGTTACCTGGGCAAGCCTCCCTCACCCTTCTGGGTGTCAGTTTCCCCATGTGCAAAATGGAGTGCCTCACCAGGTAATTGTGAAGGCCCTATGCAGGAATATAAGCAAACTGCGTGCCTTAGAGCCAAGGCACCATGCAGAGAAGCTATGTAACCCCATTACTTAGCACTCTGTCAGCGAGAAGCAACAGACACAAAGGTAAACTGGCTTAAAAAGAAAAACAATTTATTATTCCTGTAACTGTCAAATCCAGGAAGTAGATCTGGCTTCCTCAATAGCTGCATCTGAGGCTCAAGCATTGTCACAGGGACTGCATATCTTTGGGGGCTTCCTATATTTCTCAGGCACATTCCATGTGTATTCCCAGTGGGCAGCAGCTCAGCAAAGGTAGGGTTTGGGAGTCTTTTCCCACCTGGCAGAAAAGTCTCAAGGAAGATTCTGATTGGCCCAGCTTGGTCATGTGCTCACCACAGAGCCAATCACAGTAACTAGGCCTGGGTCACATGACTTTCTACTCCTGGAAGATGGCAGCAGACAAGCGGAACCAACGGTGCAGCAGCTGTTAGGTTCCCAGCCAGTCCAGTGGGAGTTTTAGGATGGGAACAGATGGGAATGTGGTTTGTGGTGTACAGTAGAAACTCAATTCATGGTGATGGTTTTCGTTACAGTTCTGGAGGTAGATCACCAAATGGCCCTCCATTTGGGTGTTTTAAAGTGCTTTACAAATATGACCTTCACCGCTAAAATCCTAAGTTCAGAGGTATCCTCAGCCTCCTCCAGATAGTCTGTCACCATGCTTAGGAGACGGAGGTGAGAGGTCAGTCCTGGGGGGCTTGGGGCACCCTTTCTGCAACAGTGTTGGGGGTCACATTGTCTGTGGCCAGCCATGAAAGGGCTCTGAGCATCCCTGTTACTGACCCTAACTAGGAGACCCAGGGACTCCCCACGCCTCCTAGGGAAATTCCAAGGCCTCTAGTGTCCCCCAACAGCCAAATCAAGAAAACAGGTTCTGCAGAGTTAGGCAAAGACCTTTGCGGTTCATAACGTCAGCGAGAAAATTCCAAAACCTCTGAGCGAGCTGTCATGTGGACGCTCCTTTCAACAACCTGGTTCTGATTGGAGCTGCCTGGTAACTCCCTGCCAATTAGCAGCCATGCTGCAGAAACCTGGAACTTTATAGCTTAGCAACGAGAAATCTGGAAGAACTCTGGAATTAATTTGAAGAAAGGGGAAGGAAAACACCAAGAAGGGAATTAGCAGCCAAATAATCAGGCTGTGCGTTTGTATTATTACCTTTGCTGCCAAGATAAGTATTGAAACTTTTCAGCGTTAATTACCAGCAAAGAGGGAACCAGTGAGATATCTTGTCTCAAACTCTGGGGCTAATGTTTGCTTTTGTTTTGTTGTCCCAAGCTACTATTGAAGTAGGGATATGAGCAGAGCTAAGAAAATGTGGTCAGAACAGGTACAGTAATTAAAAACCACACCAATCCTGCCTTCGACGTCCTCCTCCAGGAGCCTCTCTCTTTGCCGGTCTTTTTCTGGGATCATTTTCTATCCTGTGACATCACGGATAGCAGCCTGTCTGAAATGGGAAGTGGAGACCCTGGTGGCTATGGAGGGTTTCTGTGATTTCAGATGGAGGCCCAGTTGGAGGTGATAGCAGTCTCTGGTAGAGCCATTCAATGACTTTTTTTTTTTCCTCTTTTTTTTTTTTTTTTTTTTGTGGCGGAGTCTCGCTCTGTCGCCCAGGCTGGAGTGCAGCGGCCAGATCTCAGCTCACTGCAAGCTCCGCCTCCTGGGTTTACGCCATTCTCCTGCCTCAGCCTCCCGAGTAGCTGGGACTACAGGCGCCCGCCACCTCGCCCGGCTAGTTTTTTGTATTTTTTTTAGTAGAGACGGGGTTTCACCGTGTTAGCCAGGATGGTCTTGATCTCCTGACCTCGTGATCCGCCCGTCTCGGCCTCCCAAAGTGCTGGGATTACAGGCTTGAGCCACCGCGCCCGGCCTTCCTCTTTTTTTTTTAAGAGTCTTGCTCTGTCACCCAGGCTGGAGTGCAGTAGCACGATCTCGGCTCACTGCAACCTCTGCCTCCCGAGTTCAAGCAATTCTTGTGCCTCAACCTCCCGAGTAGCTGGGACTACAGGCATGCACCACCACGCCTGGCTAATTTTTTGTATTTTTAGTAGAGACGGGGTTTCACCATGTTGGCCAGGCTGGTCTTGAACTGATGACCTCAAGTGATCCAACTGCCTTGGCCTACCAAAGTGCTGAGATCACCGCGACCAGCCAGTTTTTTCTTTTTCTTTTCTTCCCCAGGCTAGAGTTCAGTGATGTGATCTCGGCTCACTGCAACCTCTGCTTCCCAGGTTCAAGCAATTCTTCTGCCTCAGCCTGCCGAGTAGCTGGGACTATACAGGTGCATGTCACCACACCCAGCTCATTGTTGTCATTTTTAGTAGAGATGGGGTTTCGCCATGTTGGTCAGGCTGGTCTCGAACTCATGACCTTAGACATTCTACTCACCTTGGCCTCCCAAAGTGCCGGGATTACAGGTGTGAGCCACGCGCCTGGCCCATTCAGTGACTTCTGAGTGTTATTCCTGTGTCTCCACTGAGTCAGGCTGTAAAACAGTGAACATCACACACCCGCCCCCGCCCCTGTGGGCTGACAGTCTAGCCAGGGGTGGGGGAGGCTAGATATTAATAATCAGCTAATTATACAAATAGCTGTGTAATTACAATTGCACTGATGTCATGGAAGAAAAGGGTGGGATGCTAAGATGAAGGTTACGTGGGTGAGGGGATGGTGCAGTGAGAAGTCTTTGGTTATCCTGTCCTTGCTTGGAATTTCGTAGGGGTGAGGTGGGGTGGGTTGCAGAGAGAGGTGGACCTGCACCAGGTGGACAGAGGCAAGCCCACAAAGGGTCTCCTGGGCCAGCAAAGTTTATAGTTTGTCCTAAGGCAATGGGGGGAAGATGAGAAACCATTTAGGTTTGCATACTGGGACATGGGGCAATCAGGTTTATGATTTAGAGCCCTTTAGCTGTTTGGGGGCAGAATAGGATGCCAGGCCATGGGATGGTGGAGGCATCTGAGATGACACATAGGTGGGACCTCCAGGGTATCATGGACTTAAAACCCTGGTCGTTCAATGGGGTCTTGATGGTTCTTGTCAGCCAGCTCCATCCCAAAGCCTCCTTTCCTGGAAATAACCATTTAGACACCTTACTGTCTATGGGACGGAATGCCCAGTGCATCCCAGTTGACCCAGAGCTTTCCTGGTTTTAGCACCTGATGTCTCCAGTCCCAAAAACCTCCTAGTCCTAGGCGCACTGGGATGGCTGGCCACCCTGCTTTGGGACAGGATTACATGGGGGCAGGAAGAGTTGGCTTCCCTCACTGAACAGGGCTTCCCTGCACCATCTCCCCAAGCAGTGTGAACACAGGCTCAGCCACCCATTTGCTATGTGGCCCCAGTCAAGTTACTTGGCCTCTCTGGGCCACTGTTTCTTCATTTGGAAAATGATCTGGAGAGCTTTTCAGTCTTCTGGCAGCACTGATTTCCTGGCCCTGCTGTGGCATTTCAAAGCTTCATCAATGCACAGAGGGCTGAGCACAGAAGACAGGGGCCTCATACCAGTAGTGTGGGCTTCACCAAAGTATCTCACCTCTGTGCTTAAGCTTCTTCCTCCACAGGATGGAAATAACGTGACTTAGCTCATAGAAATGTAAGCACTAGGCCAGGCACAGTGGCCCACGCCTGTAACCCAGCACTTTGGGAGGCGGAGGCGGGTGGATCACTTGAGGTCATCAGTTCAAGACCAGCCTGGCCGACATGGTGAAACCCCATCTCTACTAAAAATACAAAAAATTAGCCAGGCGTGGTGGTGCATGCCTTTGATCCCAGCTACTCAGGAGGCTGAGGCAGGAGAATCACTTGAACCCAGGAGGCAGACGTTGCAGTGAGTCGAGATCATGCCACTGCACTCCAGCCTGGGCAACAGAGCGAGACTCCATCTCAATAAATTAAATTAAATAAGTAAATAAATAAATAAATAAATAAGAAATGTGAGTGTTGCATTAAATGAAATGATCCTGTGTGTTTGCCATAGCTAGATACTCAGTAGTTGGAACGTATGGATGTTCTGGTTAGTGAAAAGTATGACTAGGAGTTGCAACTGCTAGTTTTTTTTTTTTTTTTTTCAAAAAGTGGGATGTGAGGTCAGGCGCAGTGGCCTGTGGAGACTGCCTGTCGCCCCTCTGTAGAGTTCCATGAGTTGGAGACTAGATCCTTTTTTGTCACTGTCCATTCATAGTAAAGATGTGTCAAGCAACTAACTCAACAAAGGTCACATTATACCAGCTTTATATATTTTATTATTGTTTTATTTTGAGACAGGGTCTCGTTCTGTCTTCCAGACTGGAGTGCTGTGGTACAATCACAGCTCACTGCAGCCTCGACCTCCACGGTTCAGGTGATCCTCCCACCTTAGTCTCCCAAGTAAGTTGGGACTACAGGCGTGTGCCCCCATGCCCTGCTAGTTTTTGTGTTTTTAGTAGAGATGAGGTTTTGCCATGTTGCCCAGGCTGGTTTTGAACTCCTGAGTTTAAGCAATCTGCTCACCTGAGCCTCCAAAAGTGCTGGGGTTACAGGCATGAGCTACTGCTCCTGGCCTATTTTTTAAAATTTTTGTAGAGATGAGGTCTCACTATGTTGCCCAGGCTGGTCTAAAACTCCTGGGCTCAAGTGATCTTTCTGCCTCAGCCTCCCAAAGTGCTGACATTACAGGCAAGAGCCATGCCCAGTCACGCCCCCGTCTTTTTTAAACATTAAATAAAACTGTATGCCCATCTTGCAGATGAAAAAAATGAGGCTCAGGGAGGTTTCTGATCCTGCCATTAAGTGGTGAAGTCAGAATCTGAACCTGGATCTGATTCAGAGTCCTGTTCTCTCCACTGACTGGATCCTACTTCTTCGGGGGGCACACAGGGAAGGCCACAGTGATGGGGAATGGGCGCAGGGAGGCAGCTCTGGTGGGAATTCTCCCAAGGGAGCAGCCACACAGGGCCTGGCATGACACTGGTGGCCTGGCCTCACCCCTGTGGGGACCAGAACTTTGTGGATGCAGTTTTCCCTCCCCACTGGTTGCCATGGAGACGGGGGTGGGATGCGTGAAGATCTATCTCAAGCCTGCTACCCAGGCTTGTCCCAGAGACGCCGGCAGTGGGTGGACACACTAGCATTGAGAGAAAGGAAGGAAAAGGCTGGTCTTTACCTCTTTTTTTCTTTTTATTGTGAAAAGCTTCAAGCACACATAGGAATGGAGCCTGTGGTACAATAAGCTTGGCTTCAGCAGTCAAGTTCCAGCCAACCTTATTCCATCCACGCCCTCTTCCCCTTCCCTCATCCCGTATTACTCTGAATCAAATTTCAGACGTCAGTCATTTCTTGTATAAACATTTCAATGTGTAACTCCAAAAAAAATTTTTTTGGCCACCTTCACTCCTCCTCAAACTGTTTAGTAACAATAATGCTTTTACTATCAGCAAATATCCAGTTAGTATTCAGATTTCTCTGGTGATCTCATAAAACGCCTTTTTTTTTTTTTTTTTTCGTGACGGAGTCTTGCTCTGTTACCCAGGCTAGAGTGCGGTGGTGTGATCTCAGCTCACTGCAACCTCCGCCTCCTGGGTTGAAGAGATTCTCCTGCCTCAGCTTCCTGAGTAGCTGAGATTAGAGGTGCACACCACTGCACCCGGCTAATTTTTGTATTTTTAGTAGAGATGGGGTTTCACCATCTTGGCCAGGCTGGTCTTGAACTTCTGACCTTGTGATCTACCTGCCTTGGCCTCCCAAAGTGCTGGGATTACAGGCATGAGCCACCGCGTAAAGTTCGAATGTTGCCATCGGTTGGGATGGCTTTTGTATCTTTCCTAATCTGTAGGTTCTCTCCCCTTGTCTTTTTCTTCCCTTGCAATTTATTTGTTGAAGAAACTGGCTTGTTTGTTCTGTAGTTTCCTGTGGTCTGAATTTTGGTTATACCATCTCCACAGAAGTGTCATGTGCTCCTCTTCCGGCTATATTTCTTAGAAATTGGTAGTTAGGTCTAGAAGCTCACTTAGATTGATGTTTGCTTTTTTTTTTTTTTTTTTTGGTTGAGTACTTCCTATTGGTGGTTTTGTACTTCCATTCAAAGGCACATACTATCTGGTTGTTCCTCTTTGTGATGTTAGCAGCTATTGTTGATTTGTTGATGGTCGTTGTCTAGATCCACAATTCCTTCCTTTTTTTTTTTTTTTTTTTTTGAGGGGTCTTGCTCTGTCACGTAGGTTAGAGTGCAGTGGTGCAATCATAGCTGACTGCAGCCTTGACCTCCCAGGCTCAAGGGATCCTCCCACCTGAGCCTCCTGAATAGCTGGGACTACAGGCACATGCCCTCACCTGGCTAATTTTTTTTTTTTTGGTAGAGACAGGGTCTTGTTGCATAGATAGGTCTATGTTGCCCAGGCTGGTCTTGAATTTCTGGCCTCCAGCAACCTTCCCACCTCAGCCTCCAAAAGTATAGGGATTACAGGGATGAGCCACTACACCTGGCCCATTATTTCATTAGAGATTACAACATGGTAGCATACTGATTCTATGATTCTGTCTTTGGTAGTGGACGTGTATCTATAAAAGGTATCAATGTATCAACTATTTGGCTACCACAGAGTATGGTTTGTACCAAAAAGGATAAATGCTTCTTTCCCTTTGACAGTTTTCAAAATGAGTTGGTTTTCCAATATCCTCCCAAGGTGATAAATTAATTTATTTTTCTTTTTTTTTTAAGTATTGTCAACTCATAGATTTGGACATACACGATATGTTTCAATCCATTACAATCAGTATTCTTTTTTTTTTTTTGAGATAGGAGTCTTGCTCTGTCACTCACCTAGGCTGGAGTGTAGCGGCACAATCTTGGCTCACTGCAACTTTCGCCTCTTGAGTTCAAGTGATTCTGCTGCCTCAGCCTCCCAAGTAGCTGTAATTACATGTGTGCGCCATCACACCCAGCTACTTTTTTATGTTTTTGGTAGAGATGGGATTTCACCATGTTGGCCAGATTTCAAGTGATCCACCCACCTTGGCCTCCCAAGTGCTGGGATTACAGGTGTGAGCCACCGCACCTGGCCTACAGTCATTATTCTTAATGATGCTCAAACTGTCCCATTGGGAGCCACTCCACGTTGTCTCCTGCATCCTTTTCAATATGACCCTGGAAGTCATTGACACCTTCCTTGCTATCAACGAAGCAAGGAATGACCAGATATTCCAGGCTCATCTTGAATTTTTTCTTAACTCAGACCTGGAATTGGTCATTTCTCCATGCCCTCGTTTCTAGTCAGAAGTGGTGTTTGGAAACCATAACCTGGGTGCTGGGGTGTCCACTGCCACTGGATGGCTCATTATTTCTAAACTTTGTGGTGGACAGAGCTAGCAAACACCTGCTTTACTTTGTAAGACAAAAATATAGTACGAATTCATACTGATGCTTCCAATTCCAATTTGGGGCTACGGGTTTTTCACCTTGTCTCTGTGATCTTACGTGGGCATCTCCTTTCTTCCATGACCATGTGACAAAGCCTGTTTGTAAAAGCAAAGCTCCCCACTGTGATTCTCATCAAGCTGGAAGCGTGTGAGAAAGCACTTAAGTTTCTTCCCTCGGATATGAACCTGAGCTCTCTGATGAGGTGGTTTAGAAGTGGCCCTGGGAGAAGCCCACTTCTTGGTCACAAGAAACTGCGTTCTCATGGCAGATGAACCAGCTGCTTTCAGCGTCCGCTATGTGGGTCCTCACACCTAACTCCTTTACATACTGGCTGCACACTGGCATCACATGGGGAAGTATAAACACCTCTGATGCCTGTCCCTACCCAGCTTAATCACAGTGAAGTCAGTCAGATTCTCTGGGCCTGGGACCCTACCATCATTTTTTAAAAAGAATTGCAGGGGCCGGGCGCGGTGGCTCACACCTGTAATCCCAGCACTTTGGGAGGCCGAGGCAGGCGGATCACGAGGTCAAGAGATCAAGACCATTCTGGCTAACACAGTGAAACCCCGTCTCTACTAAAAACACAAAAAATTAGCCTGGCATGGTGGCAGGTGCCTGTAGTCGCAGCTACTCGGGAGGCTGAGGCAGGAGAATGGTGTGAACCCGGGAGGCAGAGCTTGCAGTGAGCCAAGATCACGCCACTGCACTCCAGCCTGGGAGACAGAGAGACTCCGCCTCAAAAAAAAAAAAAAAAAAAAAAGAAAAGAAAAGAAAAAAATTGCAGGTAGGCCTAGCATGGTGGCTCACGCCTGTAATCCCAATACTTAGGGAGGTCAAGGCGGGTGGATCACCTGACGTCAGGAGTTCGAGACCAGCCTGGCGAAACCCCGTCTCTACTAAAGATACAAAAATTAGCTGGGCGTTGTGGCAGGCGTCTATAATCCCAGGTACTTGGGAGGCTGAGACAGGAGAATTGCTTGAATCTGGGAGGTAGAGGTTGCAGTGAGCTGAGATTGCACCACTGCACTCCAGCCTGGGTGACAGAGCGAGGCTCTAAAAAAAAAAAAAAAAAAAAAAAAAAAGAATTGCAGGTAATTCTAATGTGTAGCCAGGGGTTACAATCACTGCTCTGTTCCTTGCTTCTCAGCAGAGGGAAGAAAAAGAAGCAACACAGCTGGCAGATGAACTCTGCCTTCAAAGCCCATTAGCTTGGGATTGAATTCTGGCACTGCCAGGTTCTAGCTATGAAATCTGAACCCAGCCGGGCGTG
This sequence comes from Theropithecus gelada, assembly GCF_003255815.1. Taxonomy (NCBI): domain Eukaryota; kingdom Metazoa; phylum Chordata; class Mammalia; order Primates; family Cercopithecidae; genus Theropithecus; species Theropithecus gelada. Next base: position 68,350,460 of record NC_037688.1, read on the forward strand.
GTGGCTCACACCTGTAATCCCAACACTTTGGGAGGTTGAGGCAGGTGGATCCCCTGAGGTCAGGAGTTCAAGATCAGCCTGGCCAGTGAAACCCCATCTCTATTAAAAATACAAAAATTAGCTGGGCATGGCAGCGTGCACCTGTAGTCCCAGCTACCCAGCAGACTGGGGCAGGAGAATCGCTTGAACCCAGGAGGTAGTGGTTCCAGTGAGCCGAGACTGCACCATTGCACTCCAACCTGGATGATAGAACAAGACTCCATCTCAAACAAAAAAAGGAAATCTGAGTAAGTGCTGATCAATAGCACTCGCGCAACCTTCAAATGGTCTATATCTGCACTGTCCAACGTGGTAGCCATCAGCCACACAAGGCTGCTGGGCACTTGAACTCATTGTTAGTGCAACCTAGGGAGTCAACTTTAAAATTTATTTAATTTTAACTAATTTACACATCAATAGCCACAAGGAGCCATAACAGCTACTGTCTTGGACAGCACCACTCTAGAAAACGAGCGAACGTCTCGTGGCTTCACATCCATAAAATAGGGAATAATAGGGGTTATTTCACGGGATATTGTCAGGATTAGTGTCAGGATTAGATATAATGTATATAAAGTTCCTGGTTCCCACAAAACACTCAATAAAATGCTGCTTATTTATTAACATCAGTCTGATACTCAAGAAAAAAAAATTGCCTGGAAAACAAATATTCAGAAGCACCCTGTCACAGAGGCTAGAAATTCAGAGCCGTTTCAGAGAAACTCGGAAAATATTCCTTAATTGTAGAAGTTCAGTTGCAGCAGGAGGTTATCAGTTACAAGGGCTGTATTTCATTACAGATCCAGCCGCAGCTCAATAAATTAAGCAATCACTGAGAATAACATGTTGCTTTAATCCCCTCTCTTGGAGCGGTTCCAAGTTGTTTGGTTTTATATGCGCTCAGCCCTGAAAGGGGACTCATACTGGGCTCATTTCTTTCCCCTCAGTTCTTCAGCCCCTCTCTGGAAACATCTTTGCATCTTCCAACCAGCAGGAGAGAGGATTCCAAGGCAAGCAGGCCTCCTTTTATCAAAACCGGAGCCTTTTCCATCCTCTGGCCTTGACGCGTTCCACGTTTCATTTGCTGAAATTACTGGCAGGTTTATCTGCAACGAAAAAAAAAAAAGACACCTCTTAGCAGCCCAGTTCTGGGCGTGTAGAGAGAGCTAACTCTCGGCGGGTTTTCCATTCTCATCTTCTCTCGAGTGGTTTATAATCTCACAGCAGAATTTTGCTTCCCCTAGAAACTTGGCACGGGAGGTGTCAGCCTGGGAACATATTTGTTTGTGTAAATTAAAAGAAGAATATGTTTTGACCATATTTAAGTTCTAACTGCACTAAAGAAATAAATACTGACTTGCACAACGCTTCTCGCTGCCGCACGGTTCTGGCTCACCTCCCCAAACTCTGCCTTTGTTAATAAAACCTACACTAACAAGAGCTCTAAATAGCTTATCTCCTCAGACAGCTGCAGGGACAACCTCAGAGGCCATGTCTGCCCTGACCCAGGCCCACATAGAAAATCCACTTACCTCATGTGGGATTTGCTTCTCCTGACACACCGCACTCTTGCTGGGGTAGAAAAGGGTGTCAGAAACAGCACCCTCACCAATGTAGGTTTGTTTTTTATGGTGGGGGAGGGACAGGGTCTTACTTTGTCACCCAGGCTGGGGTATAGTGCTACAATCACAGCTCACTGCAGCCTTGACCTCCCGGGCTCAAGCGATCCTCCTGCCTCAGCCCCCCAAGTAGCTGGGACTACAGGCATGCACCACTATGCCTGGCTAATATTTGTATTTTTTGTAGAGACAGGGTTTTGTCATGTTGCTCAGGCTGGTCTTGAACTCCTGAGCTCAAGCCATCCTCCTGCCTCAGCCTCTCAAAGTGCTGGGATTACAGGCGTGAGCCACCGAGCCCAGCCTCTACAGGTGTACCCTTGATGTGCACGTGAATGGTAACCTTTTGAAGGCCCTGGGCAATAGCTGTAGAAATTTACAATGCACACCTCTTGGCTGGGAGCGGGGGCTCACATCTGTAATCCTAGCACTCTGGCAGGCTGAAGGATGGCTTGAGCTCAGGAGTTCAAGACCACCCTGAGCAACATGGTGAGACCCTGTCTCTACTAAAAAATACAAAAAAATTAGCTGGGTGTGGTAGTGCATGCCTGTAGTCCCAGCTATTTAGGAGGCTAAGGCAGGAGGACCACTTGAGCCCAGGAGGTGGAGGTTGCAGTGAGTCAAGATCGTGCCACTGCACTCCAGCCTGGGCAACAGTGTGAGATTGTCTCACAAGAAAAAAAAAAAAAAAAAAAAAAGAAAAAGCACATCTCCTCTGACCAAGAAATTCCACTTCTAGGAATTTATCCTACAAGTATTCTTGGTCACATGCCAAAGACTATAGATGTTATAAAGGCAAAATCCTCGAGTTAACTGAAATGTTGGCCAGTAGAAGACAGGTTAAGTATGATGCAATGCTAGGAGTCATTAGAAAGAATGAGGTGGGTCTAAGAGCTGTCGAGATATATTATATACCCCCAACTTTCTTACCACTATGAACCACAAAAAGTGCATGCTTTCAAAATTTATAAAGATTGTGCAAACTGCCCACAGTGGTTGTCTTATAAAGTGAAGTTGGAGTTAAAGAAAAATTGCAGGGCAGGCGTGGTGGCTCAAGCCTATAGTCCCAGCACTTTGGGAGGATGAGGTGGGAGGATTGCTTGAGGCCAGGAGTTCAAGACTAGCCTGGACAACATAGTGAGACCCTGTCTCTACAAATAATAAGAATAATAATAATTAAATAAAAATGGTGGCATAAGCCGGTAGTCCCAGCTACTCTGGAGGTTGAGGCAGGAGGATCGCTTGAGTCCAGGAGTTCATGGCTGCAGTGAGCCGTGATCACACCACTGCACTCCAGCCTGGGTGACAGAGTGAGACCCTGTCTCTAAACACAATAAATTAATTAAAAAGGCAAATCGTCCCTTTATTTCCACCTTATTCTCTTTTGTATTTTTTCTCACTATAGGCATAGTTTCATTTTTAAAATTTGGCACAATTAAAGAACATACAATGATGTTTTAAAAATCATTTCCACACTCTGTGCTCCGTAATAACAATACCGCAATAACACTCTCTTTATTGCATGCCTGCTAGGACAATGGAGTCGGGGGGAGGTGAGAATCTCTGCTTTTCTGATTTATTTATGCAGATAACCTGCAGTAGGCTAAATAGCAGCCCCCAGAGAGAGAGTAAGTATGTCTACTTTCAAATTGAATCCCTGGAAAAAGACTGATTAAGGATCTTGAGAGGAGGCATTTGTTCTGGATTATCCAGATGGGAACTAAACGCAATCCATGTATCCTTCTAAGAGAGAAGCAGAGACCAGGACAGAGAGAAGAGGAAGATAAGAAGACGGAGGCAGAGACTGGAGTGATGCGGCCACAAGCCAAGGAATGCCAGAGCCACTAGAAGGTGGAAAAGACAAGACACACATCTTGCGTTGTGTGCCTGGAAGGAGTGCAGCCCTGCTAGATTTCCAACTTCTGGCCACCAGAACTTTGAAATGAATCTGCTGTGTTAAGCCCTGTGGTCTGTGATAATTTGTTATAGCAGTCCCAGGAAAAAAAGATATAACCAGACGTCCCTTATACCTGTTAGAAGCATGAAATGCACAGGTACATGAGAAAACAAGTTTGATAGACCTGTTTGTGTTGGCAAACACAAATAATCCATTCATTACAGACACTTACTGAGCATCTATTAGGTGACAGGCACAGTTCTAGGTGCTGAGGATACAGCCAGGATAGAACACAACAAAGAAGCGTGCCCGCCTGGAGCTGACATTTCAATGAGGGAGAAATCAACAAAATAAATAGAACACGAAGGAGGGTGGATGGTGGTAGAAGGTGCTACAGAGAGCGAGGAAGCAGAAAAGAGGGACCAGGGGGTGAAGGAAGGGGGATTGGAGTAGAGGCTTGAAGGTGGTGAGGGCATGAGGGGTGTGTCTACCTGAGGGAAGACAAGTAGAAAAAGGAAACTAGGGACTGGGCACAGTGGCTCAGGCCTGTAATCCCAGCACTTTGGGAGGCCAAGGTGGGTGGATCACTTGAGGTCAAGAGTCTGAGACCAGCCTGATCACCATGGTGAAACCCATCTCTAGTTTAAAAAAAAAAAAAAAATATATATATATATATATATATATATAATATATAAAACATATATTATATATAAAACATATATATAAAACATATATATATTTTATTTTCCCTCCTCCTCTCTGGCATCCAGGCTTTAAAGAGGTGGACTTGTCACTACCAGTGGTCTCAGACAGTAAGGCCAATAAGCAGAGAGGAGGAGAAATGAAAGATGAGGTGAGGGGGATAAGGCAGGAAAAAAACCCAGAGCTTCCAGTCTCTGAATCGTAGAGAGCAACACAATATATTATATATATAAAACATATATAAAACATATATATAATATATAAAACATATAAAATATATATTATATATAAACATAAAACATGTATAAAACATACATTATATATATATAATATATACACACACACACAGACACACAAAATTAGCTGGGCATAGTGACGCACGCCTGTAATCCCAGCTACTTGGGAAGCTAAGGCAGGAGAATTGCGTGAACCCAGGAGAGGGAGGTTGCAGTGAGCTGAGATCACGCCATTGCACTCCAGCCTGGGCAACGACAGCAAAACTCCACTTAAAAAAAAAAAAAAAGGAAAAAGGAAAAAGGAAAACAGGCAGAGGGAACGAATACGGAACTTGAGCCTAGGAGTGACACATAAAAATAGGAAGGAACTCCCTTTTTCCCTCCTTCTTCCTCCCCCACCTCCCTCCCATACTTGCTATCTGCCTGCTGCGTACCAGGGCCTGGGGTACGGAGATGAATGAGGCCTCATTCTCAGGTTCGATGCTTTCCCTAGTAGGGGGACAGTCATAAACAGATCATTACAAATATAATGTGGTAGGCGTCAGAGCAGAGGCCAGGGCAGGCTGCACGCGCAGGTCAGCGTGGGAAGGTGCGTGTGCGTTGGGGTTAAGGTTGGGGAGGTGGGAGTAAATTGATTAGGGCAGGACTTGAAATCGCAGCACGTGTGTTGAGCTGCAGTTCAGCTGGAAATTAACAGGAGGGGCGGTGGTGAACATGGAGATGGGTCTGGGATTCTTTTATTTTTAAGTACAGTCGGCACATCGGGACAGGAATATCAGTTCTGAGAATGACCTATCCCTTTCAGTTCTACACAATCCATGAAAAGGAAAACAGTTCCGAAGTCCTGAATTGGGACACTGTGGGTTGCAAACGGCAGACACTGAAGTTGATCTGAATGAGGTAGAATGAGGCATTTATTCACTGGGTAGCTACGATGAGGAAAGGGAAGAGGCTCTATTGCTCTCTACGATCCAGGGACAGAAAGCTCTGGGTTCTTTTCCTGCCTCATCCCCCTCACCTCATCTTTTATTTCTCCTCCTCTCTGCTTACTGGCCTTAATGTCTGAGGCCACTGGTGGTGCCAAGTCCACCTCTTTAAGGCCTGGATGCCAGAGAGGAGGAGGGAAAGGAACACCCTCCCCACAAGCTCTGCAGACAATCCTGAATTTGCTCTGTTTGAGTCACATGACTACACCTGGACCAATCACTGCATCCCGGCTCAGAAGTGGGCTGCTATGATTGGTCGCGGTGGGTCACATGTCTATGCATGGACCAATTACTGTAGCCGAGAAACAAGTACTGTGGGTGGCCATTTTTGGCCATCTTCCCATGGTACTGGGGGGTCTGTTATCAGAAGTTGGGGAGAGTGTGCTGGCAGGAACAAGAAGAGCCGCCTGCCTCCCTCAGGGCCTTCTGACTATGTTACTGCTCCATTCATTCTGCTGGGAATCGTCTCAATCTTGAACCAGACTCTGCTTGAAGATCCCACTCTGGATGTCTACAAACCCCAGAGCTGCCAGCTGGGATTTAGTCAGACCTGTTGCTGTAGTTCTTTTTTGTCATTGTCATTACGTGACTTTGATCAGATTTAAAATGGACTTTTAGTCATTGGTTTATGATTGCCTCTGCTCATAAGCGTCGGACCCTCATCTGTCTTGTTGATGACGATACAGCTCATGCTCAGTCCCCAGCGCCTATGTACAGTAGGTACACAGGTAGTGAAATGAATGAACATCCTCCAGGGAACGGGAGGAGCTGCACGGTTCTCATCTGTTCTCAATGAGTCCCTTTCTGCCACCCTCTCCGCACCTTTCCCAGTCACCCTATACCCCTTCATGACAAGGCTCTGTTAGTATAAGTGCACCTTGCGTCCTGTTAGTATAAGTCCCTGGATGTCAGCCCAACACACACTGGAGGTTCCGAATCTCTGGGTGTTTTGAGTAAAGATGATCCTTTGGCAAAGCTAATGGAGTTCTGTCTGAGCTCAGAGGGACTGGGCGCCATGACTGGTTGGCAGTGTCTCCCGTGGCCACCTGCCCTGTTGGGCATCCCTGGTCCTGCTCTGTGTCGTTTGCTAACCAGGGGACTTGTTTTTAAGACTGCAGCCCAGTCATCTGCTGGGATATCAGAGTACACTCAGAATCCAGGACAAAATGGTGTGGCCAAATAAAACAACTGTGGGCTCTTAGGGAAGAAGGCTTAAGACAAATGGTTATTTTTCTTAAGTGTGCATGACCCACATGTCAGCTGGGGTCATCTTATTTTTGGAAATTCAAACAAAATGGCCTTGAATCTTGTCCCACATGCCAGAGAAGACCCAACTATCCTTGGACTCTTTCCAGGGATTGGAGGTGAGAGGTGCTTCTGTCTTACCCAGACGCCTAAGGCTCTATAAATTCCTGTGTCCCCTTAATCACTTCTGCTTGGGCACCTTTTTGCTGGCCTCAGGAGAAGGCTAGCTGTCAGAGGCATGGAACGTGTGCAGTGACACAAGCTCGCGCTGTTGCTGTCTTCAACTTTATTATAATTTTGGAACAAAGGGCTTCCCGTTTTCATTTAGCCCTGGGTCCTACAAATTAGGTAGCCAGTCCTGCCCTACTCGAGGGCTGTTCCTTTCCTACCCCACATTGATTCTGCCCCAATTCCTCTATTCTCCCTAAATCCCATTGCACACAAGGATGTGGGTGTAGGAGACTTGGAAGCTTTGGGACAAAAGAAAATGTTGACCTCTAAGACACAGAAACAACATCAAGTGCAATGTTTGAGCTGCCTCTAAAATACTCAGTTGGGAACAACACAGTTGGGAACAACACAGGCTAAAGCTGAGAAGTGTCGAACCTGAATGAAGGGTACTGGGTGCCTGTTACATACCACGTACTACTTTCAGGTATGGTGGGAAATTTCTGTAGTACAAAGTGGTGTAAATAAATTTTATTTATTTATTTATTTATTTAGAGACAGGGTTTGGCTCTGTTGCCCAGGCTGGAGTACAGTGGTATGATCATAGCTCACTGTAGTCCCAACCTCTTGGGCTCAAGTGATCCTCTGGCCTTGGCCTCCCAAAGTGTTGGGATTATAGGTGTGAGCCATCACTCACAATTTAAACTCTATAATACAAAGTTTAAAAAGGCAGTAAAGCCGGGCATGGTGGCTCATGCCTGTAATCCCAGCACTTTGGGAGGCTGAGGCAGGCGGATCACAAGGTCAGGAGATTGAGACCATTCTGGCTAACACGGTGAAACCCTGTCTCTACTAAAAATACAAAATATTAGCCGGGCGTGGTGGCAGGCGCCTGCAGTCCCAGCTACTCGGGAGGCTGAGGCAGGAGAATGGCGTGAACCCAGGAGGCGGAGCTTGCAGTGAGCTGAGATGGTGCCACTGCACTCCAGCCTGGGCGACAGTGTGAGAGTCCATCTCAAAAAAAAAAAAAAAAGGCAATAAAAGCCAAGCACAGTGGCTCATGCCTCTAATCCCAACACTTTGGGAGGCTAAAGTGGAAGGATCATTTGAGCCTAGGAATTCAAGACCAGCTGGCAACATGGCAAGACCTCATCGCTACAAAAAATAAAAAATTAGCCAGGCATAGTGGCATGTGCCTGTTGGTCCCAGCTACTCGGGAGGCTGAGGCAGACAGATGGCCTGAGCTCAGGAGTTCAAGGCTGTGGTGAGCTGTGATCGCGCCACTGCACTCCAGCCTGAGTGACAGAGCCAGACCCCATTTCAAGAAAATAAAAACAAAAATTAAAAAGGCAATATATTAAGACTTGCCCCTGGCAGTTCCTCAAAATGTTAAACATAATGTTGCCTTATGGCCCAGCAATTCTACTCTGACCTGTATGCCTAAGAGAAATGAAAGCATCTGTTTACACAAAAGTCCAACACACGAATGTTCACTGCTGCATTATTCATAGCAGCCAAAAAGTGTAAACAACCCGTATGTCCATCACTGACAGTGGATAAGCAAAATGTTGGTCCGTCCATAAAATAGAATATGATTCAACTGTAAGAAGGAATGAAGTTCCGATCCATGCTACAGTGTGGCTGAACCTTGAGAACGTCATGCTAAGTAAAAGGACCCAGTCACAAAGGACCACATTAAGAGTGTGATTGCATTTATAGGAAATGTGCAGAATAAACAAATCCACAGGGGCAGAAAGTAGATTCGTGATTGCTCAGGGTTGGGGGTGTTGGAGGATTAGGGTGCAGGAGGGTTCTGGGTTTCTTTTTTCTTTCTTTCTTTTTTTTTTTTTTGAGATGGAGTCTCACTCTGTTGCCCAGGCTAGAGTGCAATGGCAGGATCTCGGCTCACTGCAACCTCCACCTCCTGGGTTCAAGGGATTCTCTTGCCTCAGCCTTCTGAGTAGCTGGGATTACAGGTGCACGCCGCCACGTCTGGCTAATTTTTGTACTTTTGGTAGATATGGGGTTTCGCCATGTTGGCCAGGCTGGTATCAAACTCCTGACTTCAGGTGATCCGCCCGCCTTGGCCTCCCGAAGTGCTGGGATTACAGGCGTGAGCCACCGCGCCCGGCCCAGGGTTTCCTTTTGAGTTGATGGTGTTCTAACATTGATTGTGATGGTTGCACAACTCTGTGTATACACTCAAAGACATTGAATCGTACACGTTAAATGGGTGAAGTGTACTTTAAGTGAATAATTTCTCAATAAAGCTGTTTAAAAAAAGAAGTCACACCTTCCTCTCTGATCCTCCTGCTAGGAATCCTTTGGCTTCAGCTCCCTGCCCTCTTGGGAAATCCCTTCTTTCTCTCCTCTACCCTCTCCCTACACACACGCGTGCACGCGTGCACACACACACACACACACACACACCCCTGCCATTCTGTCTTAAGCTATTTTCAGCTGGGCATGATGGCTTATGCCTGCAATTCCAGCACTTTATGAGACTGATGTAGGAGGACTTCAAGACCAGTCTGGCCAATGTAGTGAGACCCCAACTCTATAAAAGAATAAAAAAATTAGCCGAGTGGCCGGGCACGGTGGCTCACGCCTGTAATCCCAGCACTTTGGGAGACCAAGGTGGGCGGATCACGAGGTCAGATCGAGGCCATCCTGGCTGACACAGTGAAACCCCATCTCTACTAAAAATACAAAAAAAAAAAAAAATTAGCCAGGTGTGGTGGCGGGCGCCTGTAGTCCCAGTTACTTGGGAGGCTGAGGCAGGAGAATGGCGTGAACCCAGGAGGCAGAGCTTGCAGTGAGCCGAGATCACGCCACTGCACTCCAGCCTGGGTGACAGAGCGAGACTCCGTCTCAAAAAAAAGGCCGATAGTGATGTTAATCTATAGTCCCAGCTACTCAGGAGGCTGAGGCAGGAGGATCACCTGAGCTCAGGAGTTTAATGTTGCAATGAGCTCTAATGACACCAGTGCACTCCAGCCTGGGCAACAGAGCAAGACCCTGATTCAAAAAAAAAAAAAAATATATATATATATATATATATATATACACACACACACACACACATATACACATTCTAACTTTAAAGAAGTGGCTTCCAGAGGCAACGTGAACCACTGAGGTATGTTTCTAAACTACAACACTTTCTTTCCTCTTTAAAAGTTACTCAGTTGACAGCTGCTAAAATTACAATGTTGAAATCCCCAGAGTATTCTATTGTGGTTGTCACCTAATCTAATTTCCAAGAGCTGCAGAATTCCCTCAAAGGAGGAGGAGCCAACCTAACCTCTCCAGAGGCAGTGGTCATCTGTTCTGAAACCTAACTCTGTCACCTCACAGGTGGGGAGAAAAGAACATGGCCAAGGCCAAGTTCATGATGTTCTAACTGAAGGATAAGCTTTTGCTCTGGAACAGGAGTCAGGAAATACGGCCTGTGGGCCAAGTTTGGCCCACTCCTTGTTTTTGTAAATAAAGTTTTATTGCAACACACAGCTGCATCCATTCGTTTGTGTACTATCTGTGGCTACTTTTGAGTTAAAATGCCAGTTGGCCAGGGTCGGTGGCTCACGCCTGTAATCCCAGCACTTTGGGAGGCCGAGGGGGGTGGATCACGAGGTCAGGAGATCGAGACCAGCCTGGCCAATATGCTGAAACCCCTATCTCTACTAAAAATACAAAAATTAGCTGGGTGTTGTACCCTAGAACTTAAAGTATAATAAAAAATAAATAAATAAAAACACTGAGACAAAAACAAAATTAGCTGGGCGTGGTGGTGGGCACCTGCAATCCCAGCTACTCGGGAGGCTGGGGCAGGAGGATCACTTGAACCAGGGACTCAGAGGTTGCAGTGAGCCGAGATTGCGCCACCACACGCCGCCCTGGGCAACAGAGCAAGACTCCATCCCCAACTTCCAAAAAAAAAAAAAAAAAAAAAGGCAGAGTTAAACACCTGCAGCAGAGGCTGTATTGCCTGCAAAGGCTAAAATCTTCACAGTCTGGCCTTTTACAGAAATGGGCTGCTGAGCCTTGGAATGGAAGATCCAGGCCTGAGCCCCAGTTCCTCACATGCTGGGTGTGTGGCCTTGGACAAGTCAGTGCACCTCTCTTTCCTCATCAGTAAGCTGGAGATACCAACAATCCCTTTTTATATGTTGCTTATGCAACTGTAATGACTTCATACAGGTGCGGTGCCTAGTACATACAAAGCATTCAATACGTATCGATGGTTATGGTGTTATTTAGGAAATGAGGACAGATTCTGCTTCACAGGGTTATTTGAAACAACAGATCGTGCCTGTGCAAACAGCTGGCAGAAAACAGTATAAATACATATTGGCCAGGTGTGGTGGCTCACGCCTGTAATCCCAGCACTTTGGGAGGCTGAGGTGAACACATCACTTGAGGTCAGGAGTTTGAGACCAGCCTGGCCAACGTGGTGAAATCACATCTCTACTAAAAATACACAAATTAGCTGGGCGCGGTGGTGTGTGCCTGTAATCCCAGCTACTGAGGCCGAGGTGGGAGAATCACTGGAACCCTGGAGGCGGATGTTGCAGTGAGCCGAGATGGCACCACTGCACTCTAGCCTGGGCAACAGAGTGAGACGCTGTCTCAAAAAAAAAAAAAAAAAAAAAATTTTTTTTTGTTGTAAATGTCTTCTAGGCTTTTGAAACCATTCTTTGCTTCTTAGTACCATTTAGATTTTGGAGTTTTGAGTATCAATAAACTTCCAACTTCAGAGGAAAAGGAATCTTTCCCTCAGACCCTCTCATTAACCAATTCAGGAGACCAAACCCCTGACTACCGGCTGGGTCTTGAACCTGCCCAGAACTAACATCCAAGTATTATTTGGGTTATATTCTGCCTCTTCCCCACTGTAGGCATGCAGGAAGCCAAGCCCATATGCCTTTATTTTTATTTATTTATTCTGAGATGGAGTCTCACTGTCACCCAGGCTGGAGTGCAGTGGTGCGATCTCAGCTCACTGCAACCTCCGCCTCCAGGTTCAAGCGATTCTCCTGCCTCAGCCTCCTCAGTAGCTGGGATTACAGGCGCCTGCCACCACACCCGGCTAATTTTTGTTTTTTTACTAGAGACGGGGTTTTGCCATGTTGGCCAGGCTGATCTCAAACTCCTGACCTCAGGTAATCCGCCCGTCTCGGCCTCCCAAAATGCTAGGATTATAGGTGTGAGCCACTGAGCCCAGCCTCCATATGCCTTTAAATACTTGTGTTACCTTTGAATCCCCCACCAGAGCCCGTTAAGCAGGAATCTACTCCAAGGTGCGGGCACACAGGTTTGGGGCAGGGGGAGGGTCTTAGGGGACCCTCAGGGGCTGTCCAGAAGCCTACTGGGGGATGGGGGGTGGTGACTGAGATGACTGACATCTGACACTGCACCACTAGTCAGTACTTCCCTGGAAGGTGTCATTTAAGTAGGCTGGGTCCGGGGAGATACAGCAGTCTCCGACTGATACATTGGCTTCGCGTTAAAACTATTAACTGAACATCTAATCTAACACAGACGAGGCCCTGAGGATACAGCAATGAAGGAGTCATGCCCTCTGCCCTTAGCAACTGCGCCTGCCTGCCTTTTAGTGGGGGCAATTCAGCCCTGTAGGGAGTGTTCCTATTCTCCCAGGATCTCAGTCCTACTACAAAACACCATGCTGATGACTTGGAAGATGACTGTGGGCCTGGCTGTGTGATACATGGCTGGTAGGAGTTACGAGTGCCAGATCTGGAGTACTTTAGATCAGGGCAGGACTGGCTACATAATCTGCAAAATGAAAATCTGAGGCCCCTTGTTCCAAAGTTATTAAGGCTGGAGCAAAGTTATTAAGGTGGCACTATCACAGCTCACTGCAGCCTCGACCTCCGGGGCTCAAGCCAGCCTCCCGCCTCAGCCTCCTGAGTAGCTGGGACTATAGGGGCATGCCACCATGCCTGGGTAATTTTTTTTTTTTTTTTAAAGAAATGAGGGTCTGGCTATGGTGCCCAGGCTGGTCTCCAACTCCTGGTCTCAAGTAATCCCTATGCCTTGGCCTCAGAGCAGTCAACTAAGTGTGGGTCCCAGCCGGCGGAAACCAGCCCTGCATCTGAGGTCGCACTGCTTGCCCGCTGGTTAGCCTCAAATACCTCTCTTCACCGGCCTGAGCCTCAGTTTCCCCAGCCTCAGATGTCAATTAGGCTCACCTGCAGGTTGGTTGTGGCCATTGGGTGAGATGAGGCCTGTAAAGCGTTTCGCACAGAGGACAGGCTCGGCCACATTACTGATGTTCCTGGCCTGCTGTGGCTGGCACATTTCATCTTACAATAATAGTTCACATTTATTATTCTTATATAATAGCTAAGACTTATATAGCACATCATCAATGTCAGGCGCCGTGCTTAGTTCTCTACAGACGTTTGTGTGTTTCATCCTCACCACATCCCTATGCTGTGCCCTAATATTCTAGTGACTGTAGATGGGGGAACTGAGGCACAAAGAGGGCAAGTATCTTGGCAGAGGTCACCCGACCACTCAGCAGAAGAGTCCACGTTCAAACACAGGACAGCTGGCTCCCAGGTCTCTGGTTCTCAAGCCTAACCTGTTGTTGGGGCTCAGAAAACGATACCCCAAAATGTGGCTCTTTGATGTGCTGAACTAAAGCAGCCTCAAGGTCTGTCCAACACCACCACCCCCACCCCAATCCTGTTTCTCCATCCTCTGTCCGTCCCAAAGCATAGGAGGCCGCTGCCTGGAGTTCCCTTATCTACCTGGAAACCACATCCGCCAAAGAGGAACACAACTGCCTTCGACTCCTTCCCTGAAATTTCATTAACCAGAGACGAAAACTCATCACAGAGAAAGAGCATGAAATGAAACACCACACCTGGAGCCCAGACAGACTTCATCCCAAACTCTCATCTGTTCTCCCGTCCCATCCAACTCTCTAAGGGAATTATTCACTGACTGTTGTCCCAGCATCAGACCCGTTCACTCCTCCGAAAAATCATTTACTACCCCTGAGAGTGGCCACATGTCCCCCATCTCCCTGCTCTGACGGAGGTATTTATTTATATTTGTATATATTTTTGAGACAAGGTCTCAGTCACCCAGGCTGGAGTGCAGCGGCGTGATCTCGGCTCACTACAGCCTCTGCTTCCAGGGCTCAAGTGATCCTCCCACCTCAGCCTCCCGAGTAGCTGGGACCACAGATGTGCACCACCAAGCTTGGTTAATTTTTTTTCTATTTCTGATAGAGACAGGGTTTCACTATGTAGCCCAGGCTGGTCTCGAACTCCTGAGCTCAAGCAATCCACCTGCCTCGGCCTCCGAGACTGCCAGGATTACAGGTGTGAGCCACTGTGCCAGGCCAATGAAGGGTTTATGAGCATCTGGACTTCACTGGATTACTGGGTAATCATTCTCCCGCTGCGCCCCTGGCGTTTATGCATGGTGAATAAATTAATATGCCTTTTTCTCCTATTAATCCACTTGTTGTCATTTCTTTTTTTTTTTTTGAGATGGAGTCTTGCTCTGTCGCCCAGGCTGGAGTGCAGTGGCCGGATCTCGGCTCACTGCAAGCTCTGCCTCCCGGGTTTACGCCATTCTCCTGCCTCAGTCTCCCGAATAGCTGGGACTACAGGCGCCCGCCACCTCGCCCGGCTGGTTTTTCTTTTTGTACTTTTTAGTAGAGATGGGGTTTCACCGTGTTCGACAGGATGGTCTCGATCTCCTGACCTCGTGATCCGCCAGTCTCGGCCTCCCAAAGTGCTGGGATTACAGCCTTGAGCCACCGCGCCCGGCCCACTTGTTGTCATTTCTTTGGTAAAAAATTTTAAATTAGCCGGGCGAGGTGGCGGGCGCCTGTGGTCCCAGCTACTCGGGAGGCTGAGGCAGGAGAATGGTGTGAACCCAGGAGGCGGAGCTTGCAGTGAGTGGAGATCGCGCCACTGGGCTCCAGCCTGGGCGACAGAGCAAGACCCCGTCTCAAAAAAAAAAAAAAAAAAAAAAAAATTTTTTTAAATAAATACAAAATAGGGACAAGATCTTACGATGTTGCCCAGGAAGATTTTGAACTCCTGGGCTCAAGTGATCCTCCCACCTCGGCCTCCCAAAGTGCTAGGATTACTGGCGTGAGCCACCATGCCGGGCCTGTCAGTTATTTTCAGCAAACTTTTAGAGGGTGAAGGCGCAGCCTTCGCTTGTCTCCTATGCTATGTGTTCTGGGAGTTGACTCATGACAGACACGCATGCATGATCCCTTCCTGAGATCCTCACACCAAGTATTCAGCTTGCAATTTTCATCGTAACGTGGCATTATTTCTTTGATTCTTCTGTCTGTCTCCCAACTCAGCTGTGAGCCCCATGCGGGCAGGGGCTGTCTGGCTCCCTGCCGTACCTCCAGCACCTGGCACCCAGCTCAGCACACAGTAGGGCCTCAGCAGACATCTGTCCAGGGAAGGAAGGGCAGAAGCAGTGTCCAGCCACAGCAATCCCACCCAGAAGCAACAGCCACAGCTCTCTTGAATGTCCAGCCTGCGTGATTTACAAGCTTGTTTTGGGCAGGACTCGGTGGCGTGCACCTGTAGCCCAGGCGCCTTGGGAGGCTGAGGCAGGACGATCGCTTGAGCTCAGGAGTTCAAGGCTGCAGTGAGCTATGACTGCACCACTGCAATCCAGCCTGGGTGACAAAGAGAGACCCTGTCTCAATTTAAAAAAAAAAAAAAAAAAAGGCTGTTTTGGGGGAATCTCCAACAACTCAGGAAACCTTCTCATCGGCTCCAGGCTTTTCTCACTTGGGGACCCCCGACACTGCGCAGGTGGAGAGATTTAATAGGTACTTAAGAGCCCAGCCCCCATCCTGGCAGGCTGCAGGGGGTGGGCGGGGGGTGAGGGGTGGCAGCAGGGCCGGCAGCTGTCTGCAGGCCTCTTGGTGCCAGCCGTAGCTGGCCAGCGGGGGCCCGCTGCCACCCCTCACCCCATGACGCAGCAGAAAGTGAAACCGGAGTTGGCCCCTGCCCGGCTGGGACTGATCACCCACTGTTTCCCTGCAAAACCACAGTCCCAGGGGGCTGGTGGGCAGCTGGCGCCCGGGTCCGGCACAGTGAGGCCTGTCAGGCAAGTGCCCCTAGAGGCCAAGGGAGGTGCCCTGGCCAGAAAGGAGGGTGCCGAGTCATCATGACCCTAAAATGAGAGAGAAATCCGAGCTATGGATCAATGCAGGGGTGGGGGGTAAGAGGTCCCAGTGGCGTCGGTGAGCAGGGAAGGGTGGTTTCCCGCCCCCCAAAAGGAAGATGTGTGACACCCAGTTTTGTCATGCTGGAGCCCGCTATAGATCTGAATTGGCAACTCCCCCCTCTACCCCCACCCCTCCCCACACCGACCACAGGGGTGCGGAAAATCCCTAAGATAAACCAGAATTCTTTAAAAGTGGACCTCTGAAACTTGACAAACGACTCTCTTGATTTCTGCCCCATCCGCAGGGCACCTGTAGTTGCTTAATATTTTTCTTCCAAAAAACCCACTCTTTTTTTTTTTTTTTAACTGACATCAACTGATGGGGAAAAAAAAGGGCCCCGTCTCCCAACCCTAAATGGAAAACCAACCAATTGCCTGAAATAGAAATCAGCGGTGCAAAGAAAATACCTACGAGGATAATTTTCACCTTTAGCCGGCGCCCCGCAAAATCAGATGTGCAAATCAGACTTGGGAGACATCTATTTCAAGTCACAGGTTTCATGCCTGAGGAGCTGCTTGTCCAGGGCGACACAGCAAGAGAGTCACAGAGCTCGGGCTGGAATGCAGGCCTGGCTGATTCCAGAACCCCAGGCTCAGTGGCGGGCTGCTGTCTCCCCACCCATGAATTCCTCTGCGTGTATTCATATTATCGCCTTCCGTGTTTAATGCGTGGACTCCCCGATTTTCAAAGCACCTTTAAAGCTTATACATCGTTAGAGCTTATTATATATAACATTGGATACATCCAAGAACCCTTCGAAGCCACAGCAGGGGGTGCTGCCCCTCCCTTGGTGTATGGGGAAACTGAGGCAGCGAGCGGGGAAAAGTGTTCTGTCTCGGGGAGCTAGCAGGAGAGCCAGGACTGCTCAGGGCCCCCTGCCAAGGCGATGATCCCGGAGGCCCTGGCTGCAAGGACCAGGCCTCGTCAAACAGGTAACACTTGTTTCTTTTCGCTTTCCCTACCTCCCCCGACAACCAACCCCCCAGAGCAAACGCTGACGCTGACAGCTGGACGGCTTTCCCAGGCCGGATCTCAGTGTCTGCCCCTGGAGGGCAAAAGCACGTTTAGCAACCAGTGTCTGCGCATGGCGTCTTTCAGTTTTTCAGAGCGATAACCAGTTCTCAGCACAGGAGGCATCCACCAGGGACCCAGAAGGCGCTATAGCGGGAGAGTTTGGGGACCAGCTTTCTCTCTTCTTTGAGTTGCTGGAGGAACTCCGAGCTGATGTCTTTCTGGCCCAGGGACCCCCGAGGAATACTGCAAGAGCAATAAGGATTTTTAGGGGCATTATGATAGTGGAATGGAAACACATCTGCCCCCAAAAGTCCCTCATTTTCCCTGCGGTAACGAACCAGCTGGCAGGAAGTGGTAGCGCTCAGAGCACCAAGAGCCAAAACTAAAAAGGAAAAAAATGTACAAAGTTAGAGTAAACTTTAAACAAGTGAGCGCTTTCATGGTGTACGGCGGCTCCGTGCAGACTCACGAAAGGGACCTCATCTTCTCAATAACTGGCTAAATAGGTCTCAGTGCAGCAGCTTCCATACAGACGTGCCCAGAAAACCACAGATCTGGAATCCCAGAGCAGGTTCCCAAAATGGATACAAGGATTATTTCCTAAAGCCAGGCGCATCATAGGAGACGCGACGTTTCCCCCAAACTTCGAATGAATGTTCCAGACCCTCATTAATGATCTAAGTGAACAACAAATCCTTCAACACCTCCTCCTCTGGAATGGGAGAAACTTAGTCCCCTTGGAAACGCTGATGAAAATATCTGGTTTCCACAACACGGACGGAAGGGGTAAGGCTTGGGTAGGGAAGTTGAGTGGTTATCACTGGTGGGGCAAAAGGGGCAAACTGGCCAGGCGTGGGTGCTCATGCCTGTAATCCTTGCACTTTGGGAGGCCAAAGTGGGAGGATTGCTTGAGGTCAGGAGTTTGACAACAGCCTGGGCAACACAGTGAGACCTCCCCAGTCTCTGCAAAAAATAGCCAGGCATGGTGGTGTGCGCCTATAGTCCCAGCTACTCAGGAGGCTCAGCCTTGAGCCCAGAAGTTCAGGCCGCAGTGAGCCGTGCTCACCACTGCACTCCAGCCTGGGCAACAGAGTGAGACACTGTCTCAAAAAGAAAAGGGTGAAGGGTTTTACCACTAAGGTCCTGGGTGCCATCTCTTTGTTCAGCCACTAAGATCTGAGGACTAAGGAGTCCAGGGTGTCTTCCCCAGGGCATATGACCTTTGAGGCCCTGCAGGTGGGTGCCCCCTGTGCCAGCCAGCACTCTCAGAGCCGGGAAAGGGTTAATCCCTCCACGTGGCTGACACCGGAGGAGAAGCTCACTCTGCAGGCTGGGATATCACACTGGGCCATCTCAGAGAGGAGAGGGCCTGAAAACAGCCTCTGTGAGTTCTGTGAATGGAAGTGGCTTCACTGCCTTCAGAGAACGGGGTGAAAAGGCATCCCCATACAGAACCACTCCCCAGTCGCTAGCTGGCTCCTTGGCACCCGTCGTGTGGCCCTGAAGCTCTGGCAGGGACTCTGGGCATCGGTACCAGTGAGCACCCGGCCATCTCAGCCAGGCCTGTGAGGGAGCGATTCTACCCTTGCCATGTGACAGCCGGCAACTAGGACCCAGGTCTCTTCTTTCAAGCAGCACCTAAAATATTCTCCGGGTGAACCTAGGGCTAAATACGGCATGGCCGACAAGTGCCAGGTCTGGACCTTTTAACGCCATTCTAAGATATGATCGAGAACCCACGAGGCCTTTGGTGGCCTGGAGTCCAGTTACCGGGGCCAAATGGGAGTCCCACGGGTTTGGCTGACTCAGGGCTGGGTGCGACTTCCTGGAGCAGGCACATGTTGGTGTCAGAGCAGAGCGGCTGCAGACTGTTTTCTTGTGTGTTTGAGCCCAGAATGCCAGCCCCGTTCTCACTCTGGGCCGACTCCCAAGGTGGCTTAGCTGGTGGCCCCTTTTTCTCTCTACCTGGCCCACTTCTTTCCACTTCTAGCCTGCAGCCCTGCCCCTCCTGGCCTAGGTTTTCCTCCCAGCCCCATCAAAGCAAAAGGCTCAGCTCCCAGGTAGGAGGCCTCGCAGAGCTGGAGAAGAGACCAGCAAACACAGGCACAGTAACCCAGATGTGTTACACGTTGTGTTACTGGCTGGGAGCTACGCCTCCTAGGCCCACCCCAAATCGAAGGATCGCAGCCCCAGTGCTCCAGAGGGAGGGCTTGGGGCTGGGCTGCAAAAGTTCAGCGTTGCCTCTGAATCTTCTAGAGCGACGTTTGCACTCACACAGGACAGATGTGCTCTGAGCCTGTGGGATAGCCTCACAGCCCCTTTGAGCATTTGGAAGGTTGTGCTTAGCAAAGTGGGGTTCTGCCCTCACCAGAGCCCACAGGGTCACCAGGCTATTAAACCCTGCAGAGTCTCTGGGGAGGCTTCCTTTGCGAGCCAAACACCCCATCTTCTGGCTGAACTGCTGCGGGCTTCGTCCAGGGAGGAAAGACCCCCCAGGCACCTGTCTGGACTCATCTCGGCACCAGTAGCGGCTCTAAGGCCACATCTGGGCCTTGCTGGCAGAGGTCTGGGCTGTCTTGGGCACAGAGGCCAATGCCAACAGGCCCAGCACTGATCTCACACATGATTCCAGCAAGACAGCCTAGATTTTTGCACATCTCTGAGAAAACTTTCATACCACACCGCACAGCTAACCTCAGGCGCAACCAGCCACTAACTTCTCTCCCCGCCCAGGCGAAGTCCCCTTCGCTGCAGTGGTGCAGCATTTCAGGGACATGGAGAAAGAAGTTTGCTTTGTGATTCCGTAAACTCAGATGTTTCATATAAGGAAGATGATGTAAAATCAGAAACCTTATTTTAAAGCTTGGTACATATGTGCATATGTCCCCTACAACTGGGGACGCTGGAAAGGCAGCATCTGAACACTGGCTGCTTTGAAAAAAGGTCATGAGAAGGGCAGAAGGGGTCACCAGGGCACAGGGTGATGGAGGGAACCCCAAGTTTACTCCTTCTAAATTCTTTCAACGTCCATCTGTTTCCCTGAAAAGTCCGGCTTGGCTACTAGGCCTGAAAAGTCTATGTAGTTTATATCATGTTTGTGAGTGTTAGTGTTTTTGTTTAGGGTTTATTTTCACCTTGCTCCAGATATAAGAAGCGAAAGGAACTCTACATTTTCCTGTGTTTGGGGTGCTCAGGCGAGAAAGAAAATGCCTGCTTAAAGTAATCGATCAGCAGTGTTTTGTTTGCACACGCACTTTATTCTGGCGAGTGATTTTAAGTACCAAGTTTGCCTTAACTTTTCACTGCACTCATTTTTATCCTCATGGCTAAAATAGCTGTATTTACTCCACAATCTAAATTAAAGGAGGGTGAGCTGATCGACTTTTAGGAGGCTGTAGGAAAGAAATTTCATCTTTCTGTTCATAACGTTAAGTTGGGGGGTTGCTGGGAAGGGAAACAGAGTGTTCCCTTGGAGGGACTTTTCCAACTTTCATTAGTTTGAGTCACCAACGCACGTTTTATTTTTAAGGAAGTATCATATTCATTGCAGAACCACCTCTAAATATTTTACCCCTGGCCATACCGTATTCTTTTCTATTGAAACATATTTTTTGCCTCTCTGAGATCAGCTATGGCTTGAGTATTGCTAAGAACAAATTTCAAAGTTGCTTGTTTTTTTGTTTTGTTTTGTTTTTCTTAAATCCACACTTCTTTGAGGGTTGGCGGGGGTGGGGAGGGAACAGCAACTGCTTAATGAAGTTTCTCACACAGAGGCAAAAAGAGAAAAGCCAAAATATATTCAGTGTATCCAGCAGTTCCATGTTGAATTTTTTTTTTTTTTTTTTTCCTTATTGGTTTAGGGGGTTGTGTAGGAGGGTGGTGGGAAGGATCTGAAAAGAAGCTGTGATTCTTTGCTGAATTAATGATGACTTCTCACTGCAAAATGCTGATTTATAATCTCTTCACCATACTAGACTGTTTCCAGACTCAGGGGGAAAAAGTTTGCTAAATGTATTCATAATTACATGCACAGTTTCAGACGGCTGAATATAAGTAATGCTTGTGCTGTTGCGAACGCTCACCATTAAAGCAGAAATTGTTTCACATTTAGCACTAAATTCTGTCTGATTTTGCACACTTAACAATTCAGTAATTTTAACATTCGGCTTCGTCGTCTCCATTATAGCTCAGTATCTTGGAGAAACAGTCAGTGTTCCGGCCTCGTTAATTCACGTAAAACACCCTATTTGTGGAAGTATCATTAAAGGCTAATTTGATGAGATATCCTCATTTAGCAAAGCAAATAGGATTTGACAGTCAGCTCCGGGTGGCGATTTAGCAAAGCACAAACACAATTCACAACGTGACAATTTCCCATCCGTGCGCCTCGCTGGAATTGTGGACTCCTGAAAATTGTGCTGTTTCATCGTGTCCCATACTAAAGAGAAAGAACTCTGGAAGTAAAGAACTGTTTTTGCCAAGGCAGCACAAATGTCATCTGCGTGTACATGTGCCATGTCTTTCAAATCCTATATCTTGTATCAAGAACGCTGTGTTCAAAAGTTTTTTCCAGGTACAGCTCACTTCTATTCCCTGCTGTGCAGACTTAATTTAAATCTAGACTTGCAAATAACTTAGGGTGTGTGGAAGTCTATATAGGTTACAACTATATAGGGAGTGTGCGTGTGTGTACGTGTGTACACACAACTGAAGGTTAATGTTCTGCGAGGGGGATTTATACCCACTACCCTTGCTTTAGAGACTTCCCCCGAACGTATTAACCAGGCTTTTATAAAACGCCTGGCTGGGCGCAGTGGCTCACACCTGTAATCCCAGCACTTTGGGAGGCCGAGGTGGGCGGATCACGAGGTCAGGAGATCGAGACCATCCTGGCTAACACCGTGAAACCCCGTCTCTACTAAAAATACAAAAAATTAGCTGGGCTTGGTGACACGGGCCTGTAATCTCAGTTACTCCGGAGGCTGCAACAGGAGAATCGCCTGAACCCGGGAAGCAGAGGTTGCAGTGAGCCAAGATCGCGCCACTGCACTCCAGCCTGGTCAACAGAGCAAAGATTCCGTCTCAAAAAACAAAAAACAAAAACAAAAAGAACGCCTTCAACAGCAAAGTAGCAAAGAGTTGCAAAGAAATGTTGCAATTCCAGGTGGAAGCAAACAGCTGGTTGCTCCTAATTTAACAAACATAAAGACAAATCTAATGTCATCACAATTCATCATTTCAGGAGTGCCTTATTTGGGGGTTTCAAACACTTTGCCACAACCGACATCCTACTAATTCCTTTCCAATCCAATCCTGTCCTTTAAACCATTGTGGGGGTGGTCAGGGGGGATGTACTTTCTCCTCTTTGCATCGTTTTTCGGCCTCCCAAGGAGAGACGCCCTTGGAAAACACAGTAGGTTCGGCAAACTGAGAACACACACATATAAGAATACCGCCCTCGAAGGGGCCTTTTAGTTCTATGCAAGTAGCAGACCTCCCCCCCTTTCCCCAGCTCCGCCACGCAGCCGGGTTTTAGATGCGTTCCCTGGGGGTGGTAGCTCTCTGCCCTCACCCTCCCGGGACTGCCCAGGCCTGAGTCCCTCGCTGTCCAGAATGACCCCAAAAGCGGGACTTTGAGGGCCAGTTGGATAAAACATAAACTCATCTCGCCCTCAAAACCCCGATTCTGAGACCACAGCCTCCAAAACCTCTTTTCCTAAGAAGTGAGTCCCCATTCACGGCTGACAGCACCGGGGCAGGCCGCCTTTGAGGCAGGAGTTTGGAGAATCCCGGATCGCTGAAGGAATCGGTACTGGGTGTTCCCTCGGGGCGGCGGTTCATCTCACCAAAATGCCAGGGGGTCGCTATGGGAGGAGGGTGCATTTGCCCACCCCACGGCTGAGGGCAAGAGAATCGCTTGATCCCGGGGTGTCTCTTCCCTCAGGGAGCAATCACCAATCTCGCCCAGTAAACAGGCCTGAAAGCTTCCCGGAGAACACGAGGGGGTGCCCCCAACGTCCCTTAGCAGCGGATAAATCGGGTGTCCGAGGTGTCTCGTACAGTCCACCCACCCCCCCCCCCCACGCCATCTCCAGCTAAAAAAAGTTTCATTATTTGTGTCCTTAATCGTCTCTCATTAAAGTCAAATTTGCTGCGCGCCCAAATTGGGGGAAGTGATTTCCATTTTAATAGCTCAATTAGCCTCTAGGTTCTGGAAAGGCCACTCCCCCACGCACCTTTTCTCTTCATTTTAACCCCCCTCCCTTTTTCACAACTTCTCCTAAAAATAAATTATAAATATGGATGTGTCCTCAGAGGACATGAGCGGCGCATTCCAACGCTCCGCTTGGTGGGGATTGGAAGCAAAGAGAAACCAGAAACGCCACTCCCCCCACCCCCAAATCAAAATGCCTTTTTCCTTTCTTTTTCCTTTTCTTTCTTTTTCTCTAACTTCTTTTTCCTAACTTGGTGTCGTCTCGGGCACAGACACCCAGCTCTGCACCCCGGTACCTAGTTTTTTTTTGCCCCCGTCCTGCAGAAGCTAAAGCCAATGCGCGAGGGCTGCCTGCTTCTCGGGAGGAGGGCGCAGACAACTTTATTTAGGGGGCGGCGGTAACTCTCTGGGGACGGTGGTTCCCGGCCGGTCCGGAATCCCCGGGGCCCGGCCCCCGCAGGCGCCGCCGCCCATGCCAGCGGGGCCCGGGCGCACGTGGAGCGGCGGGCGCGGCCGGCCTGCTCCGCGCGCGGCATTGAGATCGGGGTCACGCAGCGAGTCAGTTTCCCGAGCGGGCTTTCCGGGGTGGGGGCGGGGACGCGGACGCTCCAACGCCTAGTCAATTTCCAAGCCCAGGCACGAGGCAGGCTGGGGGCGGCCTCGCCCCCTTCCTACCTCCCGGCCTCACACGCCCCTCTGGGGAGCGGGGGAGGGGTTCGAGGGGGAGCCGGGGTGGCGGCAGCGGCGGCGATCGCAGCCCAGACAAGCGTCTCGCGCCGGGTCCCGAGAGAGCCGCGCGCTCCCCCGCCGCCACCTCCCCGCTCCTGTTCCCATCCACCCTGCAGGCAGCCGCCCCACACCCCTTCGGCCCTGGGGACCTGGGCGCCCACCTGCCGCGATCCCTGCCCTGGCTGGGGGAAGGTGCCAGGCGGGAAGAAGGGGAGCACTCACCGCCGCTGCTGCCTCCGGGGGTGCACGGCCCCCCCCCGCCGGGGCTGCGCCTTCCCAGGCTCCAGGCAGGCGTGCGCCGGGCGTGGGGGGCGCCCCGCGGGCCCTGCAGCCTCCGCCTCGATTGGAGCCCAGCCTTAAATCCTCCACCGTGAAGAAGAAGGGTACTTCCAGAAAAAAAAATCCGCCCCTCCCCAGACGAGATCCAAGTGATGGGCGGGGAGCATAGAAAATCCTTTTCTGCAGAGAGCGCGCAGCCGACGGGGCTGCACCCGGCCTCCACGGTCCGCTGCCGCCACAAAGCCGCGCCCCCGGCCCCCCCTCCGCCCCCCCAGCGCCCTATGGCCGGCCCGGGGCGGGGGCTGGGCCAGCCCGGGGTTGGCCGCGCTGGGGAGGCGGCGGCGGCGGCGGCCCAGGCTGCGGGGCGGTTCCTCCCCAGCCCGGGAGAGAGGGCAAGAGCCTGGAAGCCGAGCGCGCCCGCCCGGGTGGGGGTAGGGGTGGGGGTAGGGGTGGGGGTAGGGGTGGGGGTGGGGGCGGGGGTGGGAGTGGGGGCGGGGGCCGGGGGGGGGGGGCGCCTTCCTAGAAACCCTCGCCAAATTTAGTCAGCGGATAGGGGCATTCCTAGAAATGCGGCGGCGACGTCAGCCTCGACCTGGGGGCGGGGGGCAGAGCCCGGGGTGCTTCAAACTAGGGGCACGGAGGAGGGGGAAAGAGTCCCCACTTCTAGTACCACCGCAGCCCAGAGACGGAACCGAGGCCGGACTTCCCTCCCGAGGGGCATGCGGGAGTCCTCCAAAGGCACTTGAGGTATCCCGGAGCTGGGGGTGCATCCACTGAAGATTCAGACCCGGTCTGCCCCCCTCTTTCGGGAACACCCAGTGCCACTGCCAGCTGGCGCTTCTGGCCCTTCCCCCAATTTTCAGCACCCCCCTACCCCCCCCCCACACAACCCCGTGAACAAACAGTAAAAGTAGGAGCAGCATCAGGCGGGGTCTCCCAGCCTCTTACACCCACCCCAGGATGTTTCCTCACGTCCTCTCGGATGGCTGGAGTCCCTGGATCCCCAGGGTTGAAACTGCACAGACACACTGTGTTCCCAAGAACTCCTCCAAATACCAACCCACCTTCGGGCCAGAAAATAAAGTTGTGCTTCCTCCTCCCCAGTCCAGTGTCACTTTGTTGCTGCTTCCGGGGCCAAGGGCTCTTGGAGAGGTGCTGGAACTTGGGGGTAGGGCATAAGGGTGTCCTCTCCACCTGGCAAAGACCTGGCCTCTGGCACTGACACTCTCACCAGCCACAGCTGTAATACTTTCCATTTCCCGCAGTAAGGGAGACGCCCCCACAGCAGCTCATCCCCTTCCTAAAATCTGCCCCACCCACACGCCTGCCCAGGGACCCCCAAATCCATTGCAGAAGTGGCCCCTCTTTCGCAAAGAGAATCCACATAACTGAGACATGACTTGTCCCTCTCCACCGCCCCGCCTCTCTGCGCGAAAACGTGACTGGCCTGAACCTCCCAGGATCATAAAAAATGTATTTTGCTGTCCTCTGTTGGCCAACATGGGTCACATTCACAGAACACACCACCCAACCCAGCGGGCAGTCCTGATGCCACAGAGGGGGTCCCAGGGACCCCAGCCAGGGGGAGCAAGCTGGACTCCTCTTCTCCTGTCTGTGGTGTCCTTGCCCTCTCTGTCCTCTTTCTTTCTTTCTTCTTTTTTTATTTTTATTTTTTGATATGGCACTTCGCTCCTGTTGCCCAGGCTGGAGTGCAATGGCGCGATCTCGGCTCACTGCAACCTCTGCCGCCCGGGTGTAGGTGATTCTGCCTCAGCCTCCTGAGTATCTGCGATTACAGGCAGGCGTCGCCACGCCCAGCTAATTTTTGTATTTTTAATAGAGACGGGGTTTCACCATGTTGGCCAGGCTGGTCTGGAACTCCCGACCTCAGGTGATCCGCCCGCCTTGGCCTCCCAAAATGTTGGGATTATCGGTCGTCTTTCTTATCTTGCAGCCGATGCACAGAACTTGCTCATGTCCCCTTTTCCTCTTTGGGCCCTAATTTCAGAAAACTGGAGGGGTTTCTTCCTTGCTCTAGGGGAGGCAAGGAAGGCTGTGTTCACTCTGGACCCTGGGCTCGGGGACCCCAGGATGGTTTTTCTAATAGCAACTTGGAGAGGAAATGTAGCAAAAAAGGCAACAGCTGATCACTGATAATTTAACAGTCCCCATTCCCCGCACTCCACCCCCAGAAGACCTAAGCACATGGAGAATAGTAGCTTATTGAACTAACCTATTTTCCAGATGAAAAGACTGAGGCTAGGCCAGGCACCGTGGCTCATGCCTGTGATCCTAGCACTTTAGGAGGCTGAGGCGGGTGGATCATTTGAGGTCAGAAGTTTGAGACCAGCCTGGACAACATGCTGAAACCCCATCTCTACTAAAAATACAAAAAAGTTAGCAGAGCATGGTGGTGAGCACCTGTGGTCCCAGCTACTCAGGAAGCTGAGGCAGGAGAATGGCTTGATCCTGGGGGGCGAAGGCTGCAGTGAGCCAAGATTGTGCCACTGCACTCCATCCAGCCTGGGTGACAGAGCGAGACTCTGTCTCAAAAATAAAAATAGAAAAGACTGAAGCTTAGAGGTCAGTTGTTCATGGAGCTAATACCTGCTGGCCCTCTGTGTGCCAGGCACAGAGCTGCTGCTATAGCCCCTAGAGCTAAGGTGATAAACAGCACAGGTCCCTGCCCTTGAGGAACTAGACGTCTCAGGGAGAGACTTGAGTCAACAGGTGAGCACTTCGCTGCCCTTATGGTCCAGGGCACCACGACAGAGCGAGGCTGGGCTGGGGGTGTCCTACCCTGGCCCTTCCTGCGGCAGTTGTCTCCATCCAGCCTGCAGCATCCTCGCCCGTTCTTCTTTCAAGCTGTGTTGAAAGAGAGAGGCTGTGTCTCCCCCTGCTGCGTGTCACCAGCTTGGGGGACCCCGGGCACTGCTTCACCTCTCTGGGCCTCTGTTTCCTCCTTGGTAAAGTAGGAGTCACAAGGCCTGCCTTATAGGACTTTTAGGGGGATTGCCTGAGACAGACTTCCTTTAGGAGTACATGGCAACAGTGATTGGTGAGCTTGGTGCTGTCACCTGGAGGAGGGGATGTCTGAGCTGAAACTGTGAAAAAGGAAAACACTGGGGCTGGGTGCAGTGGCTCACACCTGTGATCCCAGCACTTTGGGAGGCCAAGGATCACTTGAGGTCAGGAGTTCGAGACCAGCCTGGCCAACATGGTGAAACCCCGTCTCTACTAAAACTACAAAAATTAGCCGGGCATGGTGGCGCGTGTCTGTAGTCCCAGCTACACGGGAAGCTGAGGTGGGAGAATCGCTTGAATCCGGAAGGTAGAGGTTGCAGTGAGCCGAGATCGCACCATTGCACTCCAGCCTGGGTGACAGAGCGAGACTCTGTCTCAAAAAAAGGAATACACTGGGATTGTGGGAGGGGTGGAGTCGGTGCAGCAGGCACGGCATGTGTAACGGCCCAGGCGGCCCCTCTGGAGAACTGAAATAGCTGTAGCAGTGCTGGCTCGGGGGCCTCCAGGTGCTGCCCCCACCCACCTCTGTGCCCTGAGTCACAAGATTCTGGAAGCTCACCTCATCTGTCCAGTTCAGGCCCTGCCTGGGCTCTGGGACACCTGGATCAGTGCAGAAGGAAAAACCAGGCCACCAAAGGCAGCCAGGGCCCTGCCTTTATCTTGCAATTGAAATCCCCATCGAAGATGCCCCCTGGATCCTTCTGAGGCCTGCCATTGCCAGGCCTGGCTTCGCTTCCCCGTGACTCAAGCGAGTGGCGGCCTGAAATCCAGTTTAGCAGTGGAAGCACTGCCAGACTCCGGAAAACAGCTCGCTCTTGGGCCGGAAGCCCCGGAGGCCCACCCTGGCCTTCTCTCAGGAGGAAGCCCCACCCGCACCCAGGTTTCTGGCCCCAGGGTGATGCCAAGGCCCCAGCCAGAACTAGGGAGCAGCCACACCAGGCAGAAGGAGCCCTGGAGGGCTGCAGCTGTGCTGAGCCTCTGGGAAAGGCCTGGACTCCGGGCTCCCAGGCCCACACAGAGAGAGTGGGCGCAGGCCTTGCCTATGGGCGCTTTCCTTGAGGCCTGGGGAAGGAGGACAGGAGGGTACCAGCACCCAGTTACCGCCACCTCCCAAGCCTCCCAAAATACTCGCAATGAGAAACTTCCCAAGCGAACAGACAGAAAGTATTGTACGATAGGTTTTAAACACTTGGATTGAACAAATGTAGGCTTATAAAAAACAGATACACAAGTCCATTGCCATATGGTGATGCTAGCCATGGGACAATGGTGGAATATAGGTGCTTCCAGAGGCATCCTTGGGACAGTTTGGTTTTTTGGTGGTTATTTATTTATTTATTTATTTTGAGTTTCGCTCTTGTTGCCCAGGCTGGAGTGCAGTGGCACGATCTCAGCTCACTGCAACCTCTGCCTCCTGGGTTCAAGCAATTCTCCTGCCTCAGCCTCCCAAGCAGCTGGGATTAGAGGCGTGCGCCACGCCCAGCTAATTTATTTTGGTATTTTTAGTAGAGATGGGGTTTCGCCATGTTGGTGAGGCTGATCTTAAACTCCTGACCTCAAGTGATCTGCCCATCTCGGCCTCTCTTACTGCTGGGATTACAGGCGTGAGCCACTGAGCCCAGTTTGGGACACAATTTGAAGTGTTGTGATGGCTTTCTTGTTCAACCACATCAGAAGAAGGCTGTGCCCACCCTGTGATATCTTCTGGAGAGAGCATTAAGAAACGAATCTAGGCCTGATGCAGTGGCTTACGCCCTTGACAATGGAACTTCAGGCATTGGTGGAAGGAGGACCACTGGAAGCCAAGAGCTCAAGATCATCCTGGGAAACATGGTGAGACCCCTATGTAGAAAGAAAGAAAGAGAGAAAGAGAGAGAGAGAGAGAAAGAAAGAAAGAGGAGGGGAGGGAGGGAGGGAAGGAAGGAAAAGAAGGAAGAAAAAGAAGGAAAGAAAGAAGGAAGGAAAGGAAGGAAGGAAGGAAGGAGAAAGTGGAAGGAAGGAAAGAAAGAAAGGTAGAGAAAGAAAATAAAAGAAAATTAAAAAAGAAAAGAGAAGAGGAAAGCAAGCAAGCCCAGTGGCTGGTGGGTACCTGTAGTCCCAGCTACTTGTGAGGCTGAGGCTGGAGGATCACTTGAACCCAGGAGTTTGAGACTGCAGTGAGCTGTGATCGTGCCACTGCACTCCAGCCTGGGTGACAGAGCAATATCTTGTCTCTAAAAAAAGGAATCTAGTCTAAAAATCTTTCTGAATACAAGATTTTAGGTCAAGTGGCTCTTACAAGATAGATCCAAAGCTACCTAGAAACCAGAAGTGTCTTCACCCACCTCAGCCTTGGACCCTTGACAGGGGGTGACTGGGAGGCCTTTCATTGTGCCCTTGCCCACCTGCCTTGATGGTATTTGCTCCTCTGCCAGTAACAGCAGAAATTGGGGTCAAGGGCGGTAAAGTAAGACCAACTTTCTGTGGCCCAGGCCCTTGGAGCTGAGATGTCAGATGACAAGAGCTGCCTACCCTTCCTTAAAGTCATCCAGGGCCTTATAAAAATATTCCAGAGGCCAGGCACAGTGGCTCATGCCTGTAATCCCCACTTTGGGAGGCCAAGGCAGGCGGATCATGAGGTTGGGAGTTTGCAACCAGCCTGACGAACATGGTGAAACCCTGTCTCTACTAAAAATACAAAAATTAGCTGGGCATGGTGGTGGGCGCCTGTAATCCCAGCTACTCAGGAGGCTGAGACAGGAGAATCACTTGAACCCGGGAGGTGGAGGTTGCAGTGAGCAGAGATCGCGCTACTGCACTCCAGTCTGGGTGACAGAGTAAGACTCTGTCTCAAAAAAAGAAAGAAAAAAAAAAAGAAATTCCACACCGCAGGCACGGTGGCTCATGCCTGTAATCCCAGGACTTTGGGAGGCTGAGGCAGGTGGATCACTTGTCACTTGAGGTCAGAAGTTTGAGACCTGCCTGGACAACATGGTGAAACCCTGTCTGTACTAAAAATACAAAAATTAGCTGGAAGTGTTGGCGGGTGCCTGTAATCCCAGCTACTCAGAGGCTGAGGCATGAGAATCGCTAGACCTGGGAGGTAGAGGTTGCAGTGAGCCAAGATGGTACCACTGTACTCCAGCCTGGGCAATAGGTAGAGACTCAGTCTAAAAAAAAAAAAATTCCAGGCTGGGCACAGTGGCTCACACCTGTAATCCCAGCACTTTGAGAAGCTCGAGGCAGGTGGATTGCTTGAGCCCAGGAGTTCAAGACCAGCCTGGGCAGCGTAGTGAGATCCTGTCTTTACAAAAATAAAAATGAAAAAACTAGCCGGGTTTGGTGGCACATGCCTGTATTCCCAGCTTCTCAGGAGACCGAGGCAGGAGGATCACTTGAGCCCTGGAGGTTGAGCCGGCAGTGAGCTGTGATAGTGCCACTGCACTCCAGCCTGGGCGACAGAGTGATACCCTATCTCAAAAAAAAAAAAAAAAAAAAATCAGATATACAGAGTCAGCAGTTTCTTAAAATAAGAAAGAAAATAATGATCAGGCACGGTGGCTCAAGCCTGTAATCCCAGCACTCTGGGAGGCTAAGACAGGTGGATCATGAGGTCAGGAAATCGAGACCATCCTGGTTAACACGGCGAAACCCTGTCTCTACTAAAAATACAAAAAAATTAGCCGGGCGTGGTGGTGGGCGCCTGTAGTCCCAGTTACTCGGGAGGCTGAGGCAGGAGAATGGCGTAAACCCGGGAGGCGGAGCTTGCAGTGAGCCTAGATCACGCCACTGCACTCTAGTCTAGTCTGGGTGACAGAGCAAGACTCCGTCTCAAAAAAAAAAAAAAAAAAAAAGAAAGAAAATAATAATAACGATAATAATAGAATAAAATAAAATTCCAGGTCCCTGTGGACCTCACCTTAACTTTGCTGTGTGGAATGAAAAACACAGGGCAAGTCAGAGCTGTAGATGCTGCTGCTCTGTGCGGTTGGCCTTCGGGGCAGAGCCTGTGATAGTGCCAAGATTTTATCATGTCCTGACTGTGTGCTCGGCATTTTCTACACCTGAGACCACTTCACCATCAAAGCAACCCTGCAAAGCAGGAACTGTCATTTATTACCATTTGACAGATGAGGAAACTGAGGCCACAGCAGTGCAGTTACTTGCTCAGGCTCCTCAGTCCAGAAACTGCTAGAAGGATACTGGGAAACTGAGTGTGAACTGCCAGCCCCCTCATCCTCAGCCCCAAGGGTGGTGTTGACAGCTCCCTGGGGCATCCTAATAGCTTCCAAAAGCAGAGAAGACAAAGACAGGAAGTGACTTGTACAAGGTCCCCCTTTGGGTACCCCCACGTTAATTTTTTTTTTTTTTTTGAGACAGAATCACGCTCTGTCAGCCAGGCTGGAATGCAGTGGCATGATCTCGGCTCACTGCAACCTCCCTCTCCTGGGCTCAAGCAATTATCCTGCCTCAGCTTCCCAAGTAACTGGGATTATAGGTGTGTGCCACCATGCCTGGCTAATTTTCATATTTTTAGTAGAGACAGAGTTTCACCATCTTGGCCAGGCTGGTCTCCAACTCCTGACCTCAGGTAATCCACCTGCCTTGGCCTCCCAAAGTGCTGAGATTACAGGCATGAGGCATCTCACCCAGCCCGGGTACCCCCACTTTTGAACAGATGCCTCTATGTCATTGATGCTAAGGTCTCTGTGTCTGGAGCATCTTCTGCTAGCCCCCGTCCCCACCCCCCGGGCATCTCCTCCACGCCTTCCAAGCCCCACCAGGAGCTTTGGTTAGGTGAGTGCTATCTCTGCTCATGCCCATGTGCGTCTGTCCTTTTCTTTTTTCTTTTCTTTTTTTGAGACAGGGTCTCACTCCCATCGCCCAGGCTGGAGTGTGGTTGTGCCATCTCACCTCACTGCAGTTTCGACTTCCCAGGCTCAGGTGATCCTCCCACCTCAGCCTCCCTAGCAGCTGGGACTCCAGACACGTTGGCCACCACCAGCTAATTTTTTCATTTTTAGTAGTGATGAGGTCTCACTCTGTTGCCCAGGCTGGTCTTGAATGCCTGGGCTCAAGTGATCCTCCTGCCTTGGCCTCCTGAAGTGCTGGGATTACAGGCTGAAGCCACTGTTCCTGGCCTGTGTCGGTCCTTTTCTTATGATCACATTCATTAGTCCCCTGCCATTTGTCTGTGAATCCCCTGGGGGAGGCAACCCATCTCTCGTGACCAGCAGCCCTGGCACCATGCCAGGTCTAGCACATGGTGGGGCACAATGAAGGTGTGTTAGAAAATGAATGACAGGCCAGGCACGGTGGCTCATGCCTGTAATCCCAGCACTTTGGGAGGCCAAGGCAGGTGGATCATCTGAGGCCAGGAGTTGGAGACCAGCCTGGCCAACATGGTGAAACTCCATCTCTACTAAAAACATAAAAATTAGCTGGGCGTGGTAGTGCACACCTGCAGTCCCAGCTCTTTGGGAGGCTGAGGCAGGAGAATCGCTTGAACCTGGGAGGCAGAGGCTGCAGTGAGCCAAGATCATGCCACTGTACTCCAGCCTCCATCTCAAAAAAAAAAAAAAGAAGAAGAAGCCTGGTGCAGTGGCTCACACTTGTAATCCTAACACTTTGGGAGGCTGAGGTGGGTGGATCACTTGAGGTCAGGAGTTTGAAACCAGCCTGGTAACATGGCGAAACCCTGTCTCTACTAAAAAATACCAAAAAGTTAGCCGTGCATGGTGGCAGGTGCCTGTAATCCCAGCTACTTGGGAGGCTGCGGCAGGAGAATCGCTTGAACCCAGGAGGTGGAGGTTGCAGTGAGCCGAGATTGTGACACTGCACTCCAGCCTGGGTGAGAGGGCAAGACTCTGTCTCACAAAAAAAAAAAAAAAAAAAGAAGGGAGGGAGGGAATGGGGTTGGGATTGCAGTGCCTTCCCCCTGTGGTGATGGCAGGGCTCCCAGGAGGCCAAGAGCTCCAGGTGCTGGGTGGACAGAAAGACAAACGGCCCCAGATCTACAAAAGGGTCCATGGTTCCTGGTGGGCTGGGAAGAAGATCCTCGCCGGCTAAGGCGGTGATGCCACAGTCACTCCAGAGGCTAGTTCAGAGCCTGGCTTCACCATGAAAAGAGGTACCAGAAATGCAGCCGTGACCTGGGATCAATTCTTAGCCCTTTCGAGTTTCAGATCCCTTGGTAGCAACGACAGGGATGTGAAAGGGTTAAGTTGCATGGTACCCATAACTGTGTGTATGGTCTGGCATGTACTAAGTGCTCAATAAATTGTAGCAATTATCATTTGCTATTAAATGTGGATAAACGGTTGTGCCTGCATATGCTATGAGTAGATGTAGAAGTGCCAGGAGTGCTCTCTTCTCTCCTTTGAGACATAGTCGGTTGTCTCTGGTTTCAGCTTCATCTTTGCCACTCAGTCCACTGAAATCAAAGTGGAGGAGGCACTGGTCTAGCTGGGTGGGCCAGCCTGGGCCAGCCTGGCCTGGCTGGACCTGGTCACCCAGGGAGGAAAAGTTAGCCTCAGAGTTTTGGCAGAGTGGCCAAAGTGTGTCAGGAAACTAGAGGAAGGCCAGGCACAGTAGCTCACGCCTGTAATCCCAGCACTTTGGGAGACTGAGGCAGGAGGATCGCTTGAGCGCAGGAGTTCAAGACCAGCCTGGGAAACATAGTCAGACCTAGTCTCTACTAAAAAAAATTTTTTTAAGTACCTGGGCCTGGTGGCATGCGCCTGTAGTCTCAGCTACTTGAGAGGCTGAGGCAGGAGGATTGCTTGAGCCTAGGAGTTCGAGGCTACAGTGAGCTATGATCACACCACTGCACTGCAGCCTGGGTGACAGAGGGAAACTCTGTCTAAAAAAAAAACAAAAAACACTAACATAATTCTAACCCAAGTGGAAATGGAAGAATTGATCAAGTTCCCTATCAGCATAGAACTTTTCTCTGGAACCCACATGACTAGGGTTGCGGCACCGACTCTCAGACCAATACCAACTTAAAAATAAATGCTGCTGCATTTAAAGTTTTTTGACCAGAGGTTGCACTTGGCAGCCTGCAGGCTAAGTTGAGCCCACATATGTGTTTCATTTGGCCTGTGGAGCCTTTAAAAATAATAATAAATTTGACTTAGTGGCCAACATTTTTAAATCAGGAAATTTCATATTTTAAAAATCTGGCCGCTTCTAAAAAAAGTGGATGATCCAAAGATTTGGCAGCAGAGAGCCTGTGTTCCCACAGGGCCACAGTCACTTGGGGCAGAATAGTGGTATATTTGTTGTTAGGGTATGCTAGCTGCTGTTACAGACAACCCCAATCTTTCAGTGGCTTAGCAAAATACATGTTTATTTCTTGCTCATATCACTGTCCGAGGAGTAGGGGACGGGCATGATTCTCAGAAGACAGGGATAACTTAGGGGCATCCTAGAGTCTATTTACCATCCTTCTCAAAGGAAGATGAGGGGCTTGTTATTTGTGTGTTTCAAGAACTGTTACAGGTTTTGCATTTAGCAAGGCCTAAGTTTGGGGGTTCTTTTTTACCCACGGCAAGTAAAAGTCAGCTTGCTCACCTGAATTAGAAGGGCAGGGTGGAAGCCAAAAAAAAAAAAAAAAAACACCCCGGAATGGTGGGAAACGTTCATTGTGCGCCAGCCTGGTGATTTGCTCAGCAAAACTCAAGTTGATGTGATATAAACAACGTCTGCTGCTTCCAGGGGCCTGCCACAATATTTTCTTTTAAGTGCTACTCACGCCTGAAATACACTTCTGGTTTTGAAATGTGGTTCTCAGCCCATGTACGTCTACAAACCACCCGCTCCCTTATTAAGAGTTCCATTTTCAATTCTTGAATGTAGGTTTCCTAAGCGCATGATGTCAGCCCAGATGGGAAGTCTGACAGGGCAGGGGGACGGGAGGCCTCCCCTTGGAGAGGGTCAGCGCGATGACAGGACAGCGGGGCTTTCGCACTGGGAACTTAGCATTATCCCCGTGCAAGTGGCCACTCCCTGTTAATGCCTCTGCTCCCCAGAGCCCAGAGACCTGATTACTCTTTATATTTTCTCTTTTTTCTGTTGTTAACTTTGTACGTTTTGCTGCAAAAATAGTGAATCCAAAAGCCATATAGCATCTCTTTGCCAAGGCCATAATACTAGGAAAAAACTTGGAATTTTCTCTGCAATTTCCTCCCCACTTCTCACCCCTCCTGGAGATATTATCAACAGCATGAGGCGTGGCGAAGCCTTCACAGGGGTATGGACTTTCTCTACACTCCAAGAAACCAAAACCAACACACATATACACACATATGTAATGATAAATGTATATTTATTTTTACAAAAACAAGATATCAAAAATCAGTGATACAAGATGAATAAGTTTGAGAGATCTGCTGTATATAGCTAACAATAGGATACAGTGCACATAAACATTGGTTAAGAGGGTAGATCCCACGTTAAATATTCTTACTCCACACACAAAAGGACACATGGAAAGTTTTGGAGATGATGGATATATTTATTACCTTGATTTTTTTTTTTTTTTTTTTTTTGAGACAGTCTTGCTGTGTTGCCCACGTTGGAGTGCAGTGGCGTTCTCTCAGTTCACTACAACCTCCGCCTCCTGGGTTCAAATGATTCTCACGCCTCAGCCTCCTGAGTAGCTGGGACTATGGGCGCACCATACCCGGGTGATATTTGTATTTTTAGTAGAGATGAGTTTTCACCATTTCAGCCAGTCTGGTCTTGAACTCCTGGCCTCAAGTGATCAGTCTGCCTCAGCCCCCCTAAGTGCTGGGATTACAAGGTAATACTTGATTCTTGATTGTGGTGAGACTGTCAGCAGGTGCATGCATATGTCCAAATGCATCAAATTATACACATTAAATATGTGCAGCTTTCTGGTATATCAATTACACCTCCAGACATCTTTAAAACAAAACAAACAAACAAACAGAAAAACCAGACTATCAACTTTTCTCACTTAACTATATTCATTATCATGTCAGATCAACCCATCAATCATTCCTTTAAATGGCTTCCTACCATATCACGACATTGATGGGTCAGCATTTACTGAACCGTCCTGGGTGGCGGATGTTTAAAATGTTGTCATCAGAAGAACTCCATGACAGAGGAAGCCAGTTAATGTGTGTCATTCCGAATTTGCAACAGGAGAAACTGAGGCACGGAGCCGTTCATGTGGCCAGTCCAAGGCTCCCACCAGTTCCCAAGAGATGCAGGGGCAGAGCAGACTCTAGCACTGCTCTTGCTTCATGCCTCCACAAGGTGTATTGTTAAACTTGCTCCTGCACAGCCTCTGTTGACAAACTGCCCGTCCTTGCTAAAGCTAGGATCCTCACAGAAACCTTGCCTTTCTCTCTTGCTTCAGAAGTCCTGTTAGGCTAGGCGTGGTGGTGCACACCTGTAGTCACAGCTACTTGGAAAGCTGAGGCAGGAGGATCGTTTGAACCCAGGAGTTTGAGGCTGCAGTGAGCTATGACTGTGCTACTGCACTCCAGTCTGGGCAACAGAGCAAGACTCGATCTCTACAAAATAAATAAATGAAAAGTTCTGTTGAACCCTATTCTGCCACTAACTGTAAATAACAGACAGGTGGGTTAGAGGAGTTTAATTCCTTCTTTCCCAGAAAGCCACGGGCTTCTTATGCAAATCTACCTCCTCCCTCCCGCATGGTCATTTTTGCATGCTGGGGTCCCTAAGCATCTCTCTAGGCTCTGTCTCACCTGCCTCTCCTCCCCAACCCCAGCATCAGAGCCCTTCTTATCTTCCCTTTACACGTCCAACAGAGGCGAGGGATTGATTCTGCAAAGAACAAAGAGAGTTGACTTCAAGGTGACTTTCAGACATGAAATTCATACAGAAGTTATAGAAGTCCAAACATGGCTTTATAGATTCATGAACACAAGTGGTTTAAATGAACACAACATGTCTTGTTTATTCAGACGCATGATCAACTTCGCCTGTTTCAGTCTAAACAGAACCTGTATCAAGGATTTAGCTCACTAGTTTCCCATACTGCAGCGTGTGCCAAACTGCTTTTGCAGCTCAGGCACCCCCAGATTTCAAGCAGAAGTTACAGTTTTGAGACCTAGGTGTCATCTTTCAGGCTTGAAAAAAAAAAAAAAAAACAGCAATCACTTCTTCATACACACATATATATATCCTTAGTCATTTTGTGTAAATTTTTTGGCATAAATGGTATCTACAGTACATTATGTAAATTGTGTTTTTCTAATACATTCTCCACCTGATGCAGACAGGCAGTGGTGGGGATGGATGAGAATGGGCTCTCTCCCCGGGTGATGTCACAGAGGAGGAGTGCTGGTCTACTCTGTGGATGGGGACAGAAAGACAAGGACAGCACATCTGGGTGGACAATTCCATGCTCTTCACAGATATGGACCTACCTGCCCAGGAGCAGTGTTTGTTTTTGTTGTTGTTGTTTGTTTGTTTTTGAGATGGAGTTTCACTCCTGTCACCCAGGCTGGAGTGCAGTTGTGCAATCTTGGCTCACTGCAACCTCTGCCTCCTTGGGTTCAAGCGATTCTCCTGCCTAAGCCTCCTGAGTAGCCAGGACTACAGGTGCAATCTTGGCTCACTGCAACCTCTGCCTCCTTGGGTTCAAGCGATTCTCCTGCCTAAGCCTCCTGAGTAGCCAGGACTACAGGCACGCACCACCATGCCCGGCTAATTTTTGTATTTTTGGTAGAGATGGGATTTCACCATGTTGGCCAGGCTGGTCTTGAACTCCTGACCTCAAGTGATCCACCCGCCTCAGCCTCCCAAGGTGCTGGGATTACCAGCGTGAGCCACGTGCCTGGCCCATACATGATCTTTTGTGGCACCTCTTTAAAAAGAAATGAATGGGCCAGGCACGGTGGCTCATGCCTGTCATCCCAGCACTTTGGGAGGCTGAGGGAGGAGGCTGAGGTGGGAGGATCGTTTGAGCCCAGGAGTTTGAGACCAGCCTGAGCAACATAATGAGACCCCATCTCAACAGGAAAAAGAAGAAGAAGAAAAAAAAAAGCCAGGTGTGGTGCTAGCGCCTGTAGTCCTAGCTACTTGAAAGGCTAAGTTGGGAGGATTGCTTGAGCCCAGGAGTTTGAGGCTGCAGGGAGCCTCAATGATAGCACCATTGCACTCCAGCCTGGGCAATAGCACGAGACCCTGTGTCCAAAAAAGAAGTAAAATAAAAAGAAATGAATAGATGCTCCAGTGAAAACAAGAGAACATTCGACATTTATTCGCTTTAATTCTGAATTGTTCTAATTTGCCTGTGTCCCAAAAGGTTATTGTTGTGTTAGGGTGGGGGCTTTGAGGGACAGAGTGATTCTGGAAAAAAAATTGCACATGTAATACAAATCATCTTGAAGAAAACCCAAACAATGTACAGCACACGTTTACCTGGTAAGAAGTGAAGGAACCCTTTCAACAGCTTTCCTAGTCTACCTCCCTCCAAGGGGATGATGCTATTTTGGTGAGTACCCTTCCACCCCTTGTGGACCGCTCCTGGGGACCAGCAGCACCAGCATCACCCCAAGACACTTCTTAGAAATGCGGCGTCTCAGGCCCCACGGTAGACCTACTGAGTCACAACCTGCTTCTTAGCAAGATTCCCCAAGTTGAAGTGTAAAAAGCACTGGTATTTGCTATTTTTATATCATTAACTTACCTATTTATATACATGTCTACACACGGGCTCCTTCCTGGGTTTAGAATACGGCTGTCATGGCCGAGTGTGGTGGCTCACGCTTGTAATCCCACCACTTCGCGAAGCCGAGGTGGGTGGATCACTTGAGGTCAGGAGTTTGAGACCAGCCTGGACAATATGATGAAGCCCCGTCTCTGCCAAAAATACAAAAATTAGCCGGGTGTGGTGGCGCACGCCTGTAATCCCAGCTACTCAGAAGGCTAAGACAGGAGGATTGCTTGAACCCGGGAGGCGGAGATCTCGGAGTGAGCCAAGATCGTGCTACCACACTCCAGCCTGGGCAAGAAAGCCAGATTCTGTCTCAAAAAAAAAAAAAAAAAAAAAAGAAAGAAAAAAAGAATATTGCTCTCGTTTGAACAGTGGTCCTCAAGGTGCGGTCCAACATCAGCATCTCCAGGGAGCTCGTTAGAAATGCAAATGACCTGGGCCCAGCTCCGAGCTGCTGAATGCAGAATCTGTGTTTAACAAGCCCTCTAGGGGAGGCTGATGCACGCTCACTAGTGTGGAACCCCTGCTGTAGAAGGGGGACACTTACCCCGGGAGCTCCTGCTCCCTCCCTCTCTCCCTGTTACCTCCCGAGAGCCCGTTCTGGCCTGGCCAGTTCACCGAGGGAAGCCCAGAATCCAGTTCCACCAGGCACACACCAGGCGCTCCACGAACGCCTCCTCCAGTTAGGAATCTCAGACTGATAAAGGCTTCCCCAAATTCACTCAAGCTGGGTTTTTCAGAGTGCACGATGCGGCGGTCCTGGATTGGGGTCATTGCATAACGTCTTCAAAGGCATTCCAGCAGCCCCTTGGTGCATCCTTCGTGATGCAAAGAAAACCTGTGTGATCTGACCGGAGCGCCATTTACGGAGGCCGCCTCCCAAGCAGCAGCCTTTCCCGGCAGCTGCTCACAAGCGCCCATTTTACAGAGGGGCAAGCGGGGGCTCAGAGCGGGAGGTTTCAGATTTGCGTGTCAGAATTGCTCCAAGCCTGGGCAGGGTTGCTTCTTTTTCGAATGCAGTGCCTACAGTGGATTTCCTTTCAAAAATAGCAAGCCAGACAGACACCAGCTGACTCTGGGTGTGGGCTCTGTATCAGGCAACGGCAGGGCTTTTGTTAGAGCGGATAAAATTGGATTTTCCTGTGCAGAAGAATGTGGAGGAGCCCTTAAGCCAAACGCCAGAAGCTGGAAGTCTCCTTGCCCCAAGGGTGTTGGAGCTTCCCTGAGGCCATGATCTGCAGCCGACCTTTTGAGTTTGCGAGTCCCGCCCCACCCCCGGAGCCCTCCACCTTCTCCCTGGGGATGAAGCGTCCCAGGGATAGCTGTGTGTACGGAGCCGATCGCCGGGGCTGGCCAGATTTGCGGCCCAGACGCGCCGAGGCTGGACCACCCAGACTTCTATGTTCTGCGAGGGAAGCAGGGGAACTTGAACCCAAACCCTTGAAGGAAAACAGTTGGTCAGGTCCGCAGTCCAAGGGGGAAGGATCTACTCGCAGAATGCGGTAGGAGTCGACCACTCCTAAAAAGTCTCCTCCCTATAGGGCAAGGCTGGACACCAGGCACGGACGGGGTTCGAACCCGTGATCTTCGGTTTACGAGACCGACGCCTTACCACTTGGCCACCGCGCCTGCGTTACGATGGCGGCTTCGCGAACCTCTATCCTGGCGCTGCTCCCGTGCGCTCGCCCGGCGGGCACGAGCGCGCACCGCCCCCTTCCCCGTTGCGGCCGGCGGGGCGGAGCTTCAACGGGCGCGCGCCGGCGGGTTCGGTGACTCGGGGGCGCGGCCCGCGGGGTCCTCCGTAGCCCGCAACGGGCTGGGGGACCTCTGAAGCCGGGGCGCGGCTGGATCGGTGTCCCGAGGGTCCCACAGGCGGGGCGCCGGCCGGCGTCTCAGAAGCCGGGTTCGAATCCCAGCCCTGCCAGGGATGTGGCGACTCGGGCAGGCTCGACTCGGAGCTTCAGTTTCCCCTCTAGAGGGAGGCACCCAGGAAGGCAAGGAATGGTGGCAGTTTTCCTTATCAACCCGACTCCGGGCCGTCCACCGTCGCCTTGCATGGATCCCACGCCCAGCCAGGGTTGCTGGATGGAGGCGTGAGATTTAGAAAATAAAAGCTCCTGGAATTTCCGCCTTTGGGAGGCCAGGGCGGAAGAATCGCTTGAGCCGAGGAGTTCGGGGCTGCAGGGAGCCGAGATCGCGCCACTGTACACTAGCCTGGGCGACAGAGGGAGACCTTGCCTCAAAGAAAAGAAAAAAATAAACAAACAAAAAACCGAAAGTTTCTTCTTCTCCCAATTTACCTGTTTAGCCTGGATGTGTCCCCGGTCCCAAGACGAGCAGCAGCACCTGGGATTTTGTTAGAAATGCAACTTCTCTCCCGCCCAGACCTGCTGACTCGGCGGCCAAATCAGCCCCAAGGCATCTGACAGTTTAATGTGCACATTCATATTTATAGATTCAGACAGCCCTTTGATTTCCACACAAACGGACTGATTTACTGTTCTCTGCACTTTGAGTTTTCATGAATTAATGTATGATGTGTTAATTGAATGGCTCTTGGTAGGTAATACAGTTTAATCACCACAACTAATAGCATTGTTTGAGAAATATAGCAATTTCTATTATTCATGCATATGTTGTGTAATATTAACACAATATAGCAAATCATATGCACTAAAGTATATACTGTAATTAATGGGATTATTATGCATGGGTGGGTTACCTTAGTCTCTAGTAGCTACATCTTTTCCATTGAGTGGCTGTGCTACAATTGATTTAAACTGTTGCTGGAAGGTGGGCATTAGGTTGACTGGAGGTATTTTGCGCACAGAACATTCTGCTATGTGTGTCCCTGCCTGCTGGTACCAGTGATGCGGTAGGGTATATAGGGGCCTATACTAAGAACGTGCACAGCCTACCATGCAGGTGTATAGGCAAATAGGAAGCTGAAAAATACCGGGGAGATGCTTTAAATGTCAAGGTTTGGGCAGGTGAGTAGAAAAGGTATAATTTTCCCTCCAGGCATCAGGACTGGAACCCTGAGGCCTTGCACCTGAAGTGCTGTGGCGCTCTAAGTGCAAATCACCTGGTAGCTCCCCAATTAAAAGAAAGACTTGGAGAACATTTTCAGAAAACGTGCACTACCAAGCATTGCTTCTGAATAGCAGATGATAATACTGGCTCCACTGTCCCCATCTCTTTTTTTGTTGGGGCAGGAGGGTGGGTGTTTATTGGGTTATTGGAATTACTGTGCTGAAGTGGCAGAGGCTTATGAAAAGAAATTAGCAAATGAAGGAAAATCACATGGGGGCTGAATCCAAAACTAACTGGCAGGTAGAATGGAAATTGGATTTTAACGGGTGCTTTTAAAATCTTTGTCTTCTGAGGGAAGGGAGGCAGTTGAAAGCCTCAGGTGTCCCAGGCACATGAAAAAGGGGCGTATGTACCTTGATGGCCAGGTGGGATGCCCTTTGCATCCTCAGGGCCTAGGGGGCCCTCTGGCCCTCTGTGAGCCCTAAAATAGAGCACACAGGTGGCAGGTGTTGGGCTGATAAGCCAATTTATCTGGGAGGTGAAAAGGAGACCTGAGGAGCCCTGGATCACAGATAACCTGGAGCGTGGAGCTGTCTGTTCTGGCCCTTGCGTCTGCACAAGGTATGTCCTCGACAAGTATTGTCGAACATGTACGATTCCCTTCCACGTGGTTCTGGGAACCCTCCAACCACTGTACTAACAAACGTCCCAGTGCTGAACTTTCAGCAAGGCTTTTGGTGATCTAGCCAAAACCTTCCATTTCTCAGTCATAAGGAATTGGCCATCGTTCACCCTTAGTGAAAAACATTAAGCAAACATTCCCTGTCCTCTGACAGGGTCCGTGGTCCAGGTGAGGTCCTGATGGCACACAACTGTGACCCAATCCTAGGCCTCCCAAATGCTAGGGCGAGGAAGCAGCGTTGGCTGAAGCAGACGGTGGTTTCAAGGGACTAGAAAGGCGATATTTTAAGTGAGGAAATGTCAGAATTGATCTGATGACAAAGCCGACTGCCATGATGGAATACTTTTCATCTTTTTGTTGCTTCTGTATAATTTAGTTGCCTAGACCTGAATAATTTATAAGCATCCACTTTTCCTTTGTGTTGAAATTTAGGCACTCTTTTCTATTTTAGATATATATTTTGTTTGTATCTATATCATCTACGTATCTATACATATATATGTCTTTAATCTTTTTTGGCTTTTTCTGGCACCTCTATTTCCCTGTGCCTGTCTGTAAAGTAGAAATTCTTAGGCCGGGTGTGGTGGCTCATGCCTGTAATCCTAGAACTTTGGGAGGCCGAGTTGGGTAGACTGAGCTCAGGAGTTCGAGACCAGCCTGGGCAACATGGTGAAACCCAGTCTCTTCTAAAATACAAAAAGTTAGCTGGCCGTGTTGGCATACGCCTATAGTCCCAGCTGCTCCGGAGGCTGAGGCAAGAGAATCGCTTGAACCTAGGAAGTAGAGGTTGCAGTGAGCCGAGACGGAGTGAGACTGTCTCAAAAATTTCTTAACCTGAGCCCATCCACTCAAGCCCAGGAAATGTGTGAATTCCTCAAAAGTATACATAAACTGCGTATGTAGTTTTCCTGGAAAAGGGATGTCACAATTTATCAGGGTTTTTGTTTTTGTTTTTGTTTTGAGACAGGGTCTCGCTCTGTCGCCCAGGCTGGAGTGCAGTGGTGCAATCTCAGCTCACTGCAACCTCTGCCTCCTGGGTTCAAGCGATTCTCCTGCCTCAG
Source organism: Theropithecus gelada (assembly GCF_003255815.1). NCBI lineage: Eukaryota > Metazoa > Chordata > Mammalia > Primates > Cercopithecidae > Theropithecus > Theropithecus gelada. Next base: position 68,394,330 of record NC_037688.1, read on the forward strand.
CCTCCTGAGTAGCTGAGATTATAGGCGCCTGCCACCACACCTGGCTAATTTTTGTATTTTTAGTAGAGATGGGGTTTCGCCATGTTAGGCTGGTCTCAAGCTCCTGACCTCGTGACCCACCTGACTCAGCCTCCCAAAGTGCTGAGATTACAGGCATGAGCCACTGTGCCCGACCGTTACCAGATTTTCCAAAAGACCTCCTGAGGGTCTTAGAAGGCTGAATGCCTTTTTACTTCCTCTCTCCCTTCCTGATGGTGCCTGATTAACCTAAGCCCCACGGGGATACAGTATCTCTCTAAAGTGGTTTAGCTACAGCTGTGGGTGTCTGAAAAATTATTTCTGAACAATTCAATGGCAGTGTCTCCGAGACACTTTCTGGCTCCAGGGACGACCTGGGCTTCCCCCAGTTCCTCCATCCCGGCTCACCTCGTGTGCCTGGTGCCTGCTGCCCTCCACAGAATGAGGGTGGGCAACAGAGGCTCTTCCTGGCCTGTGAGGGGCTGGCACCTGCGTTATGTCAGGTAAGCCTTGGTGGTGGCTGGGTGGCACCTGCAGGTTTCATGAAAATGCAGGCTGATTCAGTTAGTCTGGGCTGGGTCCGTGGGGCTGCCTTTCTAACCTCCCAGGTGATGCTGCTCCCTGGTCCAGGGCCTCACTTTGGGAAGCACTACTTTAAAGTATTCCTGGATACATTCATTTGCTTGTGGAAGAGAAAAAACCCTTTTGTGCTTGGATATTTAGGTCATCTGAGGTCATGACAGCAGGCTTTTTACTAACACCCTAAATAAAGATTTTATTTAAAGAAGGCACACTTAGCTACCCACAGTATCCCAGCTCCTTGAGGCAGGGGCCCTGTGTTGTGAGGGATGGGCAGGGTTCTTTTTGTTTTTTAAAGAGACCAGGTCTTGCTCTGTCACTCAGACTGGAGTGCAATGGCGCGATCGTAGCTCACTGCAGCCTCTAACTCCTGGGCTCAAGTGATTCTCCTGCTTCAGCCCTGGGCTCAACTGGTCCTCCTGCCTCAGCCTCCTGAGTAGTTGGGACTAGAGGCACATGCCGCCACACCTACCTGGCTAATTTTTTATTTTTATTTATTTTTGGAGATGAAGTCTTGCTCTGTCACACAGGCTGAAGTGCAGTCATATGATCTCTGCTCACTTGCAAACTCTACCTCCCAGGTTCAAGGATTCTCTTGTCTCAGCCTCCTAAGTAGCTGAGATTACAGGCATTTGCCACCACACCCAGCTAAGTTTTGTATTTCTAGTAGAGATGCTGTTTCACTGTGTTGACCATGCTGGTCTTGAACTCCTGACCTTAAGTGATCCACCCACCTCAGCCTCCCAAAGTGCTGGGATTACAGGCCTGAGCCACCTCTCCTAGCCCCAATTTTAAAATTCTTTTGTAGAGGTCGGGGAGGTGGGGGATCTTGCTATGTTGCCCAGGTTGGTCTTGAATTCCTGTGCTCAAGTGTTCTTCCTGTCTTGGTCTCCCAAAGTGCTTGGATTACAGGTGTGAGCCACCGTGCCCAGCCTCAGCACCATTTGTTGAAATGATTACCCTCTCCCTATTGAATTGCCTGGGTACCTTTGTTAAAATTCCATGAACTGCGTCTGTGTGGTCTATTTTTGGTCTTTTTATTCTGCTCTGTTGATCCATATGTCCATCTTTATGGCAATTACCACCAGTCTTGATTATTGCATATTTATAGTGGTTCAAAATCAAGTGCTGTAAATCCTTCCACTTTGTTTTTCTTTTACAAAATTGTTTTGCCTATAATAGATCCTTTGCATTTCCATATAATTCTTGGAATCGGCTCATCAGTTTCTATAAAATGCCTTCTGGGATTTTGATGGGGAATGCGTTGAATCTACAGATGAATTTGGGGGAAATTGATGACTTAACAGTATGGAATCTTCCTATCCATGAATATTTCATTTCCCCATTGTTTGATGCTGATGCCTGTGAATCTTTAATTCTGAATTCATTTCTTTGGAATTGAATTATGTGAGTTTCCTGTGATTTTTCAGTGGAGGAGGAGTTGGAATGATTATGGTAACTGTATTCACCTCCTTTTAACACCCTGTCCAAGTGAAAGTCCCCACCACATGTGGGAATTGTGTCAGCACTGGCAGAATGCGGCGAGATGTGTGGTCTGTGTAACCAAAAATCTTCTGGCTTGAAAAGAGAGGTGATGATGATTGTTTCAACACCCTTAACAAATAATGGCAACCACACACAAAATGTTACAGGGATGAAAAGTAGATTTTTTTCCTGCACAGAAATTACAGTTGTACAGGATGCCCTGGTATCACCTCATCAAATCAATCTTTGAACCTCTCTAACCTTGGAAAATATCTGTTTAAATTGGTTCGTTCCAGAGCCAGAACAAGATCAAGTTGGCAGCTATGAATAATAAAAAGTTTTGTTCTTTTTTTCCTTTCCTTTTTTTCCCCCCAGATAAGCTGTAAAAAGGTCAACCAGATTATCTGAGCTACAACATTAGCATGCAGAGTAGACAACGGGTTGATCTATATAAGAAGCAGTAGACAGTGAAAGAACAAAATTGCTATTTCTCTTATCATTCTTCCTGCGTGGAGCACAGGGCCCCCACCCTCCCAGCTCTAAGTTCCCTTCTTCCCTCCTTCCTCCTTCTCTTTTTCAAGGTTGACCACTGTTAGGAGTTTACTTGGAATCATCACATTATCTTTTCTTTTGCTTTTGTGTTGATACTTATTTATCCATAGGAAATAATTTTGGGTAGGATTTTTTTCTCCCCACAAATGGTATCATATTGTATACTTTTTTGTTGTTGTTATTGAGACAGAGTCTCGCTCTGTTGCCAGGCTGGAGTACAGTGATACGATCTCGGCTTACTGCAACCTCCGTCTCCCGGGTTCAAGTGATTGTCCCTGCCTCAGCCTCCTGAGTAGCAGGGATTACAGGTGCCTGCCACCATGCCTGGCTAATTTTGGTATTTTTAGTAGAGATGGGGTTTCGCCATGTTGGCCAGGCTGGTCTCGAACTCCTGACCTCAGGTGATCCACCCTCCTTGGCCTCCCACAGTGCTGGGATTACAGGGGTGAGCCACTGTGCCCGGCCATACACAGTTTTTAATGTACATATTTTGGATTCTACAGACCACTGGAGGTCCAGCCATATTCCCTGTGGCTCTAGCTCATTCCTTATTTGCTGCATTCTCATCCACTAGGTGACTGCACCACAGTTTTCATAATTCCCTGCTGGATGCTATAGCTCACTCCTGTAGTCCCAGCACTTTGAGAGGCTGAGGTGGGCAGATCACCTGAGGTCAGGAGTTTGAGACCAGCCTGCCCAACATGGTGAAACCCTGTCTCTACTAAAAGTACAACAATAGCCAGGCGTGGTGGTGCATGCCTGTAATCCCAGGTATTTGGGAGTCTGAGGCAGGAGAATCGCTTGAACCCAAGAGGCAGAGGTTGTGGTAGGCCAGGATCACGCCACTGTACTCCAGCCTGGGCGACAAGATTAAAACTCCATCTCAAATAATAATTATTATTATTCCCCTACTGCTGGCCACCTAGGTTGTTTCCAATTTTTCTTCATTACAGCTTGTCTTGCATTGTTGCACGTGTCCCTCATGCACACATGTGGAGTTCTTGGCCATGGATATAAGGTCCATTGCTTTCCTAAGATGACCTCTCTGTGTTGTATTTTACCAGCCTTATCTGCTAAAAATATCTGCTTACTGGTGAGTGAGCTGGCCATCGGTCCCACTGGACTCCAGGAGTGATGTTTGCTTTTGCTCGAGTCGCTCTCATTTTTAGCTTTGTGTGGGGTTAGTTGAGAGGAGGTGGAAATAATGAGCCTCACCCTTTGTGTAACAACGTGGCCAATGTTTACCCAGCTGCTTGAGATGCGTGTTGTGGGTTGGAGTGTACTGGTATCAAACCAAATTCCTTTGGTTCTTTTCAGTGTTACAAGCTTGTAAAATACAATATGTAAATGTCCAAAATTAGTTCCTTCACATATGTTGCTACTTTCTGTAAAGTAGTAGGAGAATCTCACATGATGAATGATAGATGGTATGCATTTTTCAATATAGGAAATAATCATTTATTTCCCTGTATGTGTATTCATATTATACATTTCAAAAACTCAGACCTTTACTCACATTATTCAGGAAGCGATTTTGATAATGACCTTTTCCTAGACCTTGTATTTTAAGATCCCTGGTACATAAATGACACAATCTTCTGGGTTGCAATGTTTAAGAGACGAAGTCTCACTCTGTCACCCAGGCTGGAGTGCAGTGGTGCAAGCTCAGCTGACTGCAATCTCCATTTCCCAGGTTCAAGCAGTTCTCCTGCCTCAGCCTCCAGAGTAGCTGAGATTACAGGTGTGCACCACCAGGCCCAGCTAATTTTTGTATTTTTAGTAGAGACAGGGTTTTACCATGTTGGCCGGGCTGATCTCCCACTCCTGACCTCAAGTGGTTTGCCCACCTCAGCTTCCCAGAGTGCTGGGATTACAGGTGTGAGCCACTGTGCCTGGCCTGGGTTGTAATTGTTTTAAACCAGTACGGTGTTTTTGTGAACTTATGCTTACTCTTGGGCCACCTTCCAGATACATACTCAAGCAGTGTATATGTGGTTAAGGATGGGATCTATGTTAGGAAGTTTAAAGTGACTATTTAAAAATGTCATCTCCTGTCATCAGACACCAATTATCATCTCCTCAGCTTTTGGTGTGGGAGGTGATTATTCCCAGTGCTGTTCTTGGCAACTTGAAAAGATAAATGGGTGGAAGGAAATGAGAGCAAAGTGTGATGAATTTACTTACTGAGCCAAACATACCTTTTGTGTTTTTCCCTTGCAGCTTTGCTTTAGTGCTGTAAAACTGTAAATGTCCATGTGAAACTCAGGTGTAAAAGTGTCGAACATGAAATGTGACCTTTATGTTCTTCCTTTATCCATTATTGACACATTAGAATTTCTTGATGGAAACGTGAATAACATTTTATCGGAAACATCTCGTTGTTCTTTTTCATGGTTCTTAAAATGCTGTCATTCTTGCAACACTTTCTTTGCAGCTGTTTGTTGGATGCTAGCTTATTGCCCTGGAAGTCTAAATAGGTTTTCTCTGGTGTTTACATCTGCGTGTTTCCCATTTGTTATGGTATATTAGTATCATTTAATCCTCTGCAATCTTTAAAAATAGGTGGGGCACAGTGTCTCACACCTGTAATCCCAGCACTCTGGGAGGCCAAGGCAGGAGGATCACTTGAGCCCAGGAGTTTGAGACCAGCCTGGGCAACGTGGTGAAAACTTGTCTCTACAAAAATACACAAATTAGCTGGGTGTGGTGGCATGTGCCTGTAATCCCAGCTACTTGGGAGGCTGAGTTGGGAGGATCACTTGAGCCCAGGAGGCCGAGGCTGCAGTGAGCCATGATGGTGCCACTGCATTCCAGACTGGGTGACAGAGAGAGACCTTGTCTCAAAAAAATGAATAATAATTAAAAAAAACCTCGAGGGAAACTATTTAGAGAAAGTATAAATACTGTAGCCAGACCTCATCCTATCTCAAATAAAAGGTACTATTTCCATCCAGGTAAAAGTACCTGTAGAAATCTAGGTGGTCTCTCTCTCTTTTTTTTTTTTTTTCCAAATTGTTTGCTTTGTTGTTTCTTCATGTCCTTTTGTTATCCTTCCCTCCCACCCCCAACAACTGCCATTCTGCTTTCTGTCACCATATGTTAGTTTGCACTAACAAAGTAATTTTGATTTCTTTTTGAGACGGAGTCTTGCTCTGTCACCCACGCTGGAGTTGCAGTGGCAAGATCTCAGCTTGCTGCAGCCTCTGCCTCCCGAGTTCAAGCAATTCTCCTGCCTCAGCCTCCTGAGCAGCTGGGATTACAGGCGCCCCACTAATTTTTATATTTTCAGTAGAGATGGGATTTTGCTATGTTAGCCAGACTGGTCTCGAACTCCTGATCTCAAGTAATCTACCTGTCTCAGCCTCCCAAGGTGCTGGAATTACTGGCATGAGCCACCATGCCCGACTAGTTTTTGTATTTTTAGTAGAGATGGGGTTTCACCATGTTGGTCAGGCTTTCTCAAACTCCTGACCTCAGGTAATCTGCTTACCTTAGCCTCTGAAAGTGCTGGGATTACAGGCGCGAACCATTGCACCTGTGCTGGGATTACAGGTGTGAACCACTACACCTGGCCCACATCCTGGAATTGTATGTACATGGAATCAAACAGCATGTGCTCTTTTTTCCTGGCCTCTTTCCCTCAGCATAACTGAGACTCACCTGTATTGTACATTATTGTGTACCAAGAATTCATTCCTTCTTCTTGTTGAGTGGTATGGAAATTTGAGTTGTTTCTGCTTTTTGGCTATTACCAATAAAACTACTGTGAACATTTGTGTATAAACCTTTGAATAGACATATGTGTTCATTGCTTTTAGACAGATACACAGGAATGCCATCCATGGGTCATAGGTTTATCATTTTAAGAAACTGACAAACTGTTTCCCCAAGTGGCTGCACCATTTTACATTGCCACCAACAGTGGAGGAGAGTTCAGTTCCCCCATATCCTCGCCAACACTTAGTGTGGTCAGTCTTTTTACTTTTAGTCATTCTAATAGGTGTGTAGTGGTATTGCATTGCGATTTTAATTTGCATTTCTCTATTTTTTTTTTTTTTTTGGCGGAGTCTCGTTCTGTTGCACAGGCTGGAGTGCAGTGGCATGATCTCAGTTCACTGCAACCTCTGCCTCCTGGGTTGAAGTATTTCTCCTGCCTCAGTCTCCTGAGAAGCTGGGATTACAGGTGCCCACTGGCACCCCTGGCTAATTTTCGTATTTTTAGTAGAGAGTGGATTTTACCATGTTGGCTAGGCTGGTCTCAAACTCCTGAACTCAGGTGATCCGCCCACCTAGGCCTCCCACAGTGCTGGGATTACAGATGTGACCCACTGTGTCCGGCCAATTTGCATTTCTCTAGTTCTAAGATGTTGAGCATTTTTTCATGTGTTTGTTTATTTGACATTCATTTGTGGTCTTTGGTGAAGTTTCTGTTCCATGCATTTTTCATTGGGATTTTAAATTATTAAAATGTGAAATGTTAGGCCGGGCGTGGTGGCTCATGCCTATAATCCCAGCACTTTGGGAGGCTGAGGCGGGTGGATCACGAGGTCAGGAGATTGAGACCATCCTGGCTAACACAGTGAAACCCCGTCTCTACTAAAAATGCAAAAAATTAGCTGGGCGTGGCGGCGGGCGCCTATAGTCCCAGTTACTTGGGAGGTTGAGGCAGGAGAATGGTGTGAACTTGGGAGGTGGAGCTTGCAGTGAGCTGAGATTGCGCCACTGCACTCCAGCCTGGGCGACAGAGTGAGACTCCGTCTCAAAAAAAAAAAAAAAAATTTTGTTGTTTGTTTTTGTGTTTAAGGCTAGCCAAGTGAAGCAGTGGGAATGGATGAAGGAACAAAGAAACTTATAACTGGTTGTGACCAATTGGTTGTAAACTGCACTCAGACCAGTGAGATTCTTGATAGATTCTGAATATAAATCCTTTATCAGATATGATTTCCAAGTATTTTGTCCCAGTCTGTGGCTCTTTTTAGTCTTTTAACAGTGTTAAAGAGCAAAAGTTTTAAATTTTGATTAAATCAAATTATTAACTTTTATGGATCATTCTTTTTTTGTTATAGCTAAGAAATCTCTACCTAACTCAGTCACAAATGTTTTCCTCTACAAATTTTATAGTTTTAGATTTTATATTTAGGTCTATGACTCATTCAGAGTAAATACTGCATATGATATAAGTTACAGATTGAAGTCCACTTTTTTGCATATAGATATCCATTTGTTTCAGTATCTTTTGTTGAATAGACCATACTTCCTCCCCTGAATTGTCTTTGCACCGTTGCTGAAAATAAGCTGTAAGTTGTCTATATATGCTTGAGTCTCTTTCTTGACTCCATTTTGTCCTATTGATCTATTTGTCTATCTTTACTGTCTTAATGTAGCTTAAGTCTTTTTTTTTTTTTTTTTTTTTTTATTTTTTAAATAAAGTCTTGCTGTGTTGGCTAGGCTAGAGTGCAGTGGCATGATCTCGGCTCACTGCAACCTCCACCTCCTGGCTTCAAGCAGTTCTCCTGGCTCAGCCTCCCAAGTAGCTAGGATTAGAAGCGCGTGCCACCATGCCCAGCTGTTTTGTATTTTTAGTAGAGATGGGGTCTCATCATGTTGGCCAGGCTGGTTTCGAACTCCTGATCTCAAGCAATCCACCTGCCTTGGCCTCCCAAAGTGCTGGGATTACAGGTGTGAGCCACCGCGCCCGGCCAATGTAACTTAAGTCTTGAAATCAGGTAGCATTAGTCTTCCAACTATTTGTTCCTCCTTTTTTTTTTTGAGTCTTGCTGTCGCCAGGCTGGAGTGCGGCAGCGCGATCTTGGCTCACTGCAGTCTCCGCTTCCCAGGTTCAAGGGATTCTCCTGCCTCAGCCTCCTGAGTAGCTGGGATTACAGGTGTGCACCACCACACCCAGCTAATTTTTTTGTATTTTTAGTAGAGATGGGGTTTCACCATGTTGGCCAGGATGGTCTCGATCTCATGATCTGCCCGCCTCGGCCTCCCCAAGTGTTGGGATTACACAGTAATCTCACAGGTGTGAGCCACTGTGCCTGGCCTGTTTCTCTTTTTGACTATTCTATTTCTTTATCATTTCCATATGAATTTTAGAATCTGGTGACAATTTCTACAAAAAACCTGTTGGCATTTTGATTGCGAGTGTGTTAAATCTGTAGATCAATCTGGGGAGAATTGACCTATTGGCAATATTGAGTTTTCCAATGCCTGGACATTATACATGTTTTGATTTACTTAGGTCTTCAATTTCTCTGGAAAGTGTTTTGTAGTTTTTAGTATACAGACTTCTCATATCTTTTGTCAGATTTATCCCGTGTATTTCATATTTTTGATGCTATTATAAATGGCACTATTAAAAACATCTCAATTCCTGATTGTTTATTGCTAGTAGATAAACATACAATTGACTTTTGTATATTGATCTAATATTTTTCAAATGTCTTTCTCTCTCTCCACTGCTTAAGGGACTGAAATTACTGATAGAGTAGGCTACCGCAGGTTGTCTCTCACCATACTAATCTTCATTTTTTTCTTTTAAATTCTTTTTTTTTTCATTTTGCATAGTTATGATGTCTTCATATTCACTATATTTTTTCTGTAATGTATTATTTTCCATTATTCTCAGTCAGTGCATTTTTCATCTCCAAATATTGTAGTTTTCATCTCTGACAGCTCAATGTATTAAAAAACTTTTGTTTCTACTTAACTTTTTGATCAGATGGAATTCAGTTATAATGGTTTTAATGTCCTTGTCTGCAAACTGACATTTCTGTCAGTTCTTTTTTTTTTTTCCTAAACAACTTCTGCCTTTAATAATTCTTTTTAAAAACAATTTCCTGGTTCAATATAATTAATTAGTTAATCACTAAATATGTCATTTTTTGGCTTGTATTTGTTAGATGGATCTGGAGCAGGGATTAGTCTATAATCCTCAATGCTGGGGAAGGATTTTCCTGAATACTTTTAATGTCCCTTGCATGATGAGTTTTTCCGCTTGGCTGGTGGCAACAGGCACTATTCCCATCACTGTATGAGTACTGGGAGCTGTTAGTAATTTTGGGGGTTGTTCTTTCCCAGGTCATGTGGAATGTGTTTACATCCATATACCTGTTAGTGCTCTGTGCTGAATATTAAAAGAGACCCTCTGTAGATTTCCAGAGTTTTCTCAATGTAGCTCTCTTCTCTAGTATTATGTGCTACAAACTCAAGCTGTCTCGGCCTCCTGGATTCATCGCCCTGGCTGCCAACTTAGGAGTCCACTGGCGCTATCTGACTTCCTGGGCAACAGTACAGCTCACCTTGTTTCCTGTCCCTCAGAGATAACTCTTTTGTTGTTTGATATCTAGCATTTTCCAAAGGGTTTCATGTATTTTGTCCATCTTGGTGGTTTCAGGTAGGAAGGCAAGTCTGGCCCCTGTTACTCCATTTTGCTTGAAAGCAGGTCTTCTGTGTCATTGTTTGGAGGTACTAAGTTTTAGAGTGCTTTATTATGCATCACTAAATAACCAGAAGACTAGATTTGAGGGCACAAAAAGTCACTTTTACAATAAATGTGCTTACAATAAATGGATATTTACTAAGAAAATTGGATTTCTTTTGAGATGGAGTCTCATTTTGACACCCAGGCTAAAGTGCAGTGGTGCAATGTTGGCTCACTGCAGCCTCCACCTTCCTGGTTCAAGTGATTCTCCTGCCTCAGCCTCCTGAATAGTTGGGATTACAGGTGTGCATCACCACGCCCGGCTAATTTTTGTATTTTTAGTAGCGACGAGATTTCACCATGTTGGCCAGGCTGGTCTCAAACTCCTGACCTCAAGTGATCCACCTGCCTTGGCTTTACAAAGTGCTGGGATTACAGGTGTGAGAGCCACTGTGCTCAGCCTACTTACCATAATGTTTTAAAGGTTCATCCATGTTGTAGCATGAGTCAGTTCATTTCTTTTTTGGCCAAATAATCCATTGTATGTATATACCGCATTTTATCCATTCATGAGTTGATGGACGTCTGGGTTGCTTCTACTTTTTGGCTATTATGAATAATGGTGTGGTAAACATTCAGGTACAAGTTTTTGTGTGGACATATATTTTTCATTCTCTTGGGTGTGTGCCTGGGAGCAGAATTGCTGGGTTATATGGCAACTCTATTTTTAAATTTTTTTTGAGGAACTGTTCAATTGTTTTCCAAAACAGTCACATGCTTTCTCCCACAAGCAGTGTATATGGGTTTCAATTTCTCCACATCGTTGTTGATGCTTGTTATTATCTGCCTTCTTAGATTATAGCCATCCTATCATCTGTCAAGTGGTATCTCATGTGGTTTTGATTTGTATTTATCTGAGGTCAAGCATTTTTTCATGCACCTATTGGCCATCTGTATCTCTTCTTTGGAGAAGTGACTTCAGGTTCTTTAGTCATTTAAAAATTATTTATCTTTTTATTATTGAGCTGTAATAGTCTTTTATATATATTTCAAATACAAGTCTTTTATCAGATACATGATTTGCACAATTTTTCTCCTATTTTGTGGGTTGTATTGAATTTTCTGGGTGGTGCTATTTGGAGCACAGAAGTTTTTAGCCTTGGTGATACCTAACTAACTTCTCTATTTTTTCTTTTATTGCTTATGATTTTGCTGTCATATTTAAGAAGGTTTAGCCTAACCCAAGGTAACACAGATTTTCTGTTGTCTTCTACAAGTTTTATTGTTTTAGTTCTTTTAGTTTGATCTATTTTAAATTTTTATGGTATGAGGTAGGGAGTCCCAATTCATTCTTTTGCATGTGGATATCCAGTTATCTCAGCACTGTTTGTTGAAAAGACAGTTCCTTCTCCCATTGAATTATTTTGGCTTTTTTTTTTTGTGTGTGAAAAATCAATTGACCATAATATGATAATTTATCTCTGTACTCTTAGTGCTATCCTATTGATCTTTATGTCTATTCTTATGCCAGTACTACACTTTGAATACTGTAGCTTTGCTGTAAGTTTTTAAATTGAGATGTGTGGGTCCTCCAACTTTGTTCTTCTTTTTTCAAGATTTTGGATATTCCAGGTCCCTTGAATTTCATATGAATTTTAGGATCGGCTTGTCCATTCTAGCAAAAAGCCAGCTAAGATTTTGATAGGGAGTGTGTCCAATCTCTAGATCAGTTTTGGGGAATATTAACATGTTAACAATATTAAGTCTTCAGATCCATGAACATGGATGTCTTTCCATTTATTTGTCTTTTACAAATATTTTCAGAGTATAAGAAGTTTTCAGAGTATAAGTCTTATACTTCTTTTGTTAAATTTATTCCTAAGTATTGTTTGTGATGCTATTATAAATGGCATTGTTTTCTTAATTTCATCTGTGGTTTATTCATTGCTACTATACAGAAATGCAATTGAGTTTTGTATCCTATGACCTTGATGAATTCATTTTATTAGTTCTAATTGATTTTTAGGAAATTCTTTAGGATTCTCTATATGCAAGATCATGCCATCTACAGATAGAGATTGTTTTATTTCTTCCTTTCCAATCTGGATGCTTTTTATTTCTTTTTCTTGTATAATTGTCCTGAGTAGAAACTCTAGTACAATGTTGAACAGAAGTTCTAAGAGGGGACATCCATTTTTTTCCTGAGCACTGGGGACAAGCATTCAGTCTTTAACCACTAAGTATAATGATAGCTGTGGGTTTTGTGTAAATGACCTTTTGACGTGAGAAAGCTCCTTTCTAGTTCTAGTTCATTGCATTTTTATTGTAAAGGGGCGCTGAATTTTGTCAAGTGCTTTTTCTGTGTGTATTGGGATGATCATGTAGTTTTTGTACTTTATTCTATGGATATAGTGTTTTGAATTAATGGATTTTGAGAGGTTAAGCCAACTTTGCATTTCAGGAATAAACCCCACTTGGTCATGCTGTATAATAGTTTTTGCATATTACTGGATTTGATTTGCTAGTATTTTATTTAGGACTTTAGTTTCTATATACATCAGAAATATTGTTCTTACTAATCTTTTTTTACCATGAAATATTTCCAACTCACAGAAAATAGGGATAATAAAAATCAGCTAGTTAACATATTAGTATTTTGCTATATTGGCTGTAGAATTATTAAATGAAATATTAGAAAGTTAAAGCTTCCTTTCAGATGCTCCCCAATCTAATTTTTTCTTTCCAGAAATATTCTGAATCTTGAAACTGACCTGAATCCTTACCACCCATGTTTTTATACTTTATAAAACACACAGCCTTGTTTTAAAATGTTACTTGAATTATGCAGGCTTTATTCTGAACTTTTTCCCCCTTCAGCATTTTGTTTCAAGATTCTTTTACATTGGCACATTAGATTTAGTTAATTCCTGTAAATTGCTGCATTTAATGGTTCTCTAATTGAAAGGCATAGGAGTTGCTTGCAATTTTTGCTTTGTAAATGCTTTAGTGTTCATTCTTATACATGATTTCCTGTGTACGTCTGTGTTTCTCAAGGATGTGTACCAAAAAAATTGATTTGCTGGATCACAGAGTTTGTGTGTCTTCAACCCTGCTAGGTATTTAAAAATCTTATCGCTCTTGAGCTTTGGTATGTGCTAAAATGGTTGCAGAAGTCCCAGCAAGATAGTTAAGTGTTTAATAACAAGTCATTTTGCATGGCCCAGTCAGTAGAGTTCACTTAAAATGCTCCAGTCTTGGAATCCATGTTCTGGCTGGATTTAATCTAGTAAAAAGCCATACATTGTATGCCATTAAACATTTGTGAGTAGCTACTTTAGAAAATGTGAGATTGAGGAGGTCTAATCAAGACAGTTAGTGGAACCTCATGATAGACATGAGTTAAGCTGTACTCAGTTGTATTCACAAAGTATCTGGACAAAGGCAGAGAGTTGTATATAGAGTCTACAGGAATGGTGCTATGGTTTGAATGTTCGTGTCTCTAAAATTCATGTTGAAACTTAATCCCCACGCAATGTGTTAGAAGTTTGGACCTTTAGGAGGTGATTAAGTGATGAGGGCTCTGCTCTCATGAATGGGATTTAGTGCCCTTATAAAAGGCAGCCTATTTGTGTGTGTGTGTGTGTTTAGACCTTTCGTCCCTTCCTCTTTGTGAGGGTGCAGCAAAAAAGCACCATCTTCCAGGCAGAGATCTGGACCTCACCAGACACCGAATCTGCTGGAGCCTGGATGTTGGACCTTACAGTCTCTAGAACTGTGAGCACTACGTTTCAGCTGTTTATAAATTGTCCAGTCTGAGGCATTTTGTTATAGCTCCCTGAACAGACTAGGACAAATGGTTTGGGTTCTGGGGTTTCAGAAGCTTGGTCTCAAATCAGTGCTGTTTCCTTTGTGATTTCAGGCAAGTCATTTGCCTTTTTTTTTTTTTTTTGAGATGGAGTTTTGCATTGTTGCCCAGGCTGGAGTGCAATGGCATGATCTCAGCTCACTGCAACCTCCACCTCCCGGGTTCAAGCGATTCTCCTGACTCAGCCTCCAGAGTAGCTGGGATTACAGGCATGCGCCACTACGCCCGGCTAATTTTGTATTTTCAGTAGAGATGGGGTTTCACCATGTTGGTCAGGCTGGTCTTGAACTCCGACCTCAGGTGATCCACCAGCCACGGCCTCCCAAAGTGCTGGGATTACAGGCGTGAGCCACCATGCCTGGCACCACCTTCTCTGTCTTTAGTTGCCCTATTTATTTATTTATTTTATTTATTTTTTTGAGACGGAGTCTCGCTCTGTCACCCACCTGGAGTGCAGTGGCCAGATCTCGGCTCACTGCAAGCTCCGCCTCCCGGGTTTACGCCATTCTCCTGCCTCAGCCTCCCGAGTAGCTGGGACTACAGGCGCCTGCCACCTCGCCCGGCTAGTTTTTTGTATTTTTTACTAGAGACGGGGTTTCATCGGGTTAGCCAGGATGGTCTTGATCTCCTGACCTCGTGATCCGCCCGTCTCGGCCTCCCAAAGTGCCGGGATTACAGGCTTGAGCCACCGCGCCCGGCCTAGTTGCCCTATTTATAAAATGGGGATAAGAGTTCCTACCTCATAGACTTACTATTAAATGAGGTTATACATATAAAATGACACAGAGCCTGGCATACAGCAGTGTTTAATACATGTTTGTTGCTATTACTGTTGTCTGTCTCCTACCATGTTTCTGTTGATTGGCACTGTGCAACAACAGCAAGGAAAAGGGTGAAGCAGTATTTGGTCTTTGGTTGTAGCATCTTTTGGTCTCTTAACAGACCATCTTTTGGTTGCTTAACAGACATAATTTAAGTGAAGAAACGAGGCTGCTTGTTCAACCAGCTTTGTAGACTTTTTGTAATGCTCAAAGAGGTATTGTACGAGAACCATTATACTTTTTGTCTACGGACTGTCATGTGCAGAGGAGCTTTGTTTGAAATTCTGCTTAAGGTGATTTGTGGGTCTATGTATGAGTGAGAAAACACATCAAAGCTCTCAAAGGCCTTTTTTTTTTTTTGAGATGCAGTTTCGTCTGTAGCCCAGGCTGGAGTGCAATGGCGCAATGTCGGCTCACTGCAACCTTCACCTCCTGGGTTCAAGAGATTTTCCTGCCTCAGCCTCCCAAATAGGTGGGACTACAGGCATGCACCACCACACCCGGCTAGTTTTTTTTGTGTGTTTAGTAGAGATGGAGTTTCCCCATGTTGGTCAAGCTAGTCTTGAACTACTGACCTCAGGTGATCCACCTGCCTTGGCCTCCCAAAGTGCTGGGATTACAGGCTTGAGCCACTGTGCCCGGCCTCAAAGGTCTTTATTTGAATCTTGGATGGGAAACACTTTAAATTCTTAACAATTAACCTGACTAAAAGCCCTTTTCTCACCATTAATAAAACTTCAGCTTTGGCCTGGACAGTACTAGCACTGAAATAATTTGGGGTTTGGATGCTTCTGACAAGTCTTCTGTATGTCCAATGGCAAGCAGGAGGATGCTGCAGAGTGAGCACCCATAGGGCCATCATTTGTGGATTTCCCAGTGGAATGACCTGTGACGCAATCGCATGAAACAAAAGGGGCACAGAAAATGTCGATCCATCCTTGTTTCTCATCTCATCACACAATGTAGGTTTAATTTAATTAGCCTGTCATGCATATTAACAGAAAAGATAGGACATCAAGATGAGATTTCTTTCTGAAAGTTAAATTGGAAGTAATATCTGGCCAGGTGCACACTTGTGATCCCTGCGCTTTCAGAGGCTGAGGCGGGTGGATCGCCTGAGATCAGGAGTTCGAGACCAGCCTGGCCAACATGGTGAAATCCCATAGTTACTAAAAAATACAAAAATTGGCCAGGCGTGGTGGCACATGCCTGTAGTCCCAGCTACTTGGGAGACTGAGGCTGAGGCAGGAGAATCACTTGAACCTGGGTGGCAGAGGGTTGCAGTGAGCAGAGATTATGCCATTGGACTCCAGCCTGGGTGACCGAGCAAGACTCTGTCTCAAAAAAAGAAAAAAAAAAAAAGAAATAAATAAAAGTAATAAAATAAAAAAATCTGTTGCAGGAAAAAACAATTTCTCCAATTAACTCTGACCTTGCCCAAGGGGCTGTCCGCCATGACAGCTTCCCCAGAGTTCTCTGTGACATCCCTTACTCACTCCTCTTGGGCTCCCAGGGCACGTGCTATGCTTCCTTTGGCACGGTTTTCTCTCACACCAGCAGAGAGGTCTATTTTCTCCCCAAGGGCAGAATCTCTGCCTGGAACATATGATACTTTACAAATGGTTTAACTCTTTGTGCATCATCTCACTGGTCTCTTGAGGCTGCACTCTGGTTCCCTAAGTGTAATGAACATTCTGCTGTGTTTTGGTAATCAATATCTTTCTTTTCCCCCTTTCTGTGGTTGATACTCTGTCCTTTTTTCTTAATCAAATATTGATACATACATTACAGTTATTAGAGTTTACTCATTACTATTTTGTTTCTTCAAAGCAAAGAGAAAAAAATATCTTAATAAAACTGTTTTAAATGTTGGCTTCTGAGGTGAAATTAAATGCCACCTTACTAAAAGAATACTGAATTCTAAACATCATTTTTTACGGTCTATAAAAATACCTCATATAAATAGTTGCTTTTGAAACTTGGCTAGGTTGAAGGATTATGTGGGTCTTTCAGGAATTGTGGTGGTGGTGCATTTATACTATTGAATCGAGTCGGTTTTCATTGTGTGTGTGTGCGCGAATGTGAAAATCAACCCCCTAGGGAGAACTACATATTTCTAACTTTCACTGTGGAAGAAAGAAACTGACTTTGGTGTAAATCATGACATGTTCAAGTTCAGCTCATGCCTGTGAGTTTCTATTTTGTATCTCATGGTCTGGGATCCAGGGGAGGGTGACAAGTTCACAGGCTTTGCCCGGTGGCTTTCTGTTGTGAGTTGTGTGCTGAAGGTACAGTGTCTCCTCCTAATAAATCCACTCCCGTTCCACAGTCTACAATGGCTCCACCAATCCATAGGGAGTGGTCTTTCCTCTGCACAGCAAGAATCATAGTACATCAAAATGTCTTTTATTTGAGACACAAAAATGCAAAATTGCTGAGATATCAAACATTTCCCGATCAGCTACAATACTGCCACTATGTACAAAAGATCTGATGATAAATGTGCACACATATAAAAATACAGTATGCATTACCTATGTACAGTACATGTGCAAAATGTATGGCATTCAAACATGATATGGAATTGATTTCAGGGGTGCAAACAGCAAATACAAAGGCATCATGGTTTTTCTTTTAAAAAACAACATAAAGGCAATACATGAATGGACCCCCGATTGCCATAATTTTGTGTTGATTAAACGAGTGCTTTAGCAAGCAGGGCTCTGCAGATTGGTATCTTTCTCCTTTTTTTCATAAAGTGAGATGCTAAGACATAATGTGACAATGAAAAGAAGAAGAGAAACACCTATCACATTGCATTTCTACTGCAAGCAAGAAAAGAAAACTAATTTCTACATAGAAAAAAACTTTGTATTACTACTGAATGTTATTCTTAAACCAACAAAACGACTCTATGCTATTTTACATGAAAACAATAGAGAAATATCTACATCTTTGTGAAAATTATAACCTTAAATGGATAATACCTTTTTGGGACTGATTTTTGAGATCTCATTAGTCTCAAATTTTAAATAAAAAGTGCCTCCTTTTGGCAAATACTTGGCAATGCCTTTGGTTCCTTTAAAGCAAGTTTGCATTACTGTTGGTTACTTGAGGTCAAGTACTTTTGGTAGACACTAAACCCTTTCCTAAATGCTTCTTCTTCCTACCAAATTAGCAAGATTCCTTACAGCATCACGTAGAGAGGTAATTGTTATGACTTTCAGTATTCTATAAACTTTGTTAAAGCTTTGTCTTAGTAGTTGGCATAAAGCTCTGTTAAACACTATAGATGTGATGATATCTCTGATAATATATTTTATTTGATTCCCGACAGCACCTTGTAGATCCGAGATTGCCATCTTATTGTCACAAAACTATGACATCACAGAGCAAAGTGTTTGCATGGAGGGTAAGAGCTCTTCTGTAAACATGTGCAGCTTTTCGAATTGTAGGCCTTCCATGAAAGATTTCAGGTAGAAACCCTTTGTAATGATGTGTTTCCTTGGATACTGCAAGAAAGGGTGAATGCGGAAAAAACACGGACCTGCTTATTGCCATGCAGACAGAGTCACTTTACAAATAAAAATGTAGCTCAGAGAGACTGCTGAATGAGCAAGTTATTGAAGGTTTGAACCAGGAAAAAAAATTACTACCTCTTAGTTGTTTTCCAGTTTTGACTGAAATCACTTAAAAGATGAGTTGAAATGCAGTTAGGATGCTCTCCAGATACACACTGATGCACTTGTCAGCTATGTTCCTTGAAAAACCTGGCCTTCCAGTTAATGTTCTTTGATAAGTTTGGGATAGTTTCATGGCCTCTAGGGCGGTGGGGTGGTGTGTATGGGTATTCTGTTGTCAGTATTCAACATTCATGTTTACAGCAGCGGATATTGAAAAATGGAGAGTTATTTGTGAATTCGGTTACATTGACACGTGTTGCTCTGCTGGTAGACACTGAATAGCTGTTCTCTTTACATTTCTCTAAAAAGTCCCCAGCGGCACCATGAGCTCCCCATCCAGGTGACAGCCAGGACTTCTGTGAGGCTAGCAGCAGGTGGGTGCATGGAAGCTGGTGAGGATGTATACTGAAATGTGGGCTTCTCACAAATATTTAAACCCTGCCAAAGTGCTTTGCCACGTCTCTAAGGCCTAGTCCATTTGAGGACAGTAAAGGGACTATCCCATCACTTGTGGGGACAGCCATTTTGTCAACTGCTATGGCTGATTTCAGCCTGGGAATTCTGAAAGGACTCTGAAGAAAGCTATGCTGCCTGGAATGATCTGGAGCTGAGGGTCCAGGAAGCCTGAGTCAGCTCTGGTGACAAAATAGGTAGTGCGCTCCTGAGCCATCACTCAGGGTATGCTGACTGCACAGTTCAGAGGTGCTATCTCATTACTATGACTTTGCCTTCCATAGGCAGCAGCTTGCAGGCAACACCACCCCGCCTTTGCCACTGTTTCTAAACAGCGCTGAAAGCCAAAAAGTGTCAGTTACATGGATCACAGAACCATGCGGCTTTTAAGAAGGAAATTTAAATAACATCTCTTTAGAATTACAAAAATATTCATATGAAACAAACACAATAGTATCTAAGCAAGAAATTCCACAAATTCAGAATACATCTATGTACAATTATGTGGCAATATTATACAGTAGATTGCACATTTCAGGAAAAAACACTAGAACGTGAACCACTAACACTGTCCTATGAGGTTTCCTAATAGATGCTTTGCTGAAATGTACAAGATGACCACATACCCCTAGACTTTCAAAGACTTTACAGAAGTTTTGGTATAACTTTTAAAATTCATCCCACCCCCAGTAGGATGATCTGATTATCTACATACAGCACAAAGGTAAGGCTGACACTACTGTGTTTTGAGAACATGTAGGAAAGTAAGATGGGGATGTGAGATAATGCCTTTCTAGGAGTTACTTTCTTGGCAGTATGATACTTTGCAATATGATACACAACAGTACCACTGCTTAAACCACACACGTGCATAATGAAAATTCAACTGGCAACTTTGACTTGTGCTGTAATGGCTGTGACACTAACCTAAACAACAACAACCAGTCTTTAGCCAACATCCACCCTTTCTCACTGCACTCACCATCACGTGCACTGAGTCGGGTCAGAGGGGCCTTGTTTACAGGGCCTCATCTTTGGTCATGTCACATGAGTGTGGGCACACAGCGTGCCCTCACTCTGACCTGGAACATGCAGTGGAGATCCTGGAGAGCAGCACTCGTGTCACAGGTGCCTGGCTGGTGACTCAAGCCAGGGGAGAGGAGGGTCAAGTGGAATGGTGCAAATGAAGTGGCTTGCAGAACTAATGGGCTAGAGACGCCTTGCCTTTTTAAAAATGAAATACTGGTTTATAAAGGTTTAAACACATATGTGAAGTGGGGACTTTAGCAATTCATAGTCAAGAGAGTAGGCTAATGAGATAGCATTTTTTTTGCACTGCACTGTGTATTTTTGGAGAGCAACCTTCCTGTGGCATGTTTCAAACCCTATTTTAAAAAGCAATAAAGGGACCAGAGAGCTAGAAAACTTATCTATACAATTCAGGATTATGGAAATATAAAGTTATTCAATGAGAGTCAATGGCACTAGTGTTCGGTTACCTCCTACAGTCCCACTGATATTTGGTGCTAATTTAATATGCCATTCAAATCTGAATGAAGAAGATGCTCAGGGTCTAAGTATGGACCTGATAAGCCCAGACAGAAACCCTCAGCAAAAACACTGTGGCCAAGAACTGTAAGAAAAATATTTTCCCAAGTAAATAGCCTGGCCCTGGAGACAGGCCCCTCTCAATGGAACTGACTGGAGGATTCACAGAACGTCTAGTGTGGTAAACTCTTGTAGGGCTTGGTCAAATGACGGTGTTCTGGTTAACAGAGAGTTACTGTATCCCATGCGTTGGTTTACCAATTTCTGAACACTTAAACTATTCATCACAGACTACACTGAGCACAGTGGCCTCTGCCTTGAACCGCCTGAAAGGCACATGAGCACTGTTAGTGCCTTTGAGTCAGGAAGTGCCAGTGAGCAGAGGGCTTCAGCGTGCTCATGCTGGAAAAGCAGACTTTTGTTACACATAGTAAAATTTATAAACCACACACACACAAATCAGAAATAAGATCAGCTCTTAGGCAAAACACAAACCCAGAAATGATTCACAAATTCTTTCCAAATAACGGGTCAGGCTGCCTCTCGCATGTCAGTATGGAACATTTACCATTTTGTGACCCAGGGGAACCAACCTGACCCGAGGGTTTACACAAGGGTGAGGTGGAGAGCACAATATTATTACTTAAGAAAAACCTCCATGCTCTTTTGGTAGATTTCAGTTTTTTGTTATTTACATTTTGTCATATACCTCAATGACTAGCTTGAAATAATCCTGTGATAGTTGGCATTTTAGAAAATTCTTAAGAAATGACTTGACTTAACAAATATGTAATAACTGTTTTCTATATTAACAACACTAATAAAGCCTCCAGTTTTTCAATCTTAGGCTTGACAATATAGTGAGAGCTCTGGTAGAACATCCAGTTACAAGCCTGTAAAATGATAACCAGGGTTAGTGACAGAAGAAAGAGGGCCAGGGCGGGGACCTGGAGGCCCACCTCATGGCACAGTCTGACCTGTACTCATCATGGGAATGTCCTGGGTAGATGACAGACCTTCCCCTTACCTTCCATTCTTCTAACTCATCAGCTCAGAAAGATATTTCATGCTAAAGCCTTTTCTTGGTTCTTTGAGATGGGTCTGGTTACCTGAAAGTTAGTCAGCAATTCTTTAAATACAGAAATACACGTGGCTCAAGTACTCTAGAAATATTCGAGCTATTAAAAAAGTAGGACCTTGGATACCCATTTTCTTACCCCAATGTAGGCTGTACATATCACAATGTCAGAGCATACATACAAATGTCTAATATATACATTAAAATCAATCTAACCAACCCAGAAGGTTGCTAATAGAATTTTCAGTGTTATCAGTATACCTGGACTTCTGACAGTATTTTGTAGGTATCTTCTGTTTATGGTGAAAGATCTTGTATTTAAATTTAAATTTGGAAATATAAAGTATGATTCCAAAAATCACAAAATAAACTACAACATCAAAAAAAACAACACAGGTTTCTGAATAGAACAAAAAGTCTTTAGCCAGAAGCGGTCATTGAACCGGCCAGGGCTCTCTACTGCCTTTGATCTCTGCCGTGTCTCGGGCCTGGCTCTGGCCATCTCTAGGAAGTACCAAGTGCAGTGACCTCTCACCTCCCTCACATCAGCCTCAGTTTTTGAGTGGAGCTGTCTGCCTTTTATTTAGGGTCTTAAAGTGATCAGAGAGATTTAAATGTAGTTAATTACCAGAATCCTAACGTCACTGCTGCGTATATTACTCTTCTTTGTTTTTTGTGTAAAGGTACTTTTCATTCTTTACTGAAGTCTGGAGAAACATAAGAGTCGTCTTTGACTGGTGTGTTTTTCAGAAGGCCCTGTGCTATGTTAAACTGTAGAAATTCACTACTGAACACAATGAAATGTTTTCAAACTTGGGTTCCAGGCTATGACCTTCCACCTATTCTTTCTGTGACAACATATTTTGATTGCAACAATGCAACTATAGATCTATCTCTAAAAACTGACCTTTTAGAATCTTCATGTTCTTAAACCTCATCAACTCTCAGATAAGAAATCTGTGACGTTAGTCCCATGGTAGTGGTAGGTCCTGTGGGTCTAGAAAGTCGGCGGAGAACATGCTTGGGGTGGTGGTGCTGAGAGGAGTGAGTCCTGAAGAGGAGTTGGGCATGGTAATGTCCAACCACTCCATGTTATCCAAGTTTGAGTCTGACAGGTCGAGAGACAGACAGGGAGTACCTGCAGCAAACTGGGTCTCGGAAGTCTCCATGGGTGAGTGTGAATGGTCCAGCATACCTGAGTGACTCAGCAGGTCATTCTGGAGGTCCTCGATCAGAGAGAAGGGCTCTCTGTCTTCACTGCTGCTTTGTAATGGAGCAATTTCATTGGCTGAGGGTAAAGTTCCATCCAAGAAAGCTTCTAGTTGGTTCTCTAAGCTGGCAGATAAACTGCCCATAGGTTCTAAAGATACAGGTGGTGCCATTTGGACTTGGGGTGGTGGCCGGGACACCACTGTATTCACTGGCATTGTGGTGATGCTGGCTGTCACTGGTCTCATTTTGGAAATAGGAGAAGGTTCTTCTTTTATGGGGAGGGAGATCTCTGTGTAAAATAAATGAAGTAATTAGTAACTAAAGATTTACTACTACTTAAAAATTTTTATTAATTACTAGGACAGTTACTTTACTATTATGCGATTCCTTCTACGCACGTCCATCTTAGAAGTAGGAAGAGAATGCTATTGGTCAGGTACAATCCTTGACAACCTTTAGGATGATGGATCATTTTAGTTAAATAGATAAACATAAAAGTTTACTACATTCTTTTTATTGTAAATTTAGTCAGCAGACTGTCCAAGGCCAGTTTATTACATTCTGATATGCTTTAAATTCTTTCCAGTAAGACTAAGCATTAAAAGCAGTTATATCTCACTAGATAAGAATCAATGGTTTCAGATTATTTTATCTTTGAGTCCTTATTTTGTCATTTAAAGTTTTAAGATAGGGCTCATATCATCCTATGAATCTATCTATAGCAGCATGATACTCCTAATATAAATGTTGAAATGTACATCCTAAGTTTGTGCTGAGACATGAAGTACATCCTCATGTTATAAAAGAGGTAATTCTATTCTTCTTTCCTTTTTTTTTTTTAATCATCATTACAGTTGGACTGGGTACCTAATTTAGCCAAGTGCATTCTGTGTAAAGTTCTGAAAATATACAATGGCATTTGATTTCATTTCTGAATTAAAGCTAACACATGGTCCCTCTGATCCTTTTCTTTTAAGGTGAGGTGGATCACTTGATTATTTCTTTCACTTTTTGGTCTTGTTTTCTGAGTTTATATAAAATTTTGATTTGGTAAATGTCTTCATTATGTGTTATTCCCTGCCAGATCAAGTAGCAAATTAACAGACCATCTTCTATAAATACTAGTGTTCACTAAACTACATATATGAATAGAGTATCTTTTAAAATTTTATGAGGATATGATTGGTTTCATTTATATGCAGATACACTAGGAAAAATTTAATTAACAATAGCTCTTAAAGCTCAATGATTGGTATGTACAAATGGCTGAGAAAAGGAACTTACAATTTGATTCTTATAAATGAATTGTCAACTGTGTGTACTGCATTTATTTTTGAATGGTTTGTTACTTTTAGTTATCAGTAGTCATCTCTAAAACTGTTTTGAAAGCTTTAAGTGTAATCTAAGTAACTATTCTTTTTATTTTTGTTATTTTTATTTTTTTGAGACGGAGTCTTGCACTGTTGCTGAGGCTGGCTGGAGTGCAGTGGCATGATCTCAGTTCACTGCAGCCTCTGCCCCTGGGTTCTGGTGATTCTTCTGCCTCTTAGCCTCCTGAGTAGCTGGATTACAGGTGCCCTCCACAATGCTCAGCTTATTTTTGTATTTATACAAAATACAAAATATAGTTTCACCATGTTGGCCAGGCTGGTCTTGAACTCCTGACCTCAGGTGATTTGCTTGCCTTGGCCTCCCAAAGTGCTGGGACTACAGGCAAGGCCAGGCACAGTGTCACTAGTAACTAGTCTTATAACTAACTATATAAAACTTGGTTCTCATTATTACTGATGTTAGTAGACAATAAGATGAAATAATACACTTATTAGATACTTTGTCATAAAAAAAAAATCCCATTTAGAAAATAGCTGGATGGTTTGTGTCACATTTTAATTTCCAAGTTTAAGGCGCCTGCCACCATACCGGGCTAATTTTTGTATTTTTAGTAGAGACAAGGTTTCATCATGTTGGCCAGGCTGGTCTCAAGTGATCCACCTGCCTCAGGCTCCCAAAGTGCTGGGATTATAGGCGTAAGTCACTGGGGTTGGCCAGCTTAAATTATTTTTGTAAGGCCAATATAATTCTTAGCAAAAAATACTATTGGCGTTATGTAGAGCTATAGTCAAATATCAATTCTCCATGTCAACGTCAACTTCAGTGTCAAATGATACATGCTATAAATGGAGAACTTCTGATCACTATTTGAAAATTCAAATAAAACTTTCATCAGGGTAATTTTAAGACTACGCTAAATATGCAAATACTATCCAGGATTTTTTTTTTTAAATATTGATTTTTATACTTATTTTTAAAGATATGTAAGCTGAGGCAATATCCTTATTCTTTTTGTGGCTCATGTCCCTTTTAAATAAAGATGATATAAATCTAAGATTTCATATTATATTGTAGAAAATGCTTTAGCATTGACTTTGAATTTTAAGAAAGATACTGGAGCTCATGCTAGGTAGCTTGATGTCACATAATTAAGGTAGTATTGTAATGTTTTCATCCCATTACAAAGACATACGCATGGAACAAGTTTTGAAGCTTTTCAACATGGAATTTAAATCTGGTTCTGCTTTGCTATCTTGTCTTTGTTTTTTAGCAGGCATCTATCTGTGGAAAAATCTCACGTTGTATTACTGTTTTAAGCTATCACGGTTCACTGCACCCTTGACCTCCTGGGCTCCAGCAATCTTTCTACCTCAACTCCCTAGTAGCTGGGACCCCAGGGGTGTGCCACCATACCCTGTTCATTTTTAAAATTTTTTGTAGAGACGAGGTCTCATTATGTTTCCCAGGCTGGTCTTGAACTCCTGGGCTCAGATTCCCAAAGTGCTGGGATTACAGATGTGAGCCACTGCGCCTGGCTGTAAGTTCTTTTAATGGCCTATATTTAACAGATTTTAAAACAGTAAATTCAGTTGGAAGAACACGTTTCTCAGTGTCTAAAGATAAGCTATGAGTGCTTAAGAAAAGCTTTCATGTACTTGTGTTAAGAGATGCCTTCCTGTGAGGATCTGATGTGACTTTTGACTTACCTCCACTCTTAATGAGTATATCAAAGAGGTCATCCATCTGCTGACTGTGTGCGTTGGAAATCTACAATGAAGCAGAGTACAAATTAGGTTTCTTTCATACAAACCTGGAAGCATTATACAATTAGGAGTCCTAAGGGACTTTCTAGACGATTTAGTTCTAATCTATCATGTGATAATTTTCAAAACACTGAGGTCACCTGAGAAGTTAAGCCATTTACCCAAGCTGTACAGCTGGTTAGTTGACACAGCAAGAACAGGGATAGTTAGTACCCAGCTGAACTGACTTCTATGCTTCCCTTTTTTTCCTATCACTGAATTGTATTTTGAGAGGCCTCTAATACCTTATTTTAAAAGTGTCTTTATTCACTTGTATTTAGGTAAAAATTTGTACAGGTGTATGACACTACATATATTTGTTGAGCTCTTATTGAGATTTACCTGACATACAGTAAGGTGCACTTATGTAAAGCATACAATTTGTTATGTTTTGACATATAAATATACCCATGAAACCATCAACAAAATCAAGATAATGAACATATCCATTGCCCCTAAAGTTTCCTCATCTTCTCATCCCTAGGCAACCCCCAGATCTGCTTGCTTTCACTATGGATTAGTTTTATATGAATGGATTTGTACTGTTTGTACTTTCTTGGTGGTAGGGGAAGGACCAGCTTCTTTCACCCAGCATAATTATTCTGAGATTTACGCGTCTGTAGTGTGTACCTCAGGAACAGTTCATTTTTTTTTTGGTTGCGTAGTACTGCATTGTATGGAAATAACAGCAGTTTATTTATTCATTGACTTGTGGACGGACATTTGGGTTTCCAGTTTTTGGCTATTACAAAAAAGTTGTGAACATCTGTGTACAGGTCCTTGTATAGACATGTGTTTTCTTTTCTCTTGGGTAATTAAGAGTGGAATGACTGGATCACAGGTTAGGTATAGGTTTAACTTTCAAAGAAATGTCCAAACTGTTTTCCAAAGTGACTGTTCCATTTTATATTCCCACCCTCAGTATATGGTATAAGATTTCTAGTTGTTCTTCATTCTCACCAATACTTTGTAGGGTCAGTCTTTTCAATTTTAGATATTCCATTAGGTGTGTAGTGGTATTGCACTGGGGTTTTATTTTGCATTTCCCTAATGACTAATGATGTTGAACATCTTTTCTAGTGCTTATTTGCCATCCACTTACCTTTGGGAAAACGTATGTTCAAATCTTCTGGCTACTGCAGATTTCTTCTGCTTGCTGTTTGCATGGTCTATCTTTTTCTAACACGTTTGCTTTCAATGTGTCTTTGTATTTAAAGTATGCCTCTTGGAGATACATGCATTAGTTATCTATTGATATATTCTAAATTATACCAAAACATAATGGCTTAAAATTATTTTGTCACAGTTTTGTGGGTCAGGAATGGTTTTGATGGGTGGTTCTGGCTTCGGGTCTTTCATGAGGTTGCAGCCAAGACATTGGTTAGGTTACTGTCAACTGTAGGAGTGGCTGGGGAATGCCCTCGACTGGCAAGTTAGTGCTGGCCATTGACGGGAGGCCTCAGTGCCCCTCCATGTGAGCCTCTCCAGATGGCTGCTGACATGTCCACATGGCATGACAGCTGGCTTTTCCAGATGAGCAATCCAGGGGAGAGCAAGGAAGAAGGGGCATGCCTTTTATGACAGCCTCTGGAGTCACATACCATCACCTCTGCCAATTCTGTTTGTTAGAAGTGAGTTGCTAAATCCAACCCAGGGAGGAATGTCAAAGAATTTGCAGACATATCTTAAAATTGCACACAGTGAGTATGGCTTTTATATCCATTCTGACAATTTTTTGCATTTTAATTGAATTGTTTAGTCATATATGTTATAATTACTGACATGGTTAAGTTTGGGTTTACTATTTTATATTTGTCTTCTATTCATTCCATCTAGTTTTTTTTGTTATCCTGTTTTTCTTTCCTGTCTCCTTAAAAAAAATTGACATTTTTGTATTCTAATTTTTCTTTCTTCTTCTTTTTTTTTTGAGACAGTCTCACTTTGTCACCCAGGATAGAGTGCAGTGGCACAACCTCGGTTCACTGCAGCCTCAACCTCCTGGGATCAAGTGTCACTCCTGCCTTAGCTTCCCAAGTAGCTGGGACTACAGGTGTGCACCATCACACCTGGCTAATTTTTGTCTTTTTTGTAGTGATGAGGTTTCATCATGTTGCCCAGGCTGGTCTTAAATTCCTAGGTTCAAGCAATCCTCTCACTTTGCCTCCCAAAGTGTTGAGATTACAGGTGTGAGATGCCATGCCAGGCCTTTCTATTGATTTTTTTTTAAGCTATCTTGAATTTTTAAAATTGTTACCATTGATATGCAATACATATCCTTAACTTAATGTCAGGCTACACTGAATAAAACATAGAGATCCTACAACCACACAGATCCACTCATTTCCTCCCCCATCCTTTATTAATTATTATTTTTTTGAGACCGAGTCTTGCTCTGTTGCCCAGGCTGGAGTGCAGTGGTGCCATCTCTGCTCACTGCAAGCTCCACCCCCCGGGTTCACGCCATTCTCCTGCCTCAGCCTCCTGAGTAGCTGGGACTACAGGCACCCGCCACCACGCCCGGCTAATTTTTTTGTATTTTTAGTAGAGACGGGGTTTCACCATGTTTGCCAGGATGGTCTCGATCTCCTGACCTCGTGATCTGCCCGCCTCGGCCTCCCAGAGTGCTGGGATTACAGGCGTGAGCCACCGCGCCTGGCCTATTAATTATTTTAAGTATCGTCTACACATGCTATACACTCCTCAAGACAATGTGATCTTTGGTGGTGAACTAACACAATTTTTCTTTATCTGAAAATATCTTTACTTCACTTTCATTTTTAAGGGATATTTTAACTTGATAATAGAATTCTGGCTTGACAGTCTCTTCCACTTCTTCCTCCCTAAAAACTTTTAAACGTGCTGTTACACTCTTTTCCAGTTTTCATAGTTTTTGATGAAAGCTTGACATTAATCAATTAGTTGTTTGCTCTGTGTGAAATGTGTTTTTTCTCTTGATGCATTTAAGATTTTCTCTTTGTTTTGTCAACAATCTGACTGTGATGTGATTTATCCAGCTTGTTTATCGAGCATCTCAAAGCTATAAATTTGTCTTTCATCCTATTTGTGAACATGTCAGCCATTGTTTCTTCAAATATTTGCCTCTCCAGTTCTTTCTCTCTTGTTCCGGGACTTCTCTTCTACCTATGCTAGACTGTTTGTTTGAATTATATAAAACAGGGTTCTGAGGCTTTGTTCACTTAAAAAAAATCTTTTGCCCCCATCTCTGTTATTCAGATTAGATACGTTATGATCTATCTTCAGGTTCTTGACATTTTTTCCCCTGCCATCTCCATTCTGGTAAGTTCATCTATATATTTTTTTTCATTTCAGATACTGTACTTTTTTAGTTCTCAAATTTCCATTTAGTTCTCTTAAAAATCATTTCTGTATATATATGGATCCCTTTTAATTGATTACAAGCATATTTCCTTTTCCATCACTGAGGACAGTTGTAATAGTAGTTGCTTTGAAAATCTTGCCTGCAAATTCTAACATCAAGATGAGCTCAGGATTGGTCTCAGCCTTTTTCCTTTGAGAACAGGTTACATTTTCCTGATTCTTTGTATGACGCATGTTATGGGTAAGTGTTATGGATGTTAAACTGTGGTGACTATGAATTCTGCTGTTATTCTCAGATGAATGGTTTCTATTGTTTTAACAAGCTATTAACTTGGTTACACTTAAACTTCAAAATGTTTCTTGGGTAGATGTTCCAATCTCACTTTAGATCTTTTGTCTTCAGCTGAGCTGCTATGCGTCTATTCCATGCCTGTATGGCTTAGGGGTCAGCCAGAGATGTGAGCACACAGAATTTGGGGATCTCCCCTCTAGCTCTTTCCCTCTGGTTGCTCTCAATTCAGTTCTCTGGATTTCCAGGCCATAAAGACTATGGCTTTTCCACCAGTAACCATGCCACTTAGCTGGACCCCAGAGTAAAAGCAGCGAGAAGAGGGAAATCATGCCACATCACTCCCTTCCTTTGAGTGTGGGTTCCCCACCAGAGAATGACTGCTTCTATTTACTCTTCAATGCCTTCAGGTAGTTGCTTTTTGTTATGACCAAGATTAATAGCTATTATCTATGGGAAGACTGAACCAGTAGGGCCTTACTTAGCCACTCGTGGAATTGCAAGTCTGAGTAAATGTATTTAAACGAACTTTGGTGCTCAGTGGCATATAAGGAAGTCCTACAGGTGGCTACTCATTTGAATAACCAAAACCCAATGTAGAACCTCAGTCTATAAACAGGAACCCAGAGACATGTAAATACCAGAGATTCCAATCAGCTGTCTTACGTTACAGTGGAAGATTCGTCAAGTAAGCAGGACTTAGGAAGGATGGGTGCTATCTTTTTGTTTTCTTAAAAACTGCAGTTAAGCTCTTGGCAATTCACTTCATCTCTGCTCCCTGTGAAGACAATAGATAGCACTCCGAATGGACCATCAGGAAGGAGTGTAGTCCAGCACCACCTGTTTGATTTCTTATTGCAAATGTTTGAACCTATCTTTGAAATCTGACTTCTCCCTCGCAGACAAGGGCCTTTGCTGAGTCTGTAAGTAAGGAACGTCTTACAACTCAAAGTTACGTCCCTTCAATACAGTTAATAAAAGAAACATACGGCAGGTTCCACTTCCTCCAAGAGGCAGCCCTCCACAGGTCCTGAGCTTCCCTGGATGTCCTTGGTGAGGGTGCCAAACTGACAAGGTCGCCTGGACTAAGCAGCTTCTGCAGATGCTCACTCAGGCAACCAAGTGGGTCAAGGCAGCATACGCATGACTGCATACTCCCTGGGTGAGGGACTGGCTTGTTAGGTGCTTGCTAGAAAAAGCGCAGAGCCCTTGGCCCCACGTTCCTTGGGTGCAGCTTGACCCACTGCATACACAGCCACCATGTGGCCCCAACAAGTTACCTCATGGAACACGGGAGCGGGGGAACTGGCACAACTGCGCTGATGCTCCTGCTGTTTGCCATGGATAATAAACAGTCCTGCTTGGATACTGTCTCTTGGTGTCCACCTTTAGCGCCCATGGAGTGGTGGCAGGGCCACTCCTTGAACCCTCTATGAGGCTGGGGTTATTCCCTGAAAGGTTAGTTTTAAGTTTTGACAGAAAGCTTTAGAGAGACAGAAAGATTGGAGGAGAGTTTAGGGTAATGTATGACAAGTGCTGTTGTGACTGGCACCCACCATGGGCCATCTGCTTTTACAAATAGGAACCCTAACTTCTTCCATTGCCTGGTATAGTTGGGGCTACTTCTGTTTTATCAGTGAAACCAGGAAGGCTCAGAGACCACATGGTCACCATGTGTGGTGAAACCAGGAGAACCTCAGGTCTGTTACCTCCAAGTGCATTTGCTCAGTGTATGAGCAAAGTCATTTGGATGGGCTGGCCTGCTGGGAGCAGAGGCTGCTAGAGACCAGAGAGATGAAGCAGGACCAAGTCAATTTAGGTGCTGGTGGCCTTGAATGTCAGACAGGTGGAACAGTGATACCATGTGTCATTTTGATGCTGGCCTGACACACGGTGGCTTTAGAAAAGGGACCTGTATAAAACATGTGTCCTGGTCATAATCAGATCTATCTCTAACATGACTGATACCCTTACCCCAAAGGAAAAGTTAAAGAGATAAACCCTGAATTTCTGAATAAACAGTAAATGCAGTTATACTGCTGCTGAAAGCTGTTTAAGGTCTTCATGATAAATGACATTTTGATTTTAAATAACCATGTAAAAATACAAGGTTATTTTTGTATTTCTACTGAGGCAAGTCAGTTTCATACAAGGGATTCTGTACAGGTCTGCTCGAGACTGAAGATGGGCACATCCACCATAGCCTTATGCACCGTGACCCTGCCCTCACTTACCTCTGGCAGGGGGGCCTGTGTGCTGCGTGTTTGCTTGATGGCCTCCTCATAGCGGGGGGGATCTTTTGTCTTGGCGACTGGGCTCCCAAATAGAGAGTGCTGGACGACAAATTGCTGGGGTGGCGGGGGTGAACTAGGCTGTGTCAAATAAAGAAGGAGTGCATATTACATCTTGACAATAAACCCTCTCTTTTCCTGGCTAGACTCGTCTCTGCTGTTCTCTATGTGCTGGCCAAATCAGGGAATTCATGAGCAGATTCTTTTAAGCACCTGTGAGGCTGACAGCACTGGTGGCCACCTCATATCACATCTTCACTGTGATAATCGCTGAGCTCCTCCTTCACAAGTTATCACTGAATTTTCAACAATTTTATCCCATTAATATTAGTCACTCCAAGCCCAAAGCACTAGGCTTTGGAATGATTTTATGCCCCTGTAGAACTGTCACAGATGCACAAGCCTCACAGGGTTACCTTGTTGGGTGTGTTAGGTCCATTTTGCAGGGATGGAAGCGGAGCATTTCTGGATTGAAGAACGCTGTTAGAGGCCTTATTGATAAAGGGCTGCTGGACAGCTGGAGCAGGATGTCTCTGATATGGAAGAACTGTATTTGATGCTGAGTTTGTGAAAACCTATAATGAATAAATGTTTCTCCATTAATTTGTTCTTTGGCTTTTCCTAATGAAGTAAAGAAAATCATGTTTTAGGGCAGGGGTCAGCAAACTTTTTCTGTAAAGGGCTACAGAGTATATAGCTTACGATTTGTGGGTCACCTGGCCTCTGTTGTTACCACTTGGCTCTGCCATTGCAGCCTGAAAGCAGCCACAGATAGTACACAGATAAATGCGTGTGGCTGTGTGCCAATGAAACTTTATCCACACAAACAGGCGGTGGGTTAGATTCGGCCCATAGGCCAGGTTTTGCTTACCCGTATTTTCGAGCATATGTGGTCCCTTTACGCAGTAACTTGCCTTTGATGGTGGTACAGACAGAGCTATGTGGTAAAACAGTGCTTGCTCTTTATAATTCTCCTCTTAAATGATAGTTGAGTTTCTTCTATTCCTCTCTAAGGTGAGCTCATCTATTCTTTTTTTTTTTTTTTTTTTTTGAGACAGAGTCTCGCTCTGTTGCCCAGGCTGGAGTGTAGTGGCGCACTCTTGGCTCATTGCAACCTCTGCCTCCCAGGTTCACACCATTCTCCTGCCTCAGTCCCGAGTAGCTGGGACTACAGGCACCCGCCACCATGCCCAGCTAATTTTTTGTATTTTTAGTAGACGGGGTTTCACCGTGTTAGCCAGGATGGTCTCGATCTCCTGACCTTGTGATCTGCCCACCTCGGCCTCCCAAAGTGCTGGGATTATAGGCGTGAGCCACCGTGCCCGGCCTACTC
The DNA here is from genome assembly GCF_003255815.1 of Theropithecus gelada. NCBI lineage: Eukaryota > Metazoa > Chordata > Mammalia > Primates > Cercopithecidae > Theropithecus > Theropithecus gelada. The sequence continues at coordinate 68,427,436 of NC_037688.1, forward strand.
TCAAGTATTTAATGGCCATGACTAAGCTAATAATCCCGAGTCACTGCTCTGTTTCCAACCTTGTTCCCAGGCATCAAAGCCACTTACATCATCTTCCTAGGTATCTCAAATTAAAAATATTCCAAATGATTTTTCTCCTTTTTCCCCACTACCCCCTGCCTCTCAGCTTCTGAGGGAAAATAATTCTTGGTTCTGCCTTTTTAAAAACTTAGGTAAATAGGACTATCAGTCAACTCTGCTTTCTCCCTCAGTGTTCACACATCTCACTGACGCCTCTTGAATCTGCCGCTGCTCTCTGCTGTCCTGCGCCTGGCCCTCACTATCTATCACAGGAATTCTGCAGCAGCCTTGCGGCACAGACCCCCCATCACAACGTGTTCTCAAGGCATGGCCCCTACCACACTCATTGGCTCTCCTGATTTGGGTAAAACCCTAATCTTTGCCTGGCATGTAAGCTGCTTACTACTTGGCCCCCTTTCCATCCTACCTAAAACCTCAACCTGCTATGGTCACTGAATTTTCCAGTTTCTTGAAAATTTCTTCAAATACAAGCAAGGCCCCATTTAAAACTGGCCCCCTTTGGGGAGGCTATTTTCTGTTCTAACAGGCAAAGGTGCGAACTTCCTGCTGCGGAACTCCAAAATGTTTTGTTTAGCACCTCCATCAAGAGCCACAAGTTTTAGGGTCTTTTACAAATATGTGTCTATATTGCTGATATTGTAACTGTATTTCATAGAACTTGGTTTGCTCATAAAAATACTTAACACGTTCTATAATACTAATACTCCAAAAAACCTCTGAATTTCGTAAGCAGGAAAGTCTGTGTGTATATACCTCAAACAGTACAACCTCGATGGTGATGAGTTCTGTAAATATACTCCTATTTGAAACAATTAAATTTCCTTATATTTGGTAAAAAATTACTTCCTTTACACTAGAAGTAATCATTCCTAATTCTAGTATCTTGACACTTAGTGAAAAAGCCCTTATTTATCCTATCTACATATTTTTCCCTTTCCTCCCTAAAACAAATTGTCTTAACATTTGAACATTTACTAAGCTTTTAATTACACTAAATGGTATTTTGAGCTTTCCCCAAACTCAGTAACATAAAACCATGATTCCTTTAGCAGAGGAGATTCTGAAGCAGCACATCTGTTACATGTGACTGCTGCTTTCTGTCCCCAAAGCTGGTTTCACCCAGACAGTTCACACTATCCTGAGGCAGATCACAGGCACAACTCATTACCTGGGTTCTTTTATGTTGAAGAGTAAAACTCTGGGATTAATAATTTTCAAGGTTTAAAAGAGTAAGACCTATTTTTGAGGCCTAAGATTTTTCTAGCAAGGAGATGTGCACATAGCTCCACCTACTGGCTACTGGGGAATGTGGGAGAAATTTTTTGGTAGCTATTTGTATAGAGGACACTGAATCCTAGACCACCAACTTCATTTTAAAGATGAGGTAACTGACTCTCAGAGAAGGTAAGTGAATTTTGTGTGAGGCCAAACACCTAGGCAATGGTGAAATGGAATTGATGAGACCTTCTGGGCTCTTAATCTGAGATGGCAAAGTCTTACAAATGCATTTCAAGATCTTATTCAACATAAACATTTTGGGAGTATATTTTTCATCTTCAAATACCTTTTCCAAGGGAACAGCGTATCTTTTTTACTACAGTATGTTTAATTTGAAAAAATTTATTTTAAAATTCAGTAAATTTAATATATGAGGATTAAAAACAAATACTTTTGAAACTTTCCCTTGGAAAAGGGGTTAACTGTGAAGGCAAGCTATCTTTCAGTAATGAAAAGCTTTCTCCATTCCAAATAACTGGGAAATCTGCAGCCAAACGGCATCTGACCTAAGGCTCATTCCATCGGAGATGGATCACAGAACAGAATGAACAGGAGCTTCCCAAGGCTAATTTTACGAAGACGCTTGTTGAATGGATGATTGGAGGGTGGTAAAAATCAGTGACAGTTTACTGCTCCTTGGCATTTACAAACCTTTCTGACTTGTTGAGGCTGACTGAGCACATGCTGTGGGAACGTGTCTTGTGTCTGAGGTACAGCTGGGGCCAAGCCTGAGGCCAAGGCAGCAGTTGGTATTTGTGCAGCAGTTGCTATCTGAGGCTGAGTCTGCATTCCTGCTTGTGGTGAAGTCTAGGGAGGTGAATTGAAAAAAAGTCAATTTAATTGTCAGAATCAAAGTTAGAAATCACAATTTAGATGTAGAATCACTGGTCACTTGGGGATTGTATCTAAATGAAGACCAAGGTTACAGATACACACTTCATCTGCACAGAAATCTGAACTTTAATGATTCTAAACCAGAGAGGGAAACACCAGACCAGTCACTGCATGCTCTTCTTATTCCTAAGTAGCTAAGATTTTCATTTGAAAATTCTGAGAAAATGTAAATAATAAGAACCTAAGTTCTACACATAATAGCTCAGGTATTGTAATACTTGAAGAGCAACAAGGAAACTCGTGAGACCTAACTGTCCCAATTGCTTTTGGTAAGCTGCGTGTGCATTCCCTAGGGAGAGCCGGCAAGGGGCCAGGGCGCCCTCAGACCCAAGGATAAAAACACGGTTCTCGTTCCTACTACAGCAATGGCAGATTTGGACCAAAAAATTTAAGGATTTATTATGGAATAGACTTTCAATTTTGCAGATACCCTAAAGATAAAACAGAGGAATTAGAATTTTTTGCATGTGCCAAAGGGTCTGCAGGCCCTGCCTCCTAACCACAAGGATACAAGATGACTCCTCTCGCCTGTTTCAGGTATTTGGGTGTCGAGGCTGAGGAGCACTGGTTCAAATGGTTTCTTGTTCACTCGTGGTCCATGTTTGGTTAAAACTTACCAAAACTGCATGACACAGAACAACCTCAGGCAAATACACAGGTTATGTAGGCACAAAAGGGAATTTCATGCTCATCAGTGTTTTCTCATCTTTTTCAATTACATCCTCACTCCTAAATATTTGGTCATGTTTTCCTTAGTTTAGACATCTTCATATAAGCAGTAACTTTCAAGAACTAAATGTGGGAGGCAGAATATAAGAATGGGCATAAGAATAAAGGCTCTGCGGGCAGAACACCTGGGTTTAAATGCCAGCTCCATCCTTGGGGAACTCACTTGAGTACTCCTAGGCCTCAGCTCCTTATCCAGAGAGGGGTTGTATCACTTACATCTTCTAGGAGAAGGGAGGATGCAGTGAAGCCAGCCATTTAAAGTACTAGATGCTGTGCCTTGCCAGAAGAAGTGCTCGGCAGCAGAGACTATGATCACAATGATCAAGTCACTGGTGTGTAAAAAAAATGTCTGCATGGATGATACTGTGTTCATTCAAGGGAAATGGTAACAGAACTAGAAAAGCACCCTGTGTTTGTTTTCACTATATAAAAAGTGCTAGATATTCAGATTTCTGAATAACCCTCTCACACATGCATATGTTTCCTCTGTGAGGTCTCCTCTGGATGCATTTATGAAAGAGCTCAGGTATGGTTCCTTCCTTAGCAGGGTTTGCATTCCAAGCATGCTGTAAGGCAAAGTAGTTAGAAGATACACTTCACACCTGGAGTTTGAGGCTGCCTACAGGGAGTTGCACTGAGGTGACACTCGAGCCCTGGATGGACACTGGGAGCAGGAGCTGAGCAGTCTGCGTGGTCAGTAAAGCCTGGGGCTGAGCAACAACAGCAGGCGGTGGCTGTCCCTGGGAACTCACATAAAACTGCGAGACGACACTCTGCTGCTCTGCCTGGGCCACAGGGACCTCTTGCTTGATAACTACAGCCTTTTTGGCAACAAGGGTCTGGCCACCTGTAGAGACAGGCTGGCCTACAGTGTGGCTGGCTACTGGGATGGGCTGCCTGGAGCTGGAGCAGTCGGGGAGTGAGGCCTCGTCTTTGATGGAGGAGCCAAGGCTGCTGTGCTTCTGATCTGACTTGTTGACAGAATGACTTGGGGCACTGGGCTGGGGTTCCAGGGGCCGCTGTTGCTGCCCTCGTTTTTCAACCTCAAGTTGCATTTTCAGCACTTCCACGAGCTTCTGCTCTTGTTCCAGTTTCCTCTTCAGTTCTTCGATTTGCTTCTCTTTCTCCTGAAGCTTGCGATCCTTCTCGGCTGCATCCAGTTCCAGGTTCGACAGAGTGCTGCTGGTAGGACTCAGACTGTCTTCATTATTTGTCATTCTCAAAGGAGATGAACTCAAGAACTGTGAAGGAGACATCATGGTCATAATCTCGGTGAAAGTGTCTGCCATATTTGTGTCATCGGTACTGAGACTGGACTGTTCAGAGGGAGATGGTGAAATGGGCAGAGGGGAATGAACATTTTCCACACGGGCTGCGTTGCTGGTTCCTGTAGATGGCAATTCTGCCTTGAGAGTAGAGACTGGGCTAGTCACAGTGTTGTGTAGTGTTGTAACCGGCAAGGCCACAGTGACTTCTGGGTTACTGGTGACAATGGCTGACGATGACACTGCCACGATGCCCCCAGCAGCAAGGCCGCTGCTGTTCACTTCCTGGTAGGGTTTCAGGCGCTCAATGAGGTCTGGTTTGGTGCCTGACACTGGCAGACCCCTTAACTTCAGTTCTGTCTTCAGTTCTGACACCTGGAGGTACAAACAAAGCAGATCTCTTGGTATTGGAGCTTTCTGGCAAATCTACAGTACACTTTTGTGATGGGAAAGGTGCCTATGTCTGTCAGACAACTGTGTTACTGCACACCTGAAAGTGGAACTGGTTTTCTATTTAAGCACACAGAAACAGATAACTACAGACTAGAAGTACTCGAGGAGCCAGTGATACAGTAAGGGTTTTTAGAGGGTAATTCCGCTTTTATGTCAAAGCAGAGAGATACTACCAGGAATGATGACAGTACAGCTGCATTTACTGAGTAGCTGCCATGTGCAAGACACTGTTGGAAGTGCTCTATTCTTTCCACTCGTCTTCACATGACCCTATGAGGTGTCCGTATCATTATTCTTCCCATTTTACAGATCAGGAGGCAATGGGAAGAGAGAGGTTGAAGCACTCACTCACAGTACCACAGATAATAGAAGGCTGAGCTGTGATAGAAACCTAAAAAGGCTGGCCCTAGAGCTCATATTCTTAACTGTTACATTTTCCTGCTTCTCCCAAACTTGGCATTGAGCAGGGAAGAAAAAAAAAAATCACAGCCTCTGGAATACAGCAGAACTGGCAGGTGCCCGCACAAGGTACACACTCAGTAAACGACAGTTTTTGGTTGCTTTAAAAGAAAATTTAGTGGAAGTAAAAAGAAAGTACCTTTATAAAGATGATCATATTGTTGGTAAAGTTGAATGTCTATTGAAAACTACGTAATGTCTGCTAGACAAATCTGGCAAATCATTTACATGTTTGTGGTACTCAGGGGTGAATAAGCTCCAGTTGGAATTGTCACCTTTAAGTCATCCAGGCTAGAAGGCAGAGGTCCTGGCTTTCTCACAGGAGCAGATGTATTCTGTCTTGGTGTGTTAGGTGTGGTATTGTTCAAAGCTGAATTCCCACTGTTACTAGTTTTGTCATTGAGTGGCCTTCAAAAGAAAAAGAAAATTAGAGTTTATAATAAAATAATTTCTAGAATTGACATTGTTTCTATTAACAAGTTGACTAACTTATGAAGAGAAAGATACCATGGTCATGGATTTGGAAGGCTGAATATTGTAAATACGCCAATTACATTAGATCTCAATGAAATCCCTGCAGGTTTTGTTTGTTTGCTAGCATGGTGGAAATTTAGAAGGCGATTCTAAGCTTTATATGGAAATGCAAAGGACCAAGAATGGCCACGAATCCTTGAAGAAAAGCAAAGCTGGAAGAGTCACACCACCAGACATCAACGCATAATTAACGTAGGATGTTGCTGATACAGGGACAGAACGACAGGCAAATGACAGACTCCCAGCAAATCCAGAAATGGCCCTCTGCATACCTGGACCCTTGAGTTACCAAAAAGAGGACACCGTGATGTAGTGGAGAGAGGGCGGGACTTCTGATGGCACCACGCTACGCTGGAAATTCACACAGAAAAAACATGGCTCTTGATTGGCCCCACCTCACCTTGTTCCCAAAATCTACATGTGAATTATGAAAATCTTTCAGAAAAACAGAATAGTATCTTCATGGTCTTTGGGTAGACAAAGATTTCTTAAATAGGACATAAAAAGCACTAAGTAAAAGGGACATCTTTAAGATAGTGAAAAGTCAAGCCACAGTGCAGGACAACAGATCTGTAATATATATTTCTGACAAACACCTCATATCTAAAGTATATAAAGAGGTCTTTTAAAATCAGTAAGAAAGAGACAGAAAACCCAGTGGAAAAGTAGGGGAAAAATCTCAGATGTATCACAAGAAAGCATATCCCAATGGTCAATAAATAAAGGAACAATGGTTCAACCTCATTAGGTATGCGGAAAATGCAAATCACAACAGAATAGCCCTGCATTTTCAGCGGAATTGCTATAATAAGTAAGACTGATACCAAGTACCTGGGACAACCACAACAATCACACACTGCTGGCAGAGGTGTGAATGATGCAGCTATTTTGGAAAACTGTACTAAAGAAAAACATCTGCCTATCCTATGATCCTGCAATTCCATTCCTAGATAGACATCTAAAGAAAGACACATGTATGTATACCAAAAGACAGACTATTTACTACGGGGTGATTCATAATAACCCCAACTGGAAACAACCCAACTATGCATCAAGAGTGAGTTGGATGGTTAAATTACGGTACAGTCAGCCACGAAATATTAAACAAACAAAAAAAAGAACTGCTATCGGCACCAACAAAGATGCTCCTAGGTATACTGTAAGATTGCATGTATATAAAGTTCAAAAACAGGCAAAACTACACTTTGGAAGGCCGAGGCGGGCAGATCATGAGGTCAGGAGATTGAGACCATCCTGGCTAACATGGTGAAACCCCGTCTCTACTAAAAAATGCAAAAATTAGCTGGGCGTGGTGGCGGGCACCTGTAGTCCCAGCTACTGTGGAGGCTGAGGCAGGAGAATGGCATGAATCTGGGAGGCGGAGCTTGCAGTGAGCCAAGATTGCGCCACTGCACTCCAGCCTGGGCGACAGAGCGAGACTCCGTCTCAAAAAAACAAAAAAACAGGCAAAACTAATCTCTGCAGATAGAAGTCAGGATCATCACAGAAAAGGGACACAAAGGGGGCTTTTGGGGTACTGATAATGTTCTTGGTTTGAGTATTGGATACAGGAGTGTATTTATTTTTGTATCAATTTTCACTTACAATTTATGGACTTTTCTGTATGTAAGCTATACTTCAATTTAAAAAGCTTATTTAAGAGAAGTTGGTGCATCACTTGTCAAATTCTACTACAGTTAGGTACTTTGTACTAATTTCCCTAAACTTTCAGTATTAAAACCAGATCCCCACCTAACATCTTCCAACTGTGATACTCTTCGTAACAGTGGTGTTTCCTTTCTGGATGGTTGCTACCATACAGCCGATTCCACTGCAGCTTCAGACTTGGTGCCGAAGCCAAGAGACTTGGAATTCCACATTCTGAAACAGGGATTTGAGGTGACAGTGCCTATGGGGTGACGGCCATAGTTGGGTGAGCTTTCTCTGAGGAGTTCTGGGAAGTCTGTGGTTGAAGCCAATGCTGGCTTTGTCAATAGCTAACTCTTGGCATTCACTTTGGGGGTATTCTAAAACCTGGCTGAATTTTGTTGAAGTTAAATACTTAAAATCTTTGGGATGAAGTTTCTTGTTATTGGATGAAATGACAAATATTTTATGCATCATTGTTCTCCTTTATAAAAATTCAACTGTAAAATCTCAGAGTTATGAAAACATTTTCTTTAAATCAATGTTTCTCCACCTTATTTTCATTCATTAGTGTGAATGAGCCTTTTAGACATTTTTCTCCAAATCTCTCTCCCCATGAAGTTTCAACACCACATACTGCATGTGTTTATGGACTGCACGTAAGTCTGTGCTTTATTACATAAGAGTAATCTCCCTGCTGAGCCACCTTTTGCTTCCTTGTGAATGGTATTATCCCCTTGAGAATGAATGTAATTATTCTACTCATGCTGTTTTTTTTTTCCTGTTCAGATTCTATAATACTCTACCTATTATAATGAACAGTTTGGTATTTCGCTCAATCTTTAAAATAATATAAACATGTTATTCTATTTTTCTCCCAAATCATTAGAGGGAGAGAAAAAAAAAAAGGAGAGGGTTGCTGATGAATGTAATTGGCAGATGACAGACCAGAGTTCAGAGGGATGCAGTGGCCTCTGGGGACCTCCAGTGACTTCCCACTGTGCAGACAAGCTGGGCTGGACTAAAGCCAGTCCATTTGGGCGCTTGCTCCTTTGTGGTGGCAAAGGGCTACATGATTCAGGTAAAATCCTACCACTATGGGCACTGTACGACTTCCACATTCAGTTTCTTGTAATGGAATTTTGATAAATATAAACAGTGCGTTAGGAAACAAGGTCTCCATTTTTAGGATCTGGAAACTGAACAGGACTTACATTCTTTTTGTGGTTAAATAATACACAAAAACAAGTGTTCTTTCTCCTTCTAGTATCCTGGGTCTTTTTGTATGATAGTGTTCTTGGGTGAGCCTGGTTATTGTAGAGGTGCTGAATGTCTGAGGAGGAGAGGGGAATTGAAGCTTTAATGGAAAGACAAAGAACTGGTAACAGTTCAGCAAGCCCACACCTCTGATGGATTCTTCCCATCTACAAAGCCCAACCGCACAGCCAAATTCTTTCATTACAGAAAAGACTGTTTCAAAGATATCAAAAAAATCCTTTGGGATTTTCACCTTAATAGCGTCCTCATCTGGGAATGGGGTCAGTAACAGCAATTCCTCCTAGATTTGCAGCAAAGATGAGGATGATGCACAGTTTTAAGCACAATGCATTGTACATAGCAACTGTGAGCCATCATTACCATTATTATTATTGGTGCCCAAAGCCAAAGGAGGATGGCAGTGGAGGAGGCCTCCCTAGGGCCTGGACAAAGCTGCAAAGTAGCAGCAGCTTGTCTCTGATTCTCTTCCAATTCTCTTTGGTCTCTCCTGATTCCCTTCCAATGTCAATAGCTCACTTGGGCCTGCTTGCTGTTAAAATAGTAACTGGATACAAAGTTCTTTCTCTCTTCATCTCCATACCCTGATGTTTTAGATTTAAGTACTTCACAATTAGGTCTGAATTACTAACAGGTTTAATCTTCCTCAACATATCTGAATCTTAAGAGGGAAAAGAGGGGCTACCTATGAGGGAATGCTTAGGCTACATGTAGAAAACAGAAGTTTCTACAGATCATGTAATCGTAAGTTGAATGACGATCACGGCTAGTAATTTTTCATTATCATGAACTTTTGCATCTTTTTCAAGAGTCAAATGAAAATATTTCTTTTTCCAGAAAAGTGATGAAAATGAAGACAACATCTTTGCATTTTTACCTGTTTCCCAGAAAAAGCATATTGGGAATGTATATCCAGAAATTTTCTTTATTACATTAATTAAAATTAGCCATTGATACCTTGCTGTGAATTCAGTTTCAGAAATTGTCAGAATTCACTCCCTTCTGTCCCCCCTAGTTGGGTTAAAACTTTGAAAACACCTTTCTTCTTAGCAGTTGCTGGTCACCAAGGCCTTTCACTGTCTTCTGAAACACTCCCTCTGCTGTCAGAGCTCTTCACTGTCTCTAGACGTCCCTGCAACACCAGCATCCAGGTGTTCTTTCTTACATTGCAGCCTCACCACGTTAGCAGCCTGCTCTGAAGCACTCCGTTGTCTATCTGCTGTGTCGAGTAAGACTCTTCTGCCCAGCTTCAAGTCCCCTTAGACATTGGCTGTACTCGATTTTTGTCTTCCACTTTTTTTCTTAAAAATTAATCAGATTCTTTGTTTAGGCAATGTTTCTCATCTTCCAATGAAGAGAGAGGCACTACTTACTCTATTCTTTCCTCTGTACTAGTGCTCATAGCATTCCCCTGTGCCTGGAAAGGCCCTTCTTGAGCCTTCTATATACAAAGATCCTGCCTTTTCCACCAGGCTTTCCTTTGACCACTCCAGCTTTCATGCCCATCTTTCTCCTATTTTAGCTGTTTATCACAGGTCTTATACTACTTATGCTTTTCTCAGAGCATCTAGTACTATTTTGGTGTTCTAATAATAGGCAAATCTGGATGAATAATTGTGAAAAAGCATTTCTAACTTGTAAAAATTCAGAACCTATTTTGGAGGACAGAAACTGGACTTGGAATGCAGGCCATTCTCACCATGTGGACTTCAGACACTGTATGATAAGCTCTGATAACAAAGAAATGAAAATCATCACTGAGCACAAATAAATGACAATATTCAACTTTTGGTAACTTATAGTTCCTCATAAAAAACCACAGAGGCTAGGCGCAGTGTCTCAAGCCTGTAATCCCAGCACTTTGGGAGGCCGAGGCGGGTGGATCACGAGGTCAGGAGATTGAGACTATGATGAAACCCCGTCTCTCCTAAAAATACAAGAAATCAGCCGGGCGCGCTGGCAGGAGCCTGTAGTCCCAGGTACTCAGGAGGCTGATGCAGGAGAATGGCGTGAACTCGCGAGGCGGAGCTTGCAGTGAGCCAAGAACGCGCCACTGCACTCCAGCCTGGCTGACAAAGCGAGACTCTGTCTCAAAAAAAAAAAAAAAAAAAAAAAAAAAAAAAAAAAAAAACCACAGAAAACCCCGCGTTGAGGACAGCATGGGCCCCGCCGTACTTGAATGGTGCAGGCAGGATGGTCTGGTAGTTGTAGTGCTGCTTCTGCTGACTCAGGATCTGCAGCTGCAGGAACAGCTGCTGCTGCTGGAGCAGGCGGGCATAGTTGGAGTCCATCTGCGGCTCGTTCTTCTCACCCTTCTGATCTGGTGGAATGTATTGGTGGTATTTTAACTTCTTTACCCGTGGTTTGGGATCTTTGCACTTTTTGCTACGGTGTTTGTCATTTGGATTCTTGGGATGGCTTTGCTATTTTTGAGAAAAAGAAAATAACATTTAAAGAGATGTCACCACATGAAATCTATTGTACTGTATGCCTAAATGATTTGAAATTAAAAAGAAATGTACCTTAGATACGGGTACAGCCACTTTGGAAAGCAATATGCAAAATCCATTTCAAGAGCCATGAAAACTTTTGCATATTAACTCTGACCAAGAAATGTTCTCCTGCTGCACTGTTCCCTCAGGGTATGGGCAAGGGCCTCAGCATGAGCTATTCATGAGCTATTCAAACTCAACGCACACTGACCTTGGGTCTCCTGTGTGAACACGCTACCAAGTGCTTACACATATAATCTCCTAGTGAAAAACAAGCTGCATGCTAAATATCCAATGGGAAAAGATTAAGTATACTTCACCAAAACCATGAGTATACTTCACCAAAACCATGTAACAGCTAAAAATTCTGTGGAGAATATGTAAAAATGAAAAAATGCTTACAATGAGAAAAAAACAGAATATAAACTATCTCTAAGGAATATAACAAAAAACAAATACTGAGTGTGACATGAACATGAATTTAAACATTTTTCAAAAATATTACATTTTTCCTTGAAGACTGGGATGTGAGACCATGTATCTCTCATCTTAAGATTAGGAATCAGATGATGTTTTCCTGAGTTCTTGTTGTTTTCTCTGTTTTTAAGTTATCAGATCACTTTATACTTTTCAGTATTCAGATTCTAAGATAGCTTCATCTGAAAAAAACCCACCCAAACAAAAAATATAGGAATGTATTCCTAAGCTTCTTTAGGGAACATATCCAACTTAATACAAAGACTTTGAGAAGTACTTAATTAAATGGAGCTATGGTTATGATCATATCATATTCATATCCAAAGAATTAGGACACTGCAATCAAAGAAGAATAAAAACTCACTGCATTCTGCAGGTTAGGAATAGTCTCATTTCTAATGTTAGGCTATTCTAACATTCATAGAATATGACTATTAACATTTTTTTTTATATCCTTCCTTTGGATATGTTTTAATATAATTGGGATGATACCATATATGCTTATTAGAAACGTGCCTTTCTCTCTCTTCACTTGATATGTCATGAATTCTTAAACCCCTTTATAAAAGAATGATTCTGCAACAAGATTTTTATGGCCATTTTTACATAACAGTTTGCGGACATAGCCAGCGGGGTGCTGGAGCCAGCTCTTACTCATGAGAACCAAATGTGTGCTTCTTCTCCCTACTCCCCATTCAGCAATATCACATGGGTAGCCTGAAACTGGCCACTGTGGGAATATTTACACCATGGGAATTGGCAAAGGTTATAATCTGCCTTCTGAGCCCAGTCAGTTATTAAACATTTACTGCAATACTACTGGACATAATATAATCCAATTAACTAGGAGCCTATTTTTAAATGCTGGTAAATAAGAATTTATAAAAAGTAATTATGTATTGGAAATGATTGGTTCTTGTTAATCTCATCTCATGCTTTCAGACTTGAGCATCAGGACCTGGCCTCCTCCTAGTTCTTTACTGACTCCTATGACACATCTGACACTCCCACTACTCTTTTACTTTCTTCAACATTACTTCAGTCACTGTTCTTGATGATTTTAATATCCACATGTACAATCCTTCTAACATTCAGGTCTCTTAGTTCCTTGACTTCATTGCTTCCAGATATCTCATCTCCTCTCTCAGCCAGCCACTGTGTGATGATAGCCTAGATCTCATAATTATTTGAACCTCCCTTGCTTCCCAGCATCCCAATCTCTGATACCTACCATGTGTTTTGTCAATTCACTCCATCCAGGATGCCAACTACAACAATCATTTGATGCCACTGAGACCTACAATCCCTTTCTGTTACAACCGTTACATGTTTCTCACTTCCCTCCCTACCCAGCTATATCCAACGGTCCCCTCACTTGCACAGTCCCCTCTTTGTCATACACACCTGGCAAAACCCTTATCTAATTAATTCTGTCTCCTTCTGTTTCTCGACAGTGGCTCTACTGATGTTTTGAGCTAGGTAATTGTGTTGTGGGAACCCATCCTGTACACTGTTGGATGTTCAATGGCATCCTTGGCCACCACCCATTAGATGCCCCTAGCAACGTCCACCCACCCACCTCGTCCCCCGCATTGTGACAACCAGAAACATCTCCAGAAATTGCCAAATGTCTGTGGTGGGAGGCAAACTTACCCCTGCTGAGAACCAGTGGTCCACTTCATGCCTGTACTCATATAACTGAAAGTGGCTACAGGAAAAACATAAAATCATGCTGACAAGTCTCACTTTAAACTCGTGACCACCAACTTCAAGGGTTCATCAGTGCTACCTGGCCATCCTGTTACATTTTTCTGGTCCTTTAATTTTCCTACTCTTCTAGAATACTGCCTATCTTTTCTTCTCTATCTAAACCTTTAGTATTTCACCCCCAGCCTTACTGTCAACTGATGACCTTGCTGCCTAAACATGGAGAACAACATGTAAGGGATCAGCACAGAGCTGAGTGCCTGCCTGCACCGAGACTCTGCACTTTCCTTCCTGCTGGTGTTGCTGTCTCAGGCTGGCCCTTCCCTCCTCAACTGGATTCTGTGTTCCCTTGCCCACACCTGGCTGTGGTTCCCCACTCTTCTCCTGGATCACTCCACTGGATCACAAACAGCCTTCCTTGACCCTACAGTCCAATAAAGCTACAGACCCATTTCTGTGAGCTCTCAAGAAAAGCTTTCTGTAACACCATCTCCAGCTCTGCCTTTCAGGCTCTCTTGTGCCCACTCCAACTAAGTTTTTAGAAACTGTTCTTGTCAAGGTCGCTGTGCTTCAGCGTTAAACCAAGGCCAGTTCCCAGCACTCATTTTAACTGAGGCACAGCAGCCTCGATACATTTAGTCTCTCCCTTCTTGAAACATCATGTCTGGCTTCAGGGCTGCCTTGCCTCACTCTTGCTGGCTGTTTTTGCTGAGTCTCCTTTGCTGGTTCTCCTCTCGAAAATGGAGGTTCCCAAGGACTCACTTCTTACACAGCTTTTTCACCTGTACTTAGACCGTAGGTAATTTTACTGGGTTTCATGGCTTTAAACACCATTTATACACTGATGACCCACATTTCTATTCCCAACCTAGACCTCTCTCCTAACGTCTGCACTCATCTATCCAGCTGCCTCTAGGACATGACGAGAGGTGCCTGTACAGCATCTCACACTCCAGGTGTACTCCTTTCCATTACAGGATGTGGCAACTGCAAGTTGCTAGTCGCTTAGACATACAACAGTAGATGGTTCACAACTCCTCCTCTTCACACCACACATCCAACTTGTCTACAAATCCGGCCAGCTTAGCCTTCAAATACAGCCAAAATCCAACCACTTCTGTTATCTCGCCAGCTGCCACTGTCTCCTGCTGTGCATTTTACCTGTCTCTGCTTCTACCTTTGTGCACTACTCTTTCTAACACATCAGCTCAAAAATCTTCCAGCACCTTCTTCTCTTAGTGGTAATACAAAGCCTAACTTCTTACAAGGCTCTACAGAAGCTGTTCTCTGGCCACACCCTGTCTGCCTCCGCCATTGCTGTTGGAGTCAGCAATGGTGGAGGCGCTCATACTGGCTGCCTTGGTCAAACTTTCTTCCCATAGGTATCTTCATGGCTCACACCCTCACTTCCTTTAGATCTTCTTTCAGATCTCCAAATGTCATCTGCATATCCCCAGACCACTTCAATTAAAAGACACGTCTCTCCTTGTCTCCCCAGCACCCACATCCTCACATTATTCATCACCACCTGGCATACTCTATGTTAGTGATCTTTTGTTCCTTGCTTTATTCCTAGTACCCAGAACAGTGCCTGGCACACAGAAGGTGCTTGAAAAAGTATCTGTTGAACAAATGAATGGTGAATGTGCATGCTAACTGGAAATCACTTTAATTATCAGGCACTTAAAGTATATACCTCGATGTCAGAAAACACTTTCCCCCACTTATTCCTTCAATCTCACAATATTTATCAATTCACTATTTACCTGCTTTTTCCATTATCAATAATTCATCTTATTTGTTTTTGAGGCAGGGTCTCACTCTGTCACCCAGGCTGCAGTACAGGGGCATGATCTTGGCTCACTGCAGCCTTAACCTCATGGACTCAAGTGATCCTCCCACCTCAGCCTCCGAGTAGCTGGGAGCATAGGTGTTCGCCACCATGCCCAACTAATTTTTTTGTACACTTTATAGAGATGGGGTTTTGCCATGTTGCCCAGGCTGGTCTCAAAGTCCTGACCTCAAGTGATCTGCCTGCCCTGGCCTCCCAAAGTGCAGGGATTATAGGCATGAGCCACTGCACCTGGCTATACATTTTATTTTTAGTCTTTTAAAACTGATCATAAGAATGAACGGGGTCTAGGATAATTTATACTCAAAATGGGGTTCGAGTATAACTGTTGTGGAGTGATAAAATAATTGACCCAGCCACAGTCCAGAAGGCACCTGTAGAGGAGGGGCACAGAAACATAGTAACTAGTGTTCCTCAGATGGAATCTGCTATTACCTATCAGCCCCCACAAGCGAAGGATGGGAAACAGCTTTCCTCATAGAAATACTGAAAGAATTCTGGTCTGTTTCCTAATGTTTTCCTGTCCCCTCCTCTCTTGGCATAGTCCTAGAATTCTCTAATCAATCCCTGAATTTCACATTCTTAAACAATGCTTCTTCCTGTAGAACCAAAGCCTTCCTTAAAGACATCAGTGAAGAGCAGACATTCAGAGAACGGGAGAGGCAGAGAACTCGTTTTGAGGACTGGCAGGGAAGGAGGGCTGTGCATGCAGACCCTCTCTGTGTGGTCAGGGTTGCATGCATAAGGATGTTGGGAGAGGAGGTAAAAACTGATTTCATTGGCAGAGTTGCCACTTGTGATCCTCTAGAATTTCTTTCTTTTTTTTTTTTTTTGAGACTGAGTCTGGCTCTGTCGCCCAGGCTGGAGTGCAGTGGCCGGATCTCAGCTCACTGCAAGCTCCGCCTCCCGGGTTTACGCCATTCTCCTGCCTCAGCCTCCGGAGTAGCTGGGACCACAGGCGCCCGCCACCTCGCCCGGCTAGTTTTTTGTATTTTTTAGTAGAGACGGGGTTTCACCGTGTTAGCCAGGATGGTCTCGATCTCCTGACCTTGTGATCCGCCCGTCTCAGCCTCCCAAAGTGCTGGGATTACAGGCTTGAGCCACCGCGCCCGGCTACCCTCTAGAATTTCTGACTCCAATGCTAAGCAACAGAAGATGGGGAAATACACTGATGTGTGTTCTGAAGCCACCAATACTCAGCCATGCTGACAAGAGCCTTCTCTCCAGGAAGGTCAAGGACAAGGACAGTCCTGGGGACAGAGGGCTATGAGGATATGCATTGTGTTCATCTGAAAGATGCTCCCTTGCCTCGAGAGTGCTGCAACAGGTAGGGGAGGCAGGAGAGAGCTAGACTTGGATTCGGGAGGTTGGGACCCTTCCTGGCTTTGTCATTTCTTCTTTGGGCCTCAGTCTCCCCATCTGAAAGGTGGTGAGAAGTTAGCTAACTATAATATCCTTTTTTAGTTTTAAAAGTTTGAGATGTATATTCTGCTAAACTATTCCTCACTTTATTCTCCTCACCTACCTTATCTACAAGTTCTAAGCACAATTCTAAAAAGTTTAAATCTGTTTTTCTCTTGTTTTATCTTAGTGGCCTGGGTGGCAGAACTGGGGCTTTCTGCATAGCCCTAGAAGTTTTTTTTTTTTTTTTTTTTAAAGAGACAGGGTCTTGCTCTGTCACCCAAGCTGGGGTGCAATGGTGTGATCGTAGCTCACTGCAGCCTCAAACTCCAGGGCTCAAGTGATCCTCTTGCCTCAGCCTCCTGAGTAGCTGAGACTATAGGCATGCACCACCACCTCTGGCTTTTACATTTTTTGTAGAGATAGTGTCTTGGTATGTTGCTTGCTATGTTGCCCAGACTATTCTCAAACTCCTGGCCTCAAGTGATCCTCCCACCTCAGCCTTCCAAAGCAATGGGATTACAGAGGTAAGCCACTCCATCTGGACCCTAGTGTTTTAAACAGACCAAAATTTGTGCCATTTTTCTATGACTATAGCACAGTTTCAAACATGAAGACCCCAGTCTAGCAAGTCTTACATGGCTTGGTTTTTGAGACTTTGGGCTAAAAGGCAGGCTGAGCAAGTTGGATAAATGCCTTTGTCTTCCATTCACAAGGCGATAGACAGGGTCACAAATAAAGCCACCAAACCCACGGTGTATCCAAAGTACCCACCTTCACCAGCGCTGGGCCAGACTTTGCTGAGGACACAGTGTTTGTGGGGAGGACAGGAGCTGCAGGCCGAGGGGGAGGCTGATCTGCAGTTGGAGGAGTTTTTAAGAATTCAGGAACTGTTGGGGACACTGAAGCAAACTGATGGAAAAGACAAAAAGAAACAAGTCTGTGAAATTAATGATCATAAAAACAGAAAAATTAGAATTACAAGAGAATGACCTAGTTTTTAAGTCCACTAGAAAAGAAGCAAAGGAAAAATATATGTCTGAGGCCAGATGGTGGAATAACATGCTTTACGCCTCAGTGGAGCCAATCATTTAGTCTTTGCTCCAAGAGCAGTAAAGAACTAAAGCCAAGTAAGGTTAGATTGACGATACCGGAGTATTTTCTCAAAAAGACGGTCAGAAGCACTCTTTATTGGCAGGGAAAGAAAAGTCCAAGACACTTGTATATATGATCAAAACAATACATGGTATTCTTTTTTTTTTTTTTTTTTGAGACGGAGTCTCGTACAGACTGGAATGCAGCAGGGCGATCTTGGCTCACTGCAACCTCTGCCTCCCAGGTTCAAGCAATTCTCCAGCTTCAGCCTCCCAAGTATCTGGGACTACAGGCATGCACCACCACACTCGGCTAGTTTTTGTATTTTTAGTAGAGATGGGGCTTTCACCACGTTGGCTAGGCTGGTCTGGAACTCCTGACCTCAAGTGGTCCACTGCCTCAACCTCCCAAAGTGCTGGGATTACATGCATGAGCCATTGTGCCCAGCCAATATATGGTATTCATAAAGTCCCTTTGCTATATAGGTCATGCTGACCCTGGCTGATCTAAACATGACCTTCAGGCTTCCCTGCAGAGCCTGGTGAATGCCTGTATCACACTCGACCCACCCTCCGGCAGCATCCTTCCCGAATGCCCATGTCCCCCATGTGTCCGTAAATGTGCTTACACCCTCAGTTCCTCTCTCCAAATCTGACTAGAACTCTCATTAACCATATTCCCCCATTTCTTGCAACAGAAGATTTGAAGAATATATTTTGGGAAGGTTGACCTGTTTTACTGACAATATTACCTCTCCATACTTAAAACAAGAAGTTACTTTGTTACCCAGGCCAAAATCAACAATTACTGAATCTCAGTTTGGGGTCACATATTAACAAAGGAAGCTACAGAAGTCTTTACTAGGTTTTATCAGTTCTCACTAGCAACCTACTTTACATAGATTTTAAGTATTCGTTTATTGTAAAGAACAATTACTACTGTAATAAACTAGTCAAAATTTACATATTGATTACTACTTGGGACTTACTTATACCAGCCTTATCTTAAGGAAAAATGTCCTCCTTTATCACTTCCACTTCCCTGAACAACTCTTGAATTCATCACACCAACAATCAAAATCTTGTTAAAGTATTTGCATTTTAAAATAGCAAACTGTATTTTTCCTTCCTAAAATAAATGACCTGAAAACTTGGAGAGCTATTAGCAGCATGAAATATGAAGTTTGGCACATACTGGTTAACTCAAACAAATATTTGTTTAATTGATGAATGGGCATTCCTTCTGGCTTTACTCACGCTAGGTCACGTTCTCAAGCCCAGCTGAGACCGTGTCCGAGTGTGCAATTAATCGTGCATGCCCGTGTCAGCTCTCTTGCTCCCTGAGGCTTCAGCTGCTAATTTCAGCTTTTCAGTTATTAGTAACTGTGAGTGTTGACAATATGAAAGACCTTACTTTGAAAGACGGCTGCATTCAATTTCATTTTTAAACAGAAATGAAGGGAAAAGGGCTCATCTAAGAGACTGGACACCTATGTTCCAGCAGACTTCTGACCGCAAAGAGCCCTGAGACATCTGGATCCTCAGTGAATCTCTGACCAACCAAGACTCACACAAAGTGGAAGATGATGTTAGCTGATCACTTCTTTACTGAATATGACTTTACGTGGTTGGTTTTCCTTTCACCTTGCATATTTTTTTGAAATGGGAATACTTATCTGTGGGTCAATGTTCACAGAGGGGAAAACATTCCTTGGCTGTTATGTAACTGGTATGTGAAGCAGACTAAAATGTTTGAATTCTGAACTCTATATAGATTTCCTGGCATATAAATCCTACTTACCTGGCAAGCTATTTTACCAGTACAACCCCCACTGACTGAGGATAGTGTGATGAATTTGAGAGCAGTAAGTGTTAATCATATGAAAAATAATCCAGGAGCATGGATGTGGTATCAAATGTAATATTTATGTCTTGCCTAAATTTCTAGACTGTGCCTAACTGTAGCCTTGATTACTGATACGCCTATCTTATTAGCTCTTTTAGTATTTCAGCATGACTTTACTACCCAGAAAACCACAGATTCCAGCATAACACAAGAATAACCCAACTGAAATACAGGGATTGTTGACTCTACCTAATCTAAAGATAAATACATCAAAACTTCTAATTTTGCCAGCCATTTTAATGTGCTTTAGAAAGGACCAAAACACAACAAAAGCCCCTCCCTTCCCCTACCGAACCCCACTTAGACCATATCAAGGGCTCAGGCTCCTAGTGGCTAAAGTTAGCAAAAGAATCTAAATGTGAGTAATTCTGAAGTGACGTATTCCGAAAAGGATTAAACGAGTATCCAGGCCTGGAGCTGGGGGCCATTATGGTAGCGAATGAATGCAGGAACAGAAAACCAAATACCACATGTTCTCACAAGTGGGAGCTAACTAATGAGAACACATGGACACATACAGGGGAACAACACACACTGGCCTTCTTGAGCGTAGAGGGTGGGAAGAGGGAGAGGAGCAGAAAAAATAACTATTGAGTATTAGGCTTAGTACCTGGGTGACAAAAGAATCTACATCAAACTCCTGTGACACACAATTTATAAATACAGCAAACCTGCACGTGTACCTGTGAACCTAAAATAAAAGTTAAAGTATTCAGGCCATAAGAGATACTTAAACTTACTTTGTTCCATATAGTAAATTCAACAATATGTCAAATTCTTAAAAGAATACTTTTAAGATTTAAAATGTAAATAGGTTTAAATTGCCACCAAGACCTAAGTTCAACTTATGTTCTATAAAAATTTAATTTCAAAATGATTCTGAATTGCTTCCCCAAAGAAACAAAAAAAGCTGCAAATTTTGCTTTGTCTTATTGGATCCGACTACTGTTTCATTACAGGTTACAGGTCTCACAAGGGCCAGATTTTTAATTTTCATCAGAAACCCATATAAGACAATGTCAGAAAGATGGTTTTTAATGGATATTTATGCATTAAAAAAAAAAAACACTAAAAAGGCACTGTTGATCATAAAGACTGACTTTTCTCCTACTAGAAACGGCTACAGGAAAGCTTTGCCACAATATAAAAAAACAGAAGTCAGAGCAAACCTCTCAGCTGATTAAAGCTCTATCCTGTTTCAGATGCCTGCACTGTTCCTGCTGCAAAACGCAGTGCACAGGCCGAGGGCCAGTCATTGCTTCCGGACTGTTCCTTTTTATTAGAATTTCTTTATGTGGTCTTGAGGGACAGAAACTAGATACTTAAAAACAAAGCTTTTCTGTATTACAGATTTTAAGTCAATAATAAATGTTTTTAATTTAGGATGCAGCAGAGTTCTTAACTAAGATGGCAATATGCAAAATAAGAAAGTCAAAATGCAATTACTCTTTAAATATTGTTTTCATATTCTAATCCCCAAATAAAATGAAAAATGAACGAGTTGAATAAAACAAAAATCACACATTGTATGTTTAATAGATGAATATTTTATGTAAAACTCTAGCTTTGTTAAAATGTATCACCTAGCACTGACCATTTGTTCCTGTAATATATAAGTTTAAGCATTTCACTTTTAGAATAAGTAACTGAATATTAAAAGTGAATTTCCTTGCACATAAACTAGTGCTTCATGACCTGATTGGTAGTGAGGATGTGCACGTATCCCTGCTTTAAAAGTGCATTTAAAAAATTATACTAAAATGTATATAACATAAAATTTACTATTGAACAATTTTTAAGTATATGGCATTAATTACATTTATATTGTTCTGCAACCATCACTACCAGAACCTCCAGACTGGTTCATGTTCCCAAGCAAACTCTATACCTTAACCAATGTCCCCCTGGTTCCACATTCCCCTCACCCCCAGGCAATCATCATTTTCTTTTCTGCCTCTATGATTTTTACTACTCTAGAATCTTACATAAGTGGAATCATACAGTATTTGTCTTTTTGTGACTGGCTTGTTTCATTGAACATAATGCTAGAGTTTCATTCATGATGGATTGCAGAATCTCCTTCCTTTTTAAAGGCTGAATACTATTCCAACATACATGTATAGCACATTTTGTTTATCCATTCATCTGGCAGTGGACATCTGGGTTGCTTTCACATTCTGGCTATTGTGAATGTTGCTGCTATGAACAGGGATATACAAGTATCTTCTGATCTAACAATCTAACTCCTGTTTTCTATTCTATTTTTTTTTTTTTTTTTTTTGAGATGAAGTCTAGCTCTGTCGCCCAGGCTGGAGTGCAGTGGCACGACCTCAGCTCACTGCAACCTCCACCTCCCGGGTTCTAAGAGATTCTCCTGCCTCAGTCTCCTGAATAGCTGGGATTACAGGCATGTACAACCACGCCCAGTTAATTTTTGTATTTTTAGTAGAGACGGGGTTTCACCATGTTGGCCAGACTGGTCTCGAACTTCTGACCTTAAGTGATCTGCCCGCCTCGGCCTCCCAAAGTGCTGGGATCACAAGTGTGAGCCACCGTGCCCAGCCCTGTTTACTTTTGGGCATATACCCATAAGTGGAATTGCTAGTTCATTTAGCAATTCTATTTTAATTTTTTGAAGACTGAACACTGTCCACAGTGGCTATACCATTTCACATTCCCACCAACAGTATACAAGAGTTCCAATTTATCCACATCTGTCCAAACTTATTTTCTGTTCTTTGGATAGCAGCCAATGTGATGGGCATGAGGTGGTATCTTGTGGTTTTGATTAGCAGTTCCTTAATGATTAGTGATACCTAGTATCTTATTAGATGCTTACTGGCTATTTGCATATCCTCTTAAGAAAGATGTCTATTCAAGTCCTTTGCCCTTTTTTTTTTTTTAAAGATAGATAGACTGCAACAAAAACCACATTCAAACCTTTGCCTCTTTTGAACCGAATTTTTTTGTTGTTGAGTTGTGGGAGTTCTTTATGTACATTAGATATTAGTCCTGTCTTAGTCTGTTTTGGATTGCTTTAAAAAGCATTTGGCCGGGCATGGTGGCTCACGTCTGTAATCCCAGCACTTTGGGAGGTCGAGGCAGGCGGATCACGAGGTCAGGAGTTCGAGACCAGTCTGACCAACGTGATGAAACCCTGTCTCTACTAAAAATACAAAAATTAGCTGGGTATTGTGTTGTGCACCTGTAATCCCAGCTACTCAGGAAGCTGAGGCAGGAGAATTGCTTGAACCTGGGAGGTGGAGGTTGCAGTGAGCCGAGATTGTGCCACTGCACTCCAGCCTGGGTGACAGAGCGAGACTATGTCTCAAAAAAAAAAAAAAAAAAAAAAAAAAAATGAGGCTGGGTAATTTATAAAAGAAAAGAGGTTTATTTGGGTCATGATTCTGCAGATTTTGCAGGAAGCATGGCACCAGCATGTGCATCTGGCAAGGCCTCAGGCTGCTTCCACTCATGGTGGGAGGGAAATGGGAGCCAGTGTACAGAGATTACAGAGCAAGAGAGAGCAGGGAGGATCCAGGCTTTTCTGTCTTTTTTCTTTTCTTTTTTTTTTAACAAGTTCTCTCTCATGGGAACTAATGCAGTGAGAATTCATTTATTTCCAAGGGAGGCCATTAATTTATTCATGAGGGATCTGCCCCCATTACAGAAATGCATCCCATTAGGCCCTATCTCTAACAAATGGGGATCAAATTTTGACATGAGGTTTAGAGGAGACAAATATCCAAACCATAGCAAATCCTTATAACATATGATTTGCAAATATTTTCTCCCATTTTTTGGATTGCGTTTTTACTCTGTTGATGTCCTTTGATGCACTGAAGTTTTCTTGTTTCTTTCTTTTAAGAGACAGGTTCTTGCTCTGTCACACAGGCTGGAGTGCAGTGGTGCTTTCATAGCTCAATGTAACCTTGAACCTGGGCTCAAGTCATCCTCTCATCTCAGCTTCTGGAGTAGCTAGGACTATAGGTGCATGCCACCATGCCCAACTAAGTTTTTTTTTTTTTTGAGAGGGAGTCTCGCTCTGTCGCCCAGGCTGGATCTCAGTTCACTGTAAGCTCCGCCTCCCGAGTTCACGCCATTCTCCTGCCTCAGCTCCCGAGTAGCTGGGACTACAGGCGCCTGCCACCTCACCTGGCTAGTTTTTTGTATTTTTTAGTAGAGATGGGGTTTCACGGGGTTAGCCTGGATGGTCTCGATTTCCTGATCTCGTGATCCACCCGTCTTGGCCTCCCAAAGTGCTGGGATTGCAGGCTTGAGCCACCGCGCCCGGACTAAGTTTTTTAATTTTTATTTTTTGTAGAGATGAGGTCTCACACTATGTTGCCCATGTTGGTCTTCAACTCCTGGCCTCAAGGGATTCTCCTGCTCTGACCTTCCAAACAGCTGGGATTACAGGCATGAGTCACTATGCCTGGCCAAAACGTTTTGAGGAAATGTAATTATTTTTTCTTTTGCTGCTTTGGTGTCATATCCAGGAAACCAATCCAGTGTCATGAAGCTTTCCCCTATATTTTCTAAGAGTTCCATAGTTTGTTATTAGATTTAGATCTCTGTCTATGGAGTTAATTTTTGCCTGTGATGCTAGGTAAAGGTCCAACTTCATTCTTTTTTGCATGTGGATATCCAGTTTTCCCAGTACCATTTGTTGATGAGACTATCCTTTCCTCATTGAATGGTCTTAGCACCTTTGTTGAAGATCATTTGATCCCATATCTAAGGGCTTATTTCTGGGCTCACTGTTCCATTCTATTTATCTATCTTATGCCAATACCACCGTTTTAATTACTGTGTCTTTGTAGTAAGTTTCAAAATCAGGAAGCATTAGACCTCTAACTTTTTTAAAATTCAAGACTGTTTTAGTTTTTCAGGATTCCTTAAGATTTTTCTATTTCTGCAAAAATCAACATTAGAATTTTGACAGGACTGTACTGAATCTGTAGATTGTTTGGGGTAGTATTGACATATTAAAAATATTAAGTCTTCTATGAACACAGGATGTCTGTGTTTGATACTTTGTAGTGCCTTGTTTTGATTCCCTTCTCCTCTCCTTTTGCATTGTAGGAAAATAGGCTGTTGCATGGCCAAGAGTGTCTGATGCCATCTTGAAACAAAACTACCATGATGACTGGTGGTTGGCCCCTCCACAGCAAGGTGTTCTGCAGTAAAGTCTTTAAACAATGCCTATAGCATAGATAACCCCTCATAAAGATGCTATCAAACTTCCCCAGTGGTCACGTCTTGACAAGAAAGTCTGAAGGTGTGACCAGCTGCACATGTTTTATCCCAAAAGCTTGCTATATAAAGAATATCTCTGGGAGGCTGAGGTGGGTAGACTCCCAGAGCTCAGGAGTTCGAGACCAGCCTGGTCAATATAGCAAAACCCTGTGTCTACAAAATTAGCTGGGAATGAATGAACGAATGAATGAATACTTTCTGGATGGCAGGTGTGGACAGCCACCCGAGACATTGCTTCTGTTTTTAAGTTCCTATAAAATATTTCTCTCTGAGAAACTGGATTTTTCAGCCTCTTTC
Organism: Theropithecus gelada; assembly: GCF_003255815.1. Taxonomy (NCBI): domain Eukaryota; kingdom Metazoa; phylum Chordata; class Mammalia; order Primates; family Cercopithecidae; genus Theropithecus; species Theropithecus gelada. The sequence goes on from NC_037688.1 coordinate 68,452,536, forward strand.
TTTGGCCTCTGAGTTTCCTCAGCTTTTGGGGGTAGGGCTGTTCAGATTCTACAAATTTTTTGTTTGTTTCCATAGGAATTACAAATAGTATCTTAGAATTATGACATTCTATCTTACATTGATAACAACTTCAGTCACATAAAAAAATGCTACTTCTTTACAGCTTCACCCCCTCTATGTTATTGACGTCATTCACAAACTACGTTGTTATATACTGTGTGGCCATTAACATAGATTTGTAATTCTTAATGAATGTGTCTTTTAAATTCTGTAGGAAAAAAAGTAGAGTTACAAACCAAAATTATAATATTGTTTTCATATTTGCCCACATATTACCTTTCTTTCTTTCTTCTTCTTTTTTTTTTTTTAGATGGAATTTTGCTCTTGTTGCCCAACCTGGAGTGCAAAGGCGCGATCTTGGCTCACCACAACCTCCGCCTCCCGGGTTCAAGCGATGCTCCTACCTCAGCCTCCCGAGTAGCTGGGATTACAGGCCTGTGCCACCATGTCTGGCTAATTTTCTACTTTTAGTAGAGACAGGGTTTCTCCATGTTGGTCAGGCTGGTCTTGAACTCCTGACCTCAGGTGATCTGCTCGTTCTGGCCTCCCAAAGTGTGCTGGGATTACAGGTGTGAGCCACCGTGCCTGGCCAATTTTATATTTTCCTATAGCTTTGAGTTACTATCTAGCATCCCTTCATTTCAGATTGAAGGATTCTTTTTAGCATTTCTGATAGGGCAATTCTAGTGGTAATAAACTCCCTCTGCTTTTGTTTGAGAATGTTTTAATTTCTCCTTTATTTTTGAAAACAATTTTGCTGGATATGATTTTCAGGTGACTGTTTTCTTCTTTCATCATTTTAAATATATCATCCCACTGCCTTCTGGTCTGCAAGGTTTCTACTGAGAAATCCACTGACAGTCTTACTGAGGATTCCTTGTATGTGACCAGTCACTTTTCTCTTGCTGCTTTTAAGATTCTCTCTTATTTGATTTTAGACAGTTGATTACATTGTGTGTTGCTGTGGGTCTCTTTGAGTTTATCTTCTTCGGAGTTTACTGAATTTCTTGTACAGGCATTGTGGTCAACAAAGGACTGCACATATGAAGATTATAATGGACCTGCTCTATACAGGTGTAGTATTTTAAAAAACCATTTACATGGTAAATGTAGTAAAAAACCATTTACACTGTAAAGGTACACTGTAGTAGGTGTAGTAGGCCATACCATCTAAGTTTGTGTAAGTATACTCTATGATGATTCACAACAACAAAACTGTCAAACAATGCTGATATAATGTGGCTCATGACCAAATCTCATGTCGAACTATAATCCCCATGTGTCAGAAGAGGGGCCTGGTGAGAATCACAGGGGCAGACTTCCCCCTTGCTGTTCTCATGACAGTGAATGAGTTCTCATGAGATCTGGTTTTTTGAAAGTGTGTAGCACTTGCCCCTGTGCTCACTCGCTCTCTCCTGCCATCATGTGAAGACATACTTGCTTCCCCTTTACCCTTCCACTATGACTATAAATTTCCTGAGGCCTCCCCAGCCATGCCTCCTGTACAGCCTGTGGAACTGTGAGTCAATTAAACCTCTTTTCTTCATAAATTGCCTAGTCTCAGGTAGTTCTTTATAGCAGTGCAAGAGTTGACTACTACAAATGCTTTGCTCAGAATGTATCCTTGTTGTTAAGCAAAGCATGACTGTATTTGTATATCCATGTTGTTCCTCATATTTGTGAAGTTTTGGGCCATTATTTCTTTAATTAATATCTCTGCCCCTTTCGGAACTCTCATGGTGAATACACTGATCTGCTTGATGGTGTCCCATAAGTCTCTTAGTCTCTGTTAACTTTTCTTCATTCTTTTTTCCTTTTGTCTTCAGACTCAATTTCAAATCACTTGCAGATTCTTTCTTCTGCTTGTTTGAGTCTGCTGTTCAAGCCCTCTAGTGAATTTTTCAATTCCGTTATATCTTCAATTACAGAATTTGTTTGGGTTTAAAAAGTAATTTCTACCACATTCTCAGTTTGTTCATATGTAGTTTTCCTAATTTCCTTTAGTTTGTTGTTCATGTTTTCTTTTAGTTTTTGAATATATTTAAGATAATTACTTTAAAGCCTTTGTCTAGTAGGGCAGATATGTGTGTTTCTTCTAAGATAGTTTCTGGAGATTTTTTCTTTCTTGTGGGGGCGCGGTGTGTAGGGTCTCGCTGTTATCCAGGCTGGAGTACACTGGTGTGATCTCGGCTCACTGCAACCTCTGCTCCCTTGGCTCAGGTGATCCTCCCACCTCAGCCTCCCGAGCAGCTGGGACCATAGGTGTGCACTACCACGCCCAGCTACTTTTTTTTTTTTTTTTTGGTATTTTTAGTTGAGATGGGGGTCTCACTATGTTGCCCAGGCTGGTCTTGAACTCCTGAGCTCAAGCAATCTACCTGCCTTGGCCTCCCAAACTGCTGGGATTACAGGTCTGAGACACGGCACCCAGTCTTTTGTCTGTTTGTTTTAAATGGGATTTTGCTATGTTGCCCACACCAGACTTGAACTGTTGGATTTAAGTAATCCTCCTGCATCAGCTTCCCAAGTAAGCTGGGATTAAAGGTGTGTGCTATCATGCCTGCCTTCTTTGCATCTTTTGTTGAAAATTTGGAATGTGAAAAAACAGCCACCTCTCCTTATTTCTAGTGTTCTTATTTCTCCGCAGCTTCACCAGCATCTGTTGTTTCTTGACTTTTTAATAATTATTCTGACTGGTGTGAGATGGTATCTCATTGTGGTTTTGGTTTGCATTTCTTTAATGATCAGTGATGTTCAAGTTCTCGCTGTTGCTCAGACTGGTCTTGAACTGCTGGGATCAAGTGATCCTCCCACTTTGGCCTCTCAAAGTGCTGGAATTATAGGCCTGAGCCACTGCCCCTTGCCTCAGTCAGGCATAAAAAAAAAAATCACATTTTTCTAATTTCTCTGTTTAGTTTAAGCCAGGGGTGTCCAATCTTTTGGCTTCCCTGGGCCACACTGGAAGAAGAATTGTCTTGGGCCACATATAAAATATATTAACATTAACGATAGCTGGTGAGCTAAAAGAAAAAAAATCACACAAAACCACTCATAATGTTTTAAGAAAGTCTACGAATTTGTGTTGGGCTGCATTCAAAGCTGTCCTGGGCCGCATGCAGCCTGTGGGCTGTAGGTTGGATAGCTTAGTTTAAGCCATAGGATTAAACATGCAACACACAATTAGTAATAAATAAATGACAAAATTTGGCTCAGGCAAACAAGAAGGAAAGTGAAATCTATGGCAGAGATTTCACTCAAAGTATGGTCTGTGGACCTCTGTTACCTGCGAAAGTCACATAGAAATTTGATGTTACCCCACCACTTGTACTTTACAAGAGGATTAGTCCCCATGCATCAAAAATTAAATAGGCTAGGTGCTGTGGCTCATGCCTGTAATCCCAGCACTTTGGGAGGGCAAGGCGGGCCGATCACCTGAGAAGTTCAAGACAGCATGGCCAACATGGTGAAGCCCTGTCTCTACAAAAATACAAAAATTAGCTGGGCATGATGGTGGGTGCCTATAATCCCAGCTACTCAGGAGGCTGAAGCAGGAGAATCGCTTGAATCCGGGAGGCAGAGGTTGTAGTGAGCTGAGATCACACCATTGCACTCCAGCCTGGGCGACAGAGTGAGACTCCCTCCCCCGCCCCCAAAAAAGAAATATCTAAAAAAATCAAGCTAGTCCTTCACTACAGCCAATTCGAGGACTGGTCAACAGCAATGAAATTTACCATCAAACTCTGACAATGAGTTATTTTCAAGATTAAAAATTAAGAATCTCAAAGAACCCCTGAAAGACATGTATGTTGCTCTTTTATTATCTTTGTTTTACAAGCACATTTTAATAAATTGTGTCATAGCTCACCTTTGTGGCAGTGGTATGATGGTTAATTCTAAAGCAGGGAAAAAACAGACTGCAGAGAGTCTCTCCAAGAATCTGTCATGTGTTAAATCAGTTAAGTAAGTACCTGCTGTGTGCTGGACCCCTGTGCTCAGTATGAGGTTACTAAGATAAATCCCTGCCCTCTAGGAACTTGGTGTCTAAGGAGAAGCAATGTGTCAAGGTCCTTTCCCCTTGAGCTACGAATATGAAAATAAGTATATTTAGGTAGATAAATATATTTTATATACATCAAGTGAGATGCCTGGACAAATTCTATAACCAAACACTGGATAACAGTGAAAATAAAGTACAAAATTTGCCAAAACAAAACTTATCACCTTTAGATGACACAAAAATCCCCAAGACTTTACCAGCATCATAAAGTTCACCTCTGTAGTTAATTTTAAAAAGAAGTCAAAACAAAGCACCTACAGTGTATTAATAATCCTACTTAAGAATTATCTTTCTTTGACATCCGTATGGCATAGTTACCAGGCACATGCTTCTTTAATTACATGAATAAAAGTATAATAATCATCTTTGTCAGATACCTTACTTATAAATACTAGAACACTTGATACAAGGGGGTTTCATGAAGGACACAATTTTAAGAGGTCTCAAGGCACATAGGACAGAAATGATTTAACAGGCAAAGCTACAGTGGAGCCAACCCTGACTCCAGGTTCTTTTTCTTGAATGTATACATAGGAACTGTTAACATCCTGGAAAGTGGGTCTTTTCCCATCACCCTAGTCGACAGATAAAAAGCTGACTGTTAATGGTGTGCATGTAACAGGCAGAACTGGTACTGCAGCAGCACTGAAGGTACTATGAAAACTACTGCTTAAATTCAGGAGTGACCCAAGGCTTAATGTGCGTTGCACTGGCAAGAAACAGACCATATTTATTCTTCAAGAAACACTGTTATTACTATTTTCCTTCAAGGAATTCTGGAATGTCAGCTCACTGTGTGGGAATGCCTCTGGTTAAAGGGTCTCAATTAAAAACTTAGCTGGAGACCATGTTTTAAGACTACAGAAATAAAACACAGTAGTACCAGCAATATGAGGAAGAGAATTATAATCTTTCATGCAAGTGAAATGGTCTTGAAGTTTAAACAATAGGTGGCTGTTGTGACACAAATTCTGTATTACTAAAAGTTAAGGCCATGCTAATTGCTATCTGACATCCTAATCTAGTCAAAACAGTAACAGAGAACAAACAACCCAAATGGATAAGTGTAACTGTTTGTTAATGGTATCTACTCACATACTTGACATTCTTTTTACCGAATTTTTAAAGCTCAAAACCAGGGTGCAGCAAATATGTGAGAACACAGTAGGGTTTAGTCTCCCTCGCTCTCGCTTTCTGCCTGCTCAGACCTCAGACTGTGGGCTGGTCACTGACCCTCATACTTCTTCTAGGCCAGGGTCCAGTACAACTGAGGGGCCACGGTCACCCCTGCCTTGTGAACTTGGAGAGGACAATCTGAACTGTAGCCATCCACACTACTGTTGATGAGTCCAAGCTGTAGAGGCTCTACATGCACATGGAAGAACAGAAACAAGCTTCCACAACCATTGTGTCAGTCTGCATTCAAGATGCTTAATTCAAGTCAGCATTTACTAAGCACCTTTTCTGTACCAGGCCCTGTGCTAGATGCTCAAGATACACTTGCTCTCTCTCCTCCTCCCTCCCTCTCCAAAGTAGCTCTTATCTTCTAACAGTCAAAATCCCTCTCATAGGCTCACATTTTAGCTGCAGGCATAGAGACAACAAACAAATTAGGATATTTCAGATCATGGTGATAAATGCAATGAAGAAAATAATGCTGAAAGACATAGTTCCTAACAAATCAATGGTCATCAATGAGAAGAAATGCTGTAAGAAAACAGGCATTTTTAATCCCCAAACTTCCACACTTCTGTGAACCCAGGCTGCCTCTTGCATGAGGTTAAAGCAGATAATTGCTAAATTCCTTTCCGACTCAAAAATTCTATGATGCCAGGCTTAACAAGAACATTTTCTGCTGACTTGATCACTCCCATTAAGTAGTTCAATAGTTTTGACTTTAAAGTAACACTATTAAAATTTCAGTAAGGAAAAAGTACCATAAGGAGAAAAAACATTATATATAGCACAGGAATTATTATAAAGCCAAAAGAAACATGGACACCCATTAAAAGGTAAGAAATGTACATTTCCAATGCAATTACCAAGATATTTCTTACATTCCTTTGTATGCACTAGATTCTCAGTTCCCAATAAATCTGAAACATAGTAGGTGCTCAATGTGTATTTGTTGAACAAACAAATTCAGTTCCATCAATGATCAAAACATTCAACTCTCCAAGATTTCAGGAAATGGTATTACCTACTTGTGATAAAGACATAGTGGCTAGAAATCTTTATTACCTTCCTAGAGGGCAGTTAAGTGCCTGCCTTTTGCCTAATCAATTTAAATTCAATTCAGAATTTTCTTCTGGTGAAAGTTTATTACCTTAATATATTTTAAAAAAAAAGGCATTTTCTTTCTTTAGGGCTCAAAACCAGAAAGATAATACCTGGGCTGGAGTGTTTGTAGTCACAGGAGATGGCGATTCACTAACTTTTGGCTCACTTGGGGACGCGGCTGACCCCTGTGACTCCTGACTCGCAGGCTGGTCCGGAGACAAAGCGTCACTGCTGTCTTCATCAAATGAGAAATCGCCCTGAGTGTGGGGATAGTCCTCCTTCCCAACGCCTAAAGAAAGAAAGGATTTTTGACTAATGTTGGCTTTGGAATACCAAGCTTAATGTGAAGGAGGCAAACATCGTTTCCCATGAAAATTTATGAAGCTGCTTAAAAAAAAATTGAACACAATGTACTTCCCAGTGCAAGAATACACCACTAACCATGATGTATTCTTGGGTGAAAAAGAAAAATCAAACCTTCATTAGATTAAGACTTCGGGTCCAACTACCAGTTACATGAAGTACAAGTGCCAGGAATCTTAACACCTGGGGACGCAAATGCAATCAGTAAAATCCAGAATGTGGGACATGCTAGAGAACAAAACAAGCCTGTTTCTCAACAAACAAGTATTAAGAAAAAGAAGAAGAGCCACCCAATAGATTAAGATTTAAGAGAAGTATCAGGCAAAGGCAATGTGTGGACCTTGTTTGGATCCTGACGGGAAATCCAACTGTTAAAAAAAACACGTGACAGGCCGGGCGCGGTGGCTCATGCCTGTAATCCTAGCACTTTGGGAGGCCAAGGCGGGTGGATCATGAGGTCAGGAGATCGAGACCATCCTGGCTAACATGGTGAAAGCCTGTCTCTACTAAAAATACAAAAAATTAGCTAAGCATGGTGGCAGGAGCCTGTAGTCCCAGCTACTTGGGAGGCTGAGGCAGGAGAATGACGTGAGCCTGGGAGGCGGAGCTTACAGTATGCTGAGATCACACCACTGCACTCCAGCCTGGGAGACAGAGCCAGACCCTGTCTCAAAAAAGAAAACAACAACAACAACAAAACCAAAAAACAAAACACGTGATAAGGAGGAAAATGGGGCCATGACTAGGTATATATTAAGTTCCCACTTTAGGGAGCAACCCAGCTACACTGACGTCTCACATGATTTCTTCTTTTTTTTTGCTAAAGCTTATGCCAGATATAAAAAGAGAAACATCAGTAACTAAGTGTGATAAGACCAGGATAAAATGGAGAGATACTACCATTCTGAACTCATCTGCTATTCACCTTGCTGAACTAACACTGAACATGCTATTTATATTTCCTAGAAGTAGACAGAAATAAAGTTAGTAAAAATATTAAACAGAAACTAAGTTTAACTTAGAAAATTATTTCAATAATAATGCTACTTACTCAACAAGCAATTTTGAAAAGTTAATATCCTATCTTAAAAACTCTTGTCATTTTCATCACCCCTGGGGACTTCCTATTTTGCACTGGTATGACTTTAAAACTTAGGCAATTTGTAGTCAAGAAGTCTAAGCAGTACAATCAACCATGATTCCATGCAGTCCTAAAGAGATGGACCCCAAAAGGTGAGATGAAATCAGAATGTATGAATTAAACCTCAGACCTAACAAGGGAATCTGTTACTCGGCGGCAGATACTAGACTTATAATATGTAATGAAATGACAGTAACAGAAATCACTCTAAGTGTTAATTTCTAATTAACCCAGAAAACAATACGATTGGTGCTAGCCTTTAAATTATATTTGTTTTATGTAAAATTTCCACGTTTCTCTTTCTCCCCCCAAACAGTAAATTTTTAGAGTCTTGCCTATAATTGCTTCTTTAACACTGGAGTCCACAGGAAGGATGTTTTTCTCTACCAGCTCCATAGGGCCAGGTCTTTGAGCAATCTTTTCATTCAGATCATCTGCTAGTCGAGCTCTTTTCAACTTCATCTGAGTAGCCTGCAGGGATGGCTCTGCAAATGTTTCTAAAAGAGGAAACACAATTTTAACCATTACTCGAATTACTATTTCTATTCCATAATGTTATTTCAGGCCAACTAACTGAATTTAAACTGATTTAGACATATTTTTGTGTTCTCGACATATTTATGGAAAGAGAAAATGACTGTTTAAGAATGTTCCAGTATGCATTTTGTATTTTTTAGTTCTGGATAGCTTTACTTTCTCTACGTAATTTGGATGCCCACAGACTCAAATTAACAGGACCTTAAACCAAAAGTGGGGTACTGCTATTGTTTATTTATGGTGGGAGGGTCAAATTCACATTTATTAGGTATTGGGGATACAGAGGATGAGCGAGACAGATGTGGCCCACAGTTCAAGAAGTTGACAGTTCTGGATTTGGCTTCACTGGAAAGTCAATTCTTAGAAAGGAGACACTGCCTCTTAGGCTTATAAACTTCTCTTCAGAGGTCAATAGGAAGAGCTATCATTCATATTCTTGAATTGATCCCCTGTGTCTCGGTCGGTCATCATAATTAAGAATTTGGGTTTATTTCTGGATATATATCCTTGTGTCTGTTAGGAACATTCAACTATAATACACACTAATTAATGGTTGTATAGAGGCATCAACTCATCTACTTACAACTGCCTAAAATTGGTACAACCAATGTAAAACTATAAATACCATAATTCATCCATCTGCTTCATTCTGTCATATTTGTGTTTCTGGTAACTCTTGTTAATGCTTTTTCCATTGTTCTAAAAAATGTTTAGAAATGATGAAAAATAATGATGTAGTGTCTACCCAAATTCCAAGTTGAAAGTTGCTTGCCTCTTAAGTTATACAGTAGAAGGTCTTTTAATGAAACTCCCCATAAGTTGGCTTAGGATGAACTGATATTCTTTATTCTGCAAGTATTAATAGAATGTTCTTGTGAAGCCCAAGGCCCACTGAAAGCACATGGCTAGGAGGTTACCTTGCAGCACATCTGTGCAGCTTCTCTATCCACCAGCTGAGCTGTATGCTTGCCAAAAGTGAGCCTTGATTGTCCACAAAATGATTCATATCTGTTGTGACCGCTATTGTGAGTGAATACAAAATTTAACTAAACGTTATGAGAAAATGATAAAACTTCAAAAAATAAAGGATCATTTCTTGGAAACTTTTTTTTTTTTTTTTTTTTTGAGACGGAGTCTCGCTTTGTTGCCCAGGCTGGAGTGCAGTGGCCAGATCTCGGCTCACTGCAAGCTCCGCCTCCCGGGTTCATGCCATTCTCCTGCCTCAGCCTCCCGAGTAGCTGGGACTACAGGCGCCCGCCACCTCACCCGGCTAGTTTTTTGTATTTTTTAGTAGAGACGGGGTTTCACTGTGTTAGCCAGGATGGTCTTGATCTCCTGACCTCGTGATCCGCCCGTCTCGGCCTCCCAAAGTGCTGCGATTACAGGCTTGAGCCACCGCGCCCGGCCCATTTCTTGGAAACTTAAATGCTTTGGAAAGATTTGATAAAGGTGAGTCATTAAAAAAATCATTGTCAAATTCATTTGGGCAATTAACAACTGTAAGAAATTTGAGAAAAAGGTTGCGAAATCTGGGATTTTAAAGCTCAGATTGATGTGAACTCCATTTATTAAAGTCTTACCCAAAGAGAAGGCCCTAGCACAATGTTGGAATATTGGTAAATAAATGTAGACATCTACAGGTTAAAATGTGTGTCCATCTCATTTTTATCATTTTCCCATACAACCAACTGTGGCCCCAATCTTCTGAGATAACACTTGTAACCATACAAGATGATCGCTGGGGAGAATCAGAACATAAGAATCACTCTCAGGTTGATATTTCAATGCTTCTGGTTAAGATCTAGGTAGGACAGACTTCTGTCTTTCTCCTCTCTTACATTACCACCACCTAAGTGATAGCAATATGTATGGAAAGAAAATATTCTCAAGTAAGTAAAGCCTGGAATTTTGGTATGTTTCTGTTGCTGGTCTTATTACCTCTATCCCCATGACTGAGGCTGAAGTTTAGCTGCTGAGCTTCAGGAAGTAATTAAGACCTTTGCCTGCCAAATATCCAATCCAATCAAAATTGGGTTAATGTTAAAATACAGTTGGGAGTGGTGGTGGTTTTAAGATACTTTAAAAAATAAAATGACATTCTTTCTTATTTCAAAAATCGCAACTTAAGGACAGATGTCCTAAAAACATCACTTATGGTTCATTCATAAATACAGTTAGATTTTTAAATGGTGGGTAGTCGTAAAAAAAAAAAAAGATTTCTTTTGAGAGTTAAATGTATTTTCCTTGATTTTAATTATATTAATAAAGCTTGTTACAGTTAGAAGACAAATTGAAACAGATAGCATTGTTACTACAAAAATGTCCCTTATAGGTCAAGATGTTTTCAGGCAAAGAAGCAACCACTTACTTGGCTACTTACCAGTAAACTTGCTTCTTTGAAGATTCACTTATCCCTGACTAGTAGCTGCTCTACCCTACTACTGGAGTTCTGGAAAAGCCTTTTTAGTCCAGCGGACTTCTGAGAACACAACCCAAAGTAGAGAAAGGGACATACCTCTCACCTCCTGCCCCTGGAATGAGGAGGACAGCCATATAATCAAAGATTCTTTACAACAGAAAAGCCCCTACTTGGAGTCGCAGAGACCACCTGGATGCTTGGAAGTTCTTTACCACATCCTTAATTTTGAGTTTTTTCTGTATCATAGCAGTCTGTTTACTCCCCACAGAGCTCTTCTCACAATCTGTAATTCACTTGTTTTGCTTGCTTGTTAGCAAAACTAGACTGCAAGCTCCGTGAAGTCAGGCATCCATCTGTCTCGCTCACTTGTTGGGTCTCTGGAGTCTAGCACACTGGCCAATGAAGGAACACCTCTAATCATGGTAGCCATATCACCTCCTGAAGATTTCATTTCTGGACATGTCTGACCTTTAAGATATTATTTCTTATGTTGAGCTACAATCTAATACTTGGTAGTATCGACCTAACTTAATACTAACTCTAATCCTATCATTAGGCCCAGAGAACAAACCTCCCTTCTACCTGACAATTGTCTCTCAATGTCTGAGAAGTTTTCAGACTGTTTCCGTATCTTCTCAATACTTAACAGACCCAAGGCTACCAAAGAATCAAGCTCCTAGTCTTAATAAATTCGTTGGAGAAGCAAAACAATGAAAGAAAATGTAACTTGGGAGTTGATGGTGGAGGTATAAGCTTTCGAGAATGCTTTGCCTTTAGAGAGAAAAACATCCTGGCCTGACCCATGTGTTAACCAAAGATGCAACGAAACTGTTCTTACTAGCCTCGTAAGTGATGAAGCTAGATGACTGAGATCATTTGGCGGAGGTGGGTGGGAGGTGCTAATGGTCAGCTCAAGGTGGCTTGTTGTGGGTAAGTGGCAACAAAGAGAAAATGTTTGGTGTGGAACTGTCCTTACCAGCCTCGTACGTGATGAGGTTAGACGACTGAGATCATTTGGCGGAGGTGGGTGGGAGGTGCTAATGGTCAGCTCAAGGTGGCTTGTTGTGGGTAAGTGGCAATAAAGAGAAAACGTTGGGTATGGAACTGTACCACGTAGACACAGACAAGGTCCAACTAGTTGAAAACCTAGGGTTAGACTTGGGCTATTGCATTCTTTAGGACTTAAAAACTGGATATATGTTCCTCACTGGACATATATCCACTTTAGATGGGGTCCTCTAGACACTAATTTTTTTAATGGAACTGTATGGTAGAGGCATCTGTGGTACCAGCTGGTGTGGAAGTGTTAGTCTGTTAATTGGTTATGTGAAGAATCAAACCTTCCCTGTGTACCTAACATAATGTTTTAGCTTTGGGTCTTCATGTTGCTATCCAGTTTGGAGGAAGTAAGGCTGTGGGGTAAAAAGTTATTCAAATGGGAATAAACAGAAATGGTGGAATTCTCACTTCTTTTTTTTGAAAAAATACAGCAAATTAAGAAGAAATAAATCCTTTACCTTCTAAAATGTGCATCCTGACAAGTTCAGAACGATCTGGTCGACTGCGAATCTTGTGTTTCAAAAAGTTTTCGGTCTTTAAAAAGAAAAAAAGTCTTACCATAAATTATTTAATATTTATTGTGGTTTTAAATGTTGTTTAAGGTACTCTATTTAAATAAACAATACCCTTATGGTCAGGTGTTTGAGAGGAAGAGTAGAAATTAGCACTTAGAAAAACTATTATCCAACACACGATTTAAAGTGTAGCCTTCAAAATTGTACAGGGACTTGAAGAGTATGTTGGTACAAACTAAGCACTTTATAAACTTTTAAAACTTATCAACACTGAAAGGTCATGTTTTGAAGATAATTTTTTAAAGATAATTTTTTAATAAACATAGGATTTAAATCACTTAAATATCTAAAATCAGTAAAGTCTATACTTCAGGTCCAGTAAAAATCCACCTAGATAACAAATTTCCTAAAAGTCTTAATGTATTTTCTTTGGTAAGTTCATATCCTTGATCAGATTTTCTTAATTAGAAATGTATTCAAGTCTTAAGGAAGAAAGCCTTCATATAGGTTTTATAAGACTATAAGAGATCATTATTGCATTCTAGAAAAATTCTTAAGAAAATTTTGGAATATGTTTATTTTCATGTTGCATGATAGAAATTTCCCCCAAAACAAACAAAATGAATGAATATTCATAATGGCATTTTTAAAGAAAAATTCTAACAATTATCATGTGCAAGTATGATGGTGCCATCTTAAAGAATAAAGCAGAGTTGAATGTAGCAATGTTTTCTGATTTAGCCATATTCCCCTACCGTTGGTCAAATGTACTGGTAACAGAGACCCAGTAGGGAAATCACCTAAGGATCTGGTGTCAGCACATCCTTGGCTGTCTCTCTGCAGTGGTAACAAATGACAGAATTACCCCCTCTTATGCCTCTAAAAACTGTTGTTATGCTCTGAGAGCAAGAAAGCGAAGAAGTATGATTTGTCATTTTTGTACAAAACTAGTAACTGGTTTTAAAAGAACAAAATTTGAATGTCATGTATTTTCTACAAACCTCCAGATCAAACTGTCCCAGAGTAAATATTCTCTATGCCATGTATCCTGAAAATACACTATATTTTTCTCTATTGACATGTTTAGGAGTAAGACTGCTACTTGTACACAGGTATTTTAGAACAGAGGGAGAGAAGGAGAGAGAAGTAGAACATTTTAAAGTGAAATGTCTTACTCTGGCTCGTTCCAAGCTTTTTATCTGTTCATGGAATGCCGCTGGGCTCTTCAAAGCTGTCAGAAAAGAAATGGGTTCCACAGTATAAATGGAGTTCATACTTCAATCCAATGTTATAGTATATCATGTTGACAAACCTATTATTAATAGATCACATCTACAGTTCCATTAATTTACTAGTTCCATTAGGAGACCCATACAATTTGAAATCTTAAATGTTACAAGATAAAAATTATGTATTTCACAAATAAAGTAGACATTTAAAACACAGTTGTATACAAAATGACAATGCAAATATCAGCTCAGACCAGTTTTGACTACTCATAGCAAATCTCCATTGCCAAGGGGACTGTCTGATGACTCCTTGATGAGTCTTTGCTCTTAATGGTCATATAAGCTATAGAAAAAGTCCGTATGTCCTTGGGAGTGATGTAACCTTGAACATCACACTGCACTTTGTGTCCAACAGATTTGCGGTATCATTTATTTAGAGCCCGTAACGGGCTCTGTGCTTAACCAAGGCTATGTTGCTGTTGGTCCCTGCAATAACCTTGCAAGGCAGGTATAAGCCCCAGGACAGGTGAAAGGCCCAAAGAGGTTAAGCGAATTCTTGAGGCCATACAACCAGATGGTGGTCAAAGTGGTATTTAAATCTAGAATTCTGAATTTGAAAGGTTCATGCTCTTTCTACCACACCACAGGGCAACTCACTGTAAAGACACAGTGACTCCTTAATATGCTAACTGATGGTAAATCAAATATTCTGGAATCCCAGTGTGAGGGTAAGCAGTGCTTACCAAAACATCACCTACAACAGTATTCTATCAATTATCTTTGCAAAATCTTGTCTGTGTATGTCCACCATTGCCTGGTAACACCCTGCACTTATAAGCATGGGCAGTCAGATGAATGGATGGGATAGAGGACCGGGATTCCTTGGGCTGTCACCTCCAAGACTTGACCAATCAGCTCTTACAGCATTATTTTCAGCTCTGGCACATGAAGCACCACAGAGACTCCCAGGAGCCCAGTCCAGTCAGGTTTGGCTGAGGACCAGCCCCCAAAAGCAGATTAGAGCTGGCCTAGCAATGGTGTCTTAAATATCCTAATTTGATCCTTTTTGATTGATTGGTTCATAGTCAGGAATGTGGTGGTGGAGAAATCTGGCAGATTATCAAAGCACCTTTTGACTATCACAACGCTAGATTTAAAATATTTAGATTCACGATTAATAGTAGTACAGGAAAAAAAAGGTTTTACTGGGAAAAATACATACTAAAGAGAAAAATCATTCCATATCACAAACCAAGAAAACAGTTTATCAGAGCCGTGATTCAGAAGACTGGAAAGCATAAATTAATTTTGTAATTTCTTTCTAGTGTTTTGAAACTGAGTAAGTTACCTCTTGGAAAGGTCAATTTTTACACAAAATCCAGATACACAATCCTAACGGCCTACACAAAACGGCCATTCCTCCCCACTAAAATATAAAACCACCTCCAAACTTGGTGACTAAAGGTAAAGAAAACAACTAGAACAAACATTCTAAAATTAATCAACTCTCAAAAATTTCTGAAAGGAACAAACCCTAGGGATACTAGGGAAATATCTGTACTTGAGCCAAAAATATGAATTACAAATGGAATGTTTATCAGTCCTGTAACTGAGATACATTTAATTACTATATATAGATCATAGCATAGCACTAAATATAATTAATTGGAATTAAATAAGTCTAAGTAAAAGTTATAAATTAATTTTATGTTTTTTGGCAAGTCTAATGAATTTCAAATCCGTTAGTATAGTGATTACTTTAGTCATTTCAAAACTAAAACAAATATTAAAGTTTAAAGAAAGAATGAATGTTAGCCTAATTACAGTGTAAAAGTGTTCTCTGTGTAATATAAAATTCAAGTCCCTCTTTTAAACTGCATCTGGTTTTTAAAATGTATTCTAAATGATTCACTTAGGTGCCTGATTTTTCCTTGGAAATTCATTTGGTAATTGTTGATTAAATGGATACAACTGAAAGCAGAGCAAGATGCAGGCTCTTCTTGGACACGCCCTTCATGTTCTGTCACGTTAGGGATGGCAGTGATGGTATAAATCTTACGTGGCATGATGCCCTGGTCCACTAGTTGTTCTCTCGTCCTCCTTTGTTGCAGCCTCAGCTGGAGCACTGTGAAAAGGAAATAATCACCATTAGAGTTTATTGGCAACTGTGGGATCCAATTTATGTGATTCCAGAGGAGATGCAGTTAAGCTTTATCAAGCATCTTCTATTTCACAATTAAACAAGAAGGATATTACCTGGCACCACGTAAGTTGTAAAAGGGAAATTATTTTGTAATTTCTGCCTGTTTAGTGAACACTAAAGTTTACACAGCATAAATGTTTTGTTTAGTTTATCCTAGTTTGATGACCAAAGCTATGTATTTGTTGTTTAAAACATTCATAGTACTCAAGAAAACAAACAAAAATAGTTGGTTTATACATTAAGACTTGCTAATAAATCTAATTCATAGAAATAAGAGACGTGAAATTCTTTGACACATCTTAGTTTTTTTTAAAAAGCAAATTAATAGCAAAAATTTATTTTAAGGAAAGACTGACTGTAAACAGCTTTAAGGAGGGCTGCTTGTGTAATAAAAATTGGACCTATGAGATATTCCTAATGATCCAAAGGGAAATTTCTAAATTAGGAATTTAAAGTTTAGTAATCTTTGCACAAACATAATACCATATCTCATTCTATAAGTTCTAGGAAAGTCACAAATCAATTGACACCTTATTATTTTAATGAAAGTAAATTATTAGAACTGGCAGAGAACAAGATACACATTATGAAATGCAGACACCCAGTTTGCCAAATTTAATAAAAAATTAATTTTTTCTAGTTTTCTCAAGCAGATTCCTTTTATAAGCATCTACATATTTTTATGTAGAAAATGAGACTATTTCAAAATAAGGGGAATACAGGAGGTGACTCTGAAAAATATTTTTCTTGCTTTGCTTTACATTCAAACCAAGTTTCCATTGTGATTTTAAGTTGCCACTTTGATTTTTGTTTCAAACCATGCATGAAAACCAAGATTAAAATGATTAAGAGTCTGCTTAAGGGTTGTCAATATGCTTTAAAAAATTACTTATGTGCCTTTCTTAAATGGTGGGAAGAGAAGACAGAATTT
Source organism: Theropithecus gelada (assembly GCF_003255815.1). Taxonomy (NCBI): domain Eukaryota; kingdom Metazoa; phylum Chordata; class Mammalia; order Primates; family Cercopithecidae; genus Theropithecus; species Theropithecus gelada. Next base: position 68,469,330 of record NC_037688.1, read on the forward strand.
TCTAGTGAGTGGTGATGGCTGGAATGAGAGGCTCAAATGCAGTGCACATGGTGTCTCCTCCTTAAAATAAAACCCTGAGGCCTGCAAACGCAGGCAAGTGGCCTCATCCCTTGTTTTTCAGTTGGTCTTGTGCTGACTGCAGAGCAGAGCACAGTCTTAGGTAAAGTTCAGAAAGAATCTAAGTTGTCATATGGGTTTTAAAAATATTTTATCATTGTTTGATATGAATGTCATCATCTATCAGATACAGAAATAGGTTTGGGTTTTTGTTTGGTTTGGGGCCAAAGGATCACAAAGCTTCACTGATACCTATTTAGAACTGAAGCAACTGACAAGATTCTGCTACACAAAGCAAAATAAATAAAATTTCTTTAAAAAAGATACGCACATTCCTGACATTAAGATGTTCTGTGATACTCTGTATCAATTGTGCTCAATCAGAAAGATCTTTTTCCTAAGTTGATTGAGGATAGTATGTTCCCACTGTACTTTACTAGGAACAAAATAACCAAGAAGCTGACCTGTGCATCGTACAGCACCCAAAGACTTGTGTACTTTAACATTCTTCTAGGAATGCTAAAGTAAATACTTGTCTGTGTTTAAGATAATCATATTCAAGAAGCAGAATCTCAAGAAAAAGACAACTGAGAGGAGAAAAGGGTTAGAACAGTTCTCCAGTTCAAAGGTTGATACTTCTGGAACATGGGGGTCCATGTCTGTTGGAGAACCTCTAGCAGGAAAATCTTTCCTTTCTCCCAAGGGAATCCTCAAAAGAGTAAAAAAGAAAGAATAATGAAAACATCAATGGCCCCCTTTTTGGTTTAAAACAAAAACCAAACAAAGCACACATTTGTGAGACAAATCTATCAGACACAATACGTTTTTTGGGTGAATGACATCTTTGAATGATGCATACATCTGCAACAACTTGATTTGCAAACCAACACTCTGATGACAACAGCTGGTTAGTCTTGGAAGCATCTCTTGATTGTACATTGGTCATTTCAGGTGCCTTCATTTACCAGGACAGCAATCCTGCCACCTGTATCATCTATGACCAGAAATCACACTTTCATGCTAACATGGAAAAAGGTACCTGCTATCAGGAGGGTAACACACAACATGGATGCATGTCACTCACATCTGTTTCTACTTCTAATACTTCTGACACCAGATGTGTGGGTTTTTTCCCTCATACCAACCAATTCTCCAACTCTGGATACCCAACTGGGTGTCCAATGATTCAATTCTGACACTAGGTACCTGGAGTTAGTGTCAGATCCTACAAGTTAAAGGGCTCTATCCCCAGAGACTGCCCTCACTTCGGATGCCAACTGTTAGTCCAAACCACTCAGACTTTTGACCAGTGAATTATAAAGTTGGGAGGTTCCTATAATCCCCTCCCCAGGTTTGATAATTTGCTAGAACAGCTCACAGAACTCAGGAAGGCACTTTATCCATTATTAGTAGTTTATTATAAAGGATACAACTCAGACACAGCCAAATGGAAGAGACACATAGGGCATGATATGGGAGAAGTGGCACAGAGCTCCCAGGCCCTCTCTAGGTACACCACCTTTCCTCTGGCCATGCCTTGGTCTTTCTGGTGATCAGCCCCTATCTGGAAGCTACCTAAAGGCTTTCAACTACCTGTCATCTCAGTAGCATACAAAAACCACTCTCATCACTCTAGAGAGTCCAAGGATCTTAGAAAGAAGCTCTCTGTCAAGAACTAGGGACTAAGACCAAATGTATAACAAATGATGCTCCTATTACTCAGGACATTTAGAAGAACTTTAGGAGTTCTGTGCCAGGAACCCGAGACAAAGAACACATATACATTTCTAATTATATTCACAATATCGTAGACACCAACCACCAATTATTAAAATCAAAGAACAAACAAAAAATCTGTGTTTTCTATGTGGCCAAATAAGCAACCAAACAACCGTACTTATACTGCTTGAAGGTAGGAGAATAATTTCCCCAATTAATGCTCTCATCATTGCCTATATAACTTTCCCAAGAAGCAAGAACCTCCCAATACAAGTATTATTCAAAGGAGCTGTGGCCATCAGCCTCCCCCAGGCACATTCATTTATTTAGAGCATATCTGTTAGGTGTCTGGGTACTGTATGGGGTACAAATCCGTGGGAAAGAGCAGCAGCAGTAGCTGTAAACGGATCTTTTTTAAGCGACGTTAGGAAGAACATGAATGGGAGGGGAGGCAGAATTGCAAGTAACTAGCCATTCTGTTAAGTATGTTATTACTCAGTTTTTTTTTTTTTTTTTTTTTTTAGCTTTTATCTGCACCCATAGGTGGACAGTACTGGACATATTATATTGAATATGAGGCACTATGCCCTAGCAAGAGCTCAGGTACATTGCTACTTTGGGTTAGTATTAAAACACAATTATACTTTGGGAGGCCGGGACGAGACGGGCAGATCACTTGAGGTCCGGAGTTTGAGACCAGCCTGGCCAAAATGGTGAAACCCGTCTCTACTGAAAATACAAAAACTAGCCAGGCAAGGTGGCAGGTGCCTGTAATCCCAGCTACTCAGGAGGCTGAGGCAGAAGAATCATTTGAACCCAGTGAGCTGAGATTGTGCCATTGCACTCCAGCCTGGGCAACAGAGCGATACTCTGTCTCAAAACAGAAACACACAATTATAGTATTATTTGTTGATGTCAGCTAAAACCAGTTATTCACAACTGACACATGTTATTCTGAGAGCAACTACTACTTATAAAAAGTACCAATCATATAGGTATAGACTCATAATTTTAGCAGATATCAAACTTGCTTTCAGAATTTCTGTTCATCAAATTAGTAACAAAATTAACGTATAAGTCACAGCAGATATCTGCACCCTAGACGGAGACCATCCAAGGCCAGGAAGAACATGGCTTGAATGATACAGACAGCTTAACTGTCATGCCACACAGAAGTTAGGCAGAATGTACTGGTGCTTATCCAGAACTGAGGAAGGGGTAAGGGACTCTGAAAACAGAGGACCAGACTCTTTTAATGATCAGAGAGGCATTTACGGTTGTGGGATCAGGAATGCTTTATCAAGTTTTCCTGGGATCTTCATGGATTAAGCCTGGAGACCTTCTTCCTCCCTTTTCAGCCTCCATGCTCACCCTCCATGTTTGTATCTGCATGGAGGGAAAAAAGGCTTAGACCACTGAATGTCACTCAGCCTTGCACAGTTGTCTGACACACTGTGCTTGTGTTGACAAGATTTCATATCTGTAGCTGCAACCAAAGACTAGACACTGGCCTGGTACTGCTTTCCTGCGGCAGAGGCAGTCTGGCAATGGCCTCATGTGTCAAAACTGAATCCAAGAGCATTCTCTCCTGGTGACTTGTTGAGTGGATGAACCGTACTCTTGGGTTGACATCATAGCCTCCATCCTCTTAGTAAGTTGAGTAACATTCAGTATCTTCCATGGCCATCTTGCAAATAGTAGCATGCAAGAAAAGGATACACGTACAAACTATAGAATCCTCAGGGGAATAAATAGTTCAAAACACTGAGTGTGTACATCCTTTCAGAAACAAAGGACATAAGTAATAACGAGAAATAGACTTCACGTTACAATTGCTCACCTTTGAACATTTTCAAAGAATATTAATTTTGAAAAAGGTAAAGGCTAAACAATCCAACACATGGTCCTAAGAAATCCTGAAGTTTAGAATCATGGTTTAAAACAGGGTATAAACCTGTTTCATTTTATCAGAAAGGGGGGGCAGATATAAAACAGCATATCTCATATAGGTAGCACTGTATTCTCTGGGCAAAACATTAACCCCAAATTGAGAATTCTACAGTAGTTGTATATTTCCAGATGACAAAACTCACAAGAGGCAGGCAAAGCACCTTCATGGATGGAGGGAGATGAGGTTATACATCCATTTACTTCTGTACATATCCCATCTTTCCTAACTAGCCTGGGTCCCAGGAATTTTTATTAAAAAAATCTTTTCACACATGATAAGAGCCAAATATGTCCATTACACAAAATATGGAAATAGAAAACAGTAGGATAAAAAACTAGAAAATCACCGATAATATCATCCAGAGACACACAACTAGAGTTACCACATATTTCCTGTCTTTTCTCTTAGCATAAATGTTGATTCTCTGCTTCTACATACTCCAATCACTCTGTAACTACAATGATAAATATTATTTTAGTGGCTACATAAAATATTCTGTTAGGTGGATATGGCATAGTTTACTAAATAGTCCCTGCTTATCACTTAGGTTGTTTCCAGTTTTTTAACTATAAAAAATGCTGTGGTGGAATTTTTGTGTAGAAATTCCTCATTTCAGTTATTCCCTTAATTTGAATTCTTAAAAGGAAGACTATTCCAATATAATCTATATAAAGCATGATCATAAGTAATGAGACTAATTTCCTCATGTATTAACTGTCATCTTTTGCAATTATAGTAGACATCTGTGAACATGGATACAGATGGCTATTTCATTTAGAGAAAAAAATTTAATTACTGAATTATGATCTTTTATCTCTTAGGGCTAACATTTACAGTTTCCTGTTACATTTCAATAAGGAGAAAAGGGCGTATAATTTTGACATTTTTACTTAATCCTTATTCCTTATCACAACACATAAAAACAATATTATGTCAATAGAGGTGCTGTGAATTTGCTCTACTTTTATGCAAGAAAAGTAAAAATTTGATTTTAATCCCAATTCCAAAAAAATGAAAGGTAGCTTATCCAATGATATACTGAAATGTCATTCCCAGCAATATGGTAGTTTAGATATACAGTATCTTAAGTGTTACAGCTCTTTTAGAATTTGTCTAGCAGGTTTTCCATAAAAAAAAAAGTATCTTCTTTTAGTTCCTTTCCCCTGCTTCTTAAATGGTTCAGAGTGCTTTTGAACAAAATTTTAAGATTCGTTTCCAATATAAAAAAGCTGTAAGGCCAAACTCGGTGGTTCATGCCTGTAATCCCAGTGTTTTGGGAGGCTGAAGAGGGAGGATGGCTCGAGACCAGGAGTTTGAGAACAGCCTGGGCAAACATAGTGAGACACTGTCTCTACCAAAAAATAAATAAATAAATAAATAAATAAAAATAAAAAAATTAGCTGGCATGGTAGCACACACCCATAGTCCCAGCTACTTGGGAGGCTCTGAGGTAGGAGGATCACTTGAGCCCAGGAGTTCGAGGCTACACAGTGAGCTATGATTGTACCACTGCACTCAAGCCTGGGCAATAGAGCAAGAACTCTTGTCTCAGACACACACACACACAAAACAAAATCTTTAAAATACAATAACTTCTTCTGATACTTATAAACCTAATTCAAAAATTTCACATGCTTTTGAACCAAGATATGTCTTTTCTCTTTTGATTCCATAAGTAGAATGTTGAATTTTTTTTTTTTTTTTTAAACAGAGTCTTCCTCTGTCGCCCAGGCTGGAGTGCAGTGGTGAGATCTCGACTCACTGCAACCTCTGCCTCCCGGGTTCAAGTGATTCTTGTGCCTCAGCTTCCTGAGTAGCTGGGATTACAGGTGTATACCACCATGCCCGGCTAATTTGTTGTATTTTTAGTAGATGGGGTTTTGCTATGTTGACCAGGCTGGTCTCAAACTCCTGGCCTCAAGTGTTCCATACGCCTTGGCCTCCCAAAGTGTGAAATGTTTTCTTAATACGATGTAATTAAAGTGTCTTTTCCCCTTAAAGGAAACAACACATTGTATGCAGCATATTAATAACAAAGAGCAGCTTAGTTTGAGTTGAGCAAGCCGAAGCAAAGCATGGCTCTGGCCCTGAGTTTTCAGTGGGACATCGAGGATTGCATGTTACCAAAACAAAGCAGAAATGACACTTTCTGGGAAGCATAATGGCAGGCAGCCATGGTCTTGGAAATTCTTTATGAATAGCTGGATTTCAGTTATGGGGTATGAAGGAGGGTGGGAAAGGGGAGAGGGGACAGGTGATGAGCCACTATCTGTGAGTTAGAGAGAAGCTCCAAAGTATATTACTTAATTACAGGACAATGGACAGAACAAACTTCAGGATCATGAGGAGTAAAAAAAAAAAAAAAACAACACCTGAGCAGTCAAGTGAGGGTTAGAAGAACCATCTCTGAAGATGGAAAACTAAAGAATACTCTAGAATTGACTATGTATTGACTGTGAAGTCAGTACTAGGTAATAAACAGATTCTAGTTTCAGTTGTTTATTTTTCAACCAGATGCCAGGGTAGTTAAGAGAATGAAGTGGTTGGACTTTGGCAAACATTTATTATGCATTGTTTAAACAGTATTAAGTGAAGGCCTGATCCTGTAAAAACAAGACAGTTTAGAAAAGCCAACTTCCTCATATCTTTTGAGCTTGGATACAGGAGGGATTAATTGGATTCCATTCAATAGTTGTTTCAGTGTTTCATCAGATAGCAGTGTAGTGGCCAAATGTAGAATTGCACTTGTTTAATCAGCTAAGGACTTGAAAACAATTATACTGAAAGGGCAAAAGACTGATGAACTACTTTTCCTGTCTCTTAAAAATAAATGTTTAAAATGGTGGTGGCTATTACTAATTATTACCACTACTGTTACATTAGACGCTTGGTGAAAATAATACTTTTTTCTCCAAATATAAAACCATAAGGCTTAAAAAATTTTAGTTCCACAAAGATCCACACACTTATAGTTCTCTGTTGTGAATAGTTTATTTTGCAGTCAAAGGGGAGAAAGTCAAATCATGAAGGGTCTCCTTCTGAGCCCGGGACTCAAACAGAACACGATGTGTACTGCTAGTATCTTCATTTAAGAATCCCTGTTTTATAATACATTTTACTTTTATTTGTTAAAATAAAGTATATATGCACATAAAAGAGATTTTAAAAAGCAAAGTTAAAGTTAATCCATCCTACTTCAGACCTCCAGTCCTTCTCCGCAGAGGTAACCGCTGTTAGATTTCTATGGCTCCAGAAGATGTTTTGTGAATTGTCCACCAATGTTATATATAAAATGTGCAAAGGAAGTGTATGTGTCAGATAATACTATTTATATAGTTTGGTAATTTGCTCAAAGAATATCATGGAATCCAGCTCTTTCTTAAAGGCTGTATCTAACATATGGATGTATTATTTATATACGTAAGGTACCAGATTTTTTGCTATTACAAATAATGGTATAATGAATATCCTCATTCATTGTGAGGGCATCCTTTGATGATATACCAATACATTAAATTTCTAATGATGGAACACACACTTAAAATTTTGATAGGGTCACTTTGCCTTCCAAATGGTTGTGCCAATCTGTAGTCCCATCTACAAGATAGTACCTTTTTATTTTTCCCCTTCCCCACAATGTATAACATTAAGTTTTAAGGTAAATTTAAATTCGGAAGCAAAGATTACCTCCTCTCACCTAAGGGTACTGGTGATATTATGTCAAATAATATAAATAACTAATAAGCAGTGAAGAACTAAGATATAAAAACAATTAGTGAGGACAATGGGGCTGGGTTTCTGACTCAATGGGAAATATTTACTGTGGTTGTCAAAAGCTCAGGGTAAGCTTTCTCTTGAAACCAAACATTTATTTCTAAATTTCACAGAATTTTCCGATGTTCCAGGATAGAAACTTTGAGCACAGGACTTATTTTTTTCTTCAACTCCATCATGGCTGAGAGATGTATAGATTTGAGACACATTTAGAATAAAATCAACAGTGGATGGTAAGGGAGTGGATAGTGGGTTTGAAGGAGGAGGAGGTCACAAAGATGACCCTGGGTTTCAGGCTTAAGCACCTGGGTAGAGCACTTACTGAGATAAGGAATGCATGCTGGCTATTAGGAAGCGCAGTCTTGGGCATGTTTGAATAGCAAGTGGAGATGTCAAAATGGCAGTTGGCTACATGGGTCTGGATTTCAGAAGGTCTTGGCAGAGACTGGAATTTGGAAGTTGTTGCTTATGTAGTGTTTGAAGCCACAGGAGTTTGCTGAGGCAGAGAATATAAATAGAGAGGAAAAGAAAGCCCGGGGCTGAGCACTTAAGAAAGCCAACAAATAGAAGCCAGTTACAGGTCAGATAGGGAAGGAAGATCCAACAAAGAGGAAGGCAGAGGAAGCTGCCTAAAAAGGTGGAGGAACCAGGAGGGTGTGTGTGAATTTTTAAAGGAGGCATGATCAAGTGTGTCAACTGCTGCTGTTTTAATCCCTGGAGGAGCTACTTTTGTGAAGTGACGGATGTAAGTCAGGCTGGAGGAGGTCAGGGGTGAACGAGAGGCAAGAGTGTGAGTGCACCAAGTGTAAACATGCTTTCAAGATGATGCCCAGGAAGAGCAAGGGAGAAAGTGAAAACTTGAGGGTGTGACACTAAGTTGGAAAATACTTGAGCAAGTTTATAATTGATGAAGAGCAAGAGAGAGGGAAGGGGAGAAGAAAGAAATGAGAATGAATACAAATGAGAGAATGAACAAGAGCGTAAGAAATAGCAGGTTTCTTGAAGGCAGCAGGAAGGGGACAGATGTACAAAGATATCCTTTATTAAGAGACACTTCCTCTATCGTAACAGGAGGGCAATGAGGATTGGCTACTGCTGCAGGAAGCTTTATAGCTTTGGTCTGGGACATCTAGGGAGTTCCCAGATGATGGCTTTTAACTTTTCAGAGAAGTTGAAAGAAAGGTCATCTGTTCCAAGTGAGATGGGCAAAGGGAAAGTTAATTTTGAGGCCAGTGAAGGAGGTCTGGAATAATCATGGTAGACTGTGAAGAGAAAGTCAAAAAGAGAAACATGGTTATGCATTACCGAATGCTCCAACTAGTAAAGGCAACAGCCAGGGGGAGAGAAATCAGGAAACTGCTCAGCAAGTTATTCACTGGCTCTAAATGGTATCATTTTTATCAGAGGAAAATACCACAAGGTACATAATTAGAACATTTAGCAGTTCTTTCTAAAGTCTTTCCTAAAGAAGTTCTTTTCTAAATTGAATATAATTTGAGTTTATAACAATTGCAGCCCAGCAATTCTACTCCTAGGTGAAATAAGAATTGGAAACAAGTACTCAAACAAGTACATGTACACACATGTCCATAGCAACTCTATTCACAATAGCCAAGAGGCAGAAACTGCCCAAATGTTATCAACAGATGAATGGATAAACAAATTGTGGCATATCCATACAATGGAATATGATTCAGTCATAAAAAGAAATTAAATACTCATACTACAGTGTGGATGAAACTGAAAAACATTACAAGGAAAAAAAAGCCAGATATAAAAGCTCACATATTGTATGAGTCCCCATTTACATGAACTATCCAGAATTGGTAAATTCAGAGACAGAGTGCAGATTGGTGGTTGCCAGGGACTGGGGGGAAGGGAGCATGAGAGCAACTGCTTAATCGCTAATTTTATGTTATGTGAATTTCACTTCAACAATTAAAAAAAAGAAACAGTTAGCAGAACAGACATTATGAAACTAATTTCTCAATAATCACATCTCTTATTTCCTACCCACCCCTGGCTGGCCCGTCTCACCACCATAATTCCATTAACCACTGATAATGATTTCATCTTTTAACAATTTGGTAACTACAATAACTACATTATATATTCCCCATCACACTGCACTCCAAATATCTATATTTTGCCTCTATTTGCCCTACTAGACCTCATCCTTACATTTCTAGCACCTTCCACAATGCTTACCATATATATAAGTTTTAATAAACCTGTTTTACTCAAGTTTGCATGGTATACTTAGAGCATATAACTGAGTTGCTACTTTCTAAGAAAACAGAATACAATGTCACATTTAAGAATAAATTACCAAAATAATTTTCTATGGGCAAGTGATTTTCATGGGGGCAAAACCAACACTGTTTGACTTCACTGTGGGGATCTGGAGTTTGGGGTTACTTTTGAATTGCTGATGATGGTAGGAACGAAGACAAAATGTAATTATGTTGTTCTGAAGGGTAAAAGACTAAAAAGGAGAGGCTATGAGCAAAAAAGTAAAGAAGGGCATGAAAAAGTGGTAGATTTCTCCACTTAGAATTAACGCGAAATTCAAGCTGCACTTAGAATTAATACGAAATTCAAGCTGCATTAAAGAAGAGAAAGCACTGGCCGGGCGCAATGGCTCACGCCTACAATCCCAGCACTTTGGGAGGCTGAGGCAGGTGGATCACTTGAGGTCAGGAGTTCGAGACCAGTCTGGCCAATATGGTGAAACCGCTATTAAAAATACAAAAATCAGCCAGGCGTGGTGGCACATGCTTGTAATCCCAGCTACTTGGGATGCTGAGGTGGAGGTGGGGTGGGGATCGCTTGAACCCGGGAGGCGGAGGTTGTAGTGAGCGGAGATCACGGCACTGCACTCCAGTCTAGGCAACAGAGTGAGACTCCATCTCAAAAAAAAAAAAAAAAAAAAAGAAAAAAACAAAAAAGAGAAAGCACTAACGTACTCTCATGGATGATAAAAAGTAGTAACTGAATATCACAAATTTTGGGTTATATTTCAAGGGTGCTAATTTGCCAATTATAAAATAGGTGCTTATTCAAAGAATTTAAAAAAGTGGAATGCAAACAGGCCAGAAATAAAATGGTGGTTTGTTCTGTAAAAGCTGTGCTAGCTGCACTGAGTAAGCAAACTTCCACCAGCACTTCCTGTCTGAAACAAAAGCAGAGCTCCACAGTGTGCACATAAATATCAACCCCAGACACTACAAAGAGCAAACAGCATTTTCATCAGGAATTTTGATATTATGACTATTTTCGGATGAAAAAGGGAGCAACAACATCAAGTTAACTGAAAAACTATTCAAATTAGTGTTTGAAAAAAGTTAGGCTCTAGACCAAGTGGTAATACTGCCTTTGATTTCAACACAAGAAAGTCTACTGCATTCTTATTAAGTACACAGAATTGGAAAAGGAGAGGAAGTGGCAGGTGGTATAGACCTGGGAATTCTAAACCACCATCCCTTGCCTGTAAGGAAGTCCCACAATCTAGAATGTAGCATCTATCTTCCCTTAGAAATTAAAGAGCAAAATTAAAGTAAAAACTAAAATGCTAACAGGACCGCCATTATTCCAGACTAATACACTTCAAGTTTCCTACAATAATCTGCAGCATGAGGTCAGGAAGACAATGTTTCAACACTCAGCTTTGGAAATTTACAGGAGCTTTGATAACTCTCTGGTTGGCTGCTGCTTCTGTTGCCATGGAAACAGACTGCTAAAAATGGGGCATGTTTCTTTAAACTCATCATACCTTCACACAAATTCCTTTCTCCTTTTTGTCAAAAGTTGGAATGAATTTAAAGTATGCTTCTCGTGATATGACAGTATGATGTCAAGCCAGGGGCCTGGTACAGAATGGCAGAGATAACATTAGCCTGCGACAGATATACATAAAGATATTACAAATATTTGCATTTAAAAATCTCATTTGGCTAAAAAGTAGTAGAAATAAAGTCCACAGTAGGATAAATGTTAAGTATAACACGAATAACAGGCGCTTCAAAAGCAAAATCATCCACTTAATTGTCTGATCACCAACAATGCAGAGGTTAAAACAATACTTGATTTTTCAAACAATTCATTTTTAACCTATAAGATCATGTTGGTTCTATCCTTAAAGTTCTAAATTCCTTATCTATATGGTTCCCAAAGAAGATAATGTTTATTTTTCTTATTTTTGGGGCAATAAAAAATTCTACACTCCACCATGGTTTAGAATTTCAGTGTGCAGCTATAGGTAGAGCTAGTACTGTAAGTTAAAGCTCTGCTTCTAAATCCATCTATAATGGAAAAATGTACATTGTACAGAATGTTCTCACGTTTCTTAATACAAATTCGTAAGGTGGGCCCTCTGAATAAAAGAACAATTAACAACGAAACAGGGAAACAGTGGAATGTTGTTTACCTCCAATTTTTCCCAGAATAGTAAGCACACACTACTCTGTTGACGTCAGATGATCCAGACTCAGTATCTTGGTTTTTCTTGCCATTTTGTGGATTCAGGAATGGGGCTGATACAAACACACACTCAAATATATTTACATATACACATTTGTAGATATACCTGTGTATATATATACACACACGTGCAATTTGCCTAGCAAAACATAAGGACAACTAAGAACTGCCGTAACGTGTGTGTTATCCTAATATCATAGCAACTGTGTGAGATGCTCCAGACAATGATGGACCAAGCAGCTATGCGCAGCATGGAGGATTGCCACATTATCCCTTACCATGCACAAGAGTCAATTGTTTTGGTATTAGAATGTCATGTTTCATGACATGTTTCAATGTCAGTAGTATGTGGTGAAAAGTTCTGATGTTTGGATGTTTTTGGTGTTTAAACTCCAAGATAGACAGTCTCCTTGCTCTACTGTTTAGATTCAAATAAACGAGAAAAAGGGCAACTCTAGCAGATGATCATGCATGCTAGAATGCAGAGACTGGACACTTGCACCTCCTCAGAAATCGTATTCAGTTGGGAAATCGCCAGCCTGTGTACATTCACCTGCTTCAGCAGCCTAGAAATTGGTTTTACTTTGCCCCTCACTGGAAACGATGGCCAAGTGGGTCAAACTGAGCTTTAATGTGGGCTCGTTGCTTGTCAGACTCCATCCTGGAAGCTTTATAGCTATCACCACATCTAATCCTCATAACAACCCTACATGGTGGTACCAATACTGAGTTTTACAGAGGAATTAAGCATTTATCCAAGATCACACAGCTAGTGAGAAGCAGAGCCAGAATTAAGGGGGAAAATTTAGTCTTTCCACAAGATAATTTTTCAAAAAAAAAAAAAAAAAAAAGCAAAGCATACAAAAAGAAATATTTCCTAATATGCTAATTAAGTTTTGGCCACTGTACCAACTAACCTCATCAGTGCTTTTGTTCACACTATCTCTATTTTATAAGAAATCTTGTACCTTAACATTCCAATAGAAAAATTCTCACATCAGTAAGAGTTCACTGGTGTTATAGACCGAACTGTATCCCTCTCAAATTCCTACATGGAAGCCCTAACCCCCAATGTGACTGCATTTGGTAAAACGGCTTTTCAGACGTAAAGTTAAATGAGGTCATGAGGTTGGGACCCTGATCTGACAGGGTTAGTGTCTTCATGAGAAGAGACACCAGAGAGCTCACCTTCCCTCTTCCTCTCCCTGCGCATGCACAGCAAGAAGGCTACAAGCCAGGAAGAGACCCACTACCATTAACTGGTCCTACCAGGCTTCCTAGCCTCAGAACTGTGAGAAAAGTGACTTCTGCTGTTTAAGCCGTGTAGTCCATGGTATTTGGTTATTGCAGTATAAGCTGACTAATACAACTGGGAAGACACAAAGAAATGTTGAGATTCTCTTTGCCATTCTGATGCCTGCTAAAAAATCCTGATAAAGCTATCTTTAGGAAACAATGGAAAACCCAGTGTTTCAAACTTATCTATGTTTTTTCCTGAAAGTTTTTAATAAATTAGAGTGGTGTTATGATAGTACAGATGCTCCTTCACTTACGATGGGTTTAAGTCGAAAACTGTAAGTCAAAATGCATTTAATACTTTGATAAACCCATCATAAAGTCAAAAATCCTAAGTTGAATCACTGTAAGCAGGGACTATATCACCTTAATGAGGTGAGACTGACATGATGAAATAGTAATCAAGGCCTATCCTGATGCTGAATGTAGGTTTTAAAACGGTTTTAATGGTAATTTTCATGTGCTTTTTTCCTTTAGGTGATGGAATCAGGATAACCACAGCAGCCCTAGGAACACTTTCCTGATTATTCTATCCCAGGAAATAAACATCCTCCTGTGAAACAATATTTACCAAGTGAGCAGCAGATGTCATGGGCCGGCAGGTGCAAGCACAGTGGTGAACAAAATAGACTTAGCGCCATCCTCATAGATCTTACAGTCTAGAGGGGGAGAGGGATATTGAATAAAATAGTGATAGATACATACAAAGACTACAAAGATCTAAGTTAGTTTGAGGAGGGAGCAGTGGTACTGAAGGGCCTCTGTGAGAAGGCAGCATCTGAAGTGAAACTGAAAGGGTGAGCTGCAAGTGCTCAGGCCAGGGGCTGGGGAGGGGAGGCATTCTAGAGAGAAGAGAGATGAGGGAGAGGGAGTCCAGCGGCTTCTGGAAACATAGGCAGGGTCTTTTACCCCATGAATTTTTTATTTTATCCCAAGTACAATAGAAATCAATTACAAGATGTGAGCCAGTGACACAACGGAATAGGATTACATGATCATTCTTTTTTTTTGAGACAGGGTCTCACTCTTGCGCAGGTTGGAGTGCAGTGATGCTCCAACCATTGTATTATGACCATTGTAATATGATGATCACTCCTGACATTGGTGGAGGATGAAGGAATGAAAGGGGCCAGAATGTGTGTAGGGGGAGGGAAAGCCAGCGAGGCTGCGCTCTTTCTGCTGGAGTAAAGATGCCCGTAAATATGTGATCTGAGTAAAGGGGACCTGGACAGGGCTGTTGGCCGTGGTGATACAGTGCTGTGGACAGATGAATCATTTCTGAGGTAGAATTGGCAGCTTTGGCGGCAGGACTTGGTGACAGGTTCTGAGGAGGTCAAGGAAGGTGTCAAGAATTGCTCCCAACTAGGTTCCTGGCAGGAGCCACTGGGTGGACAGAGGTGCTGTTTATTGAGATGGGGAACCCTGGAAGAATGTTTGGTGGGAGGGAATAAAAGGCACACTGGAAACATCAGGGAGGCAGATGGCTGTGCAGGTCTGCAGCACAAGAGAGGCCCAGCCCCCAATCTGTAATGCTTGCTCATTTGGACCAAAGTGTATACAGTTTTTTTCTGTTACCTCATGAATGTGTTTGTGTTTTAACTTCTATTATCATTTAGTTTCTCACTGTTTAGGCTATCAGCTCCCTGGATGCAGGGGCTTACAGAAGTTTAACATAACCGGCATTGTGCTTTGTGAAAGCACTCAAACTTTGCTAAATAAAATTATTTCTAATAAAAAATTACACAACTTCATCTCAACAGTATGCACCTTTTAAAAATATTGAATAGTATCTGTGAAGAGAGATCTTTCACTTTTTCTTTCCTGTTGTATAAGAACCGTATCTCGTATCTTTTCAAATTTACTTTTTGATACAGAGGTCTTGTTCTGTCGCCCAGGCTGGAGTGCAGTGGCGTGATCACAGCTCACTGCAGCCTCAAACTCTTGGGTTCAAGGGATTACTGCATCTCAGCTTCCTAAGTAGGTAAGCCCACAGGCATGAGCCACTACACCTGGCTAATTTTTTTTTTTTTTTTGTAGAGTCGGAGTTTTGCTATGTTGCCCAGGCTGGTCTTAAACTCCTGGGCTCAGGTGATCCTCCTGCCTCAGACTCCCAAAAGTGCTGGGATTATAGGTGTGAGCCACCATGCCTTACTCTTTTAAAAAACATTTAGTGGCAACTCACTTGTACAACACTTGCAATTAGTAGAATGTTGGCGGAAAATAAAGAAGGCATTCCAAAAGAAATCAAAATAGATGTTGCAAAATTCATGTGCTTATAACACCTTCTATACGTTTTAACCATTTATTTTAATTGTTTATTTTATTTTTGAAGATGATTAGAAGCAGCAATCAGAAAAGGAAGAGCAGCCCGAAGTGGCAGATGATTAAAAATCAAACAACAAATAACCATTTGAGTAATCTAGTAATGATCCAGCAATCATTCTGTACATGGACAACAATCTTACATACCTTAACAGTGCCTTCGGTGCACCATGGCATTACATTTGGGGTGAGCCATTAATTTATAATGGAACTATAAATTACATCTGAAGGTGATAATTCCAATTATTATATTCTGTTTAAGAAGGCAGAGGGGGTATAATATTCTTTAAATACTTATGCATAATAATAATGTGTCTATGAGATGCAGGACATTGGGGGATGAGGGGGAAAAATAGGCCAGACAAGAATTCTTTCCCCAAGAAATATTATGGGGTTAATAGCAAAGACAGTACAGATCTATATTACACGAGCATAAGGTGAAATGCCATAGAATGGTACAGATACAGCTACTGGGAATACACAGGAGAGAAGAAATTATCATTAGCTGATGGGATCAAGTGCCTTTCTTTAAAAAACAGCACAGGAATTGGGTTTTAAGAGACAGGGCCTGCAAGGCTGGAGCGAGAGGAGCAAAGCACTGAGTAACGTTGTCCGGAGCTTTCTGTGAGGGCAGAAATGGAAATGTTCAATGCAGCAGCCACTAGCCACATGTAGCTCCTGAGTAGTTGAAATGTGGCTAATGTGACTGAGGAGCTCAATTTTTAAAACAATTTATTTCATTTTAATTTTTTTAAATTTAAGCAGCCATATATGGAGAGTTGACAGTACAGGTAGACTATGCATAATTTCCTTCATTTAAAAAAGTTCTGGTGCTTTGGTAAAGTGATTTATTTAATCTTGATGTATTTCCAGGTTGGATTATTCGTAATATCTCAGACAAATGTTCATTTTCTTCTCAAAGCTACCACAGACACATCCCAGTACAGTATGTTAATTTACTGCATTGCTGGCTGGGCCACCTACCATAAGCTTTCACGTACTTCATCTTGGCTATTAGCCAGTGTGTGGCAGAACTGGAAATGTGGCCCCCCAAGTCTGTAACTCCTCCCCACTCCCTTGACACTCATGGTTGAACCACACAATGACAGGAGCCCAGGTCCCCAGGTCACTTCTTGGAGGACAGCTGTCTAGGATAGTTGTCCTGCCCACACTGGACTATGTTTTGAGCAAGTAATGCACTTTGAATGGTTAAAACACTGCGATTGGGGGTTGTCTGTTAGGGCAGTTTTAGTCAAAGTAATCAACACATAACTCAATTTTCTTTCTGTAGTATCTTATTTTTCACCATTACAGAGTCCTTTATATCAAATATCATTTTTTCCTCTTAAAATTCATTTGCCTATAATAAATATGGAACATAACGAGCTAGTAGCTTTAGAATTATGATTCATTTATCTCAATAATGACTCAGGTTAAAACATTTATCTGAATTAAATCATCTCAATTTATTTGATTTTTTTCCTGAAAATTCATAATTATCAATTCTTCAGTAGTCATGTGAGAGTGGTTTGTAATACTCTTCTTAGTTGTAGATCCAGAAATTAAAAGCTCATGTATGTTGAGTGTAATTAGAGAATGTTTGAAGCCGTTTGTAGACAAGTTAAAAGTTGAGATTTCCTATTGCTGCTTTGACAAAAGAAACTAGTCTAAGGAGAATTTTCTATTTTGAATTTGTTCAGGGGAATTCATGACATTTACTGCTGTTCTCTCATACAGGAGAAAATAATTAAATTTTCCAACCACATACACTGGCTGGTATTTATCAAAAAGCTTATATAAGCATCAACAAAGCTGTGAGATGATATGCTTTATTATCCAAACAATTCTCTGCGTGATGACAACTATTCACAGGTGGTCAGCAGTTAGAACTTTTTCCTCTTTTAAATTTTCAAAAGGTATTACTAAATTTTCTTGTTAAGGCATTCCATCAATTCTTGAATCCTACAATGTTTGCTAATAAAGGCTGTTTTCCCCTCATAATAATTTCAGCCAACTAGCACTGTCAACAATTACAAGATTCTAAAACATCCCAATATAAGGAAGTAAGCAAGCAACTACTTGAGAAGCAGAGTGGCCTTCCAAGCCCTGAGAGTAGACACATATCAGACATATGAGAGCCCAAGCTTGTGTCTATGTGATTAAAAAATTAAATGAACCCAAATTTATCCCTCCTTCATTACCCAGAAACTTATAATTCAGACATTAAAAAAATTCTAAAGGTCGCTCTTTCAAACAACCCAAAAACAAGTTTTCCAAAAATGAGTAGAAAACCACTGTTGATATAAAATATGATAAATATTTTTAATCAGTGTCCTTTAAAACATGAGGTATAAACTATTGGGGATATTATTAATAGTCATTTATATATTTGTCTCTTTTGACAAAACAGCACAGATCTAATTTGACTCCAGGGTATCTTAGAGTAAAAAGTTAACCAAAAGTATTTGAACAACTGCTGCCATCTCAATCAACTTCCAATGGATTCATGTAAACGATGCAGGACCCAATACTTAAAAGCAGATGAAGTTAACCAGGAGCTTGTCCCAAAGTTAAATTCTACAAATCTGATGAGCTAAACATTGTTGTTCATCTGCAGGCAGGATCAGTGACATACTGAATATTGGGAGTTCAGTTTTGCAAAGAGAACCAAGTTATTTTTATATGACTCCAAATTTTGATAGTGCCTATCATTTTTATTTTTTCCATTCTAATTAAATCCAGATCTAATCCTTTCAATGTCACTAACTTTGAGGCAGCAAATCGCCCTTAATGTCTATATACGTTATTTTAGCTTCAACCCTATCTATTAGATGAGTAGAATCTATTAAATGAGTAGAAATATTTAGTCTGTTGAGATATAAAGCAAAACCCAGTTCAGTGCAACTACAGAAAGACATTAATTTTATCATCCGATTATTTCTGTGGAGTGTTTTAAAGTTTCTCACCTCTACCTCTTTATATCAATGAATTTAACAAAACAATAAGATATATAAGACTTGTGTTTTGTAAATATATGCAGGATTTTAAAATTTAAATTTTAAATAGAAGGAAAAAGAAATATGAAAAAAGCAAGAAGAGAGATGAGAAACTGGTATTAACGAGGCATCTTATAAAATCACTCTTAGGTATTGTTTCTCCTCATTGTACAAACGAGGAAGTTAAAGCTCAGAGTAGTAAGCTTGTCCAGGATCACAAACCTGGTAAATGGTGAATGTAGGATTTGAATTCAAGTATTTCTCACTCCAGGGTCTATGCTGCTTTGCCATTATACTATTGCACCTGTATAAATCGAAAGTATGGTCAGAATTGTTATGGAAAGAATCTGTACATTATGTAATTGTCTCAACTCTATTTTGTGGTTCCTGTTGATGATTCCCTTACTCTGTTTTTATATTTTTAATCCTTGCTTTCTATGTGCCTTAATCCCATTGCTGTTGTGACATCTTTTTATTTCTCCTATTGTTTTCCTCTACTTTCCTAGTTTTTCAAGTACACAAAAATGTTTTAAATTTATAGTATTATTAGGAGCTTGACACTTGAACTTGACTTAAATGATAGATAATTCTCAAACTTTTAAAAAATTAATGATTTAAGAAATTTAAGTTTCCTTCAATGAGTCTCCAGAAATGCGTCCTCAAAATTCCACTGGCATTGATTTTTATAAAAATCGACAGTAAGACATGCTGTGCACAAGCAGAGGCAACTCCATTGTTTGGTTCCTAGCAACAGCTATTTATACTTCATTGTGTGTCATTTATTTCGACCTAGGAGTTCTTCCTACCCATACACAAAAGTAGTTCAACTCCAGCAAGTCTAACTCTTGTTTCTTCTTCTTATCTTTTAGAAGAAGCTCAAAGCACTACTTAGGCCAATTAAGTGTACATTTACTCTCTGGGTCTCTACAAGACAGGCAAGAGCGAGCGGGGAGGCGAGGGGGTGGCTGATGGCAGCAGCTGAAAAAGGGTTGTTGTGGGTTTTTTTGCTTCCCAAAGATGACTAGGAAACCAATTTTCAAATTAAACAAGCATTGAGAAGAGTGACCCTCATGTCTCAAATTCAGGAAAACTTACTCTCTGTAGACCCTGAATTTCTTCAACACTGGCTACAGGAAGGCAAGCTGTGTACCAGTCTTGCCATGCTTCCGTATGCCAGGACAGAGGACAGCAATGCCCACACATTTGGCTCTTTCCTTAAATCAGTCAGTGAGGTGCCTGTGCAGTGTTTACTAACAATAATAAACGACCGTATTTATTCTCAAGCTTATTCTTTGCTTGCTTTGTTACAAAACAAAATGAAGCTATGCAATGTGCTTTTTAAAACAAAAACGATGCTATGCGCATTACAACCAATTAACCTATCATTGTAGGATTTAAGAGCTAGCTACCTTCCTGGTTTTAAACAGTAAAAATCATAAGCATCTTAACTGAAAAAATGAATTTTGCTGGAATTATGTGTTTGGAAACCTAAAAGAAGCAGTGTTCTCACTAACATAGAAAAGGAAATGGCCTCTCCGAAGAGAGGGAAGAGAAAAAAAAGGAAGAAAATATACAAAATGAACCTGGGAAGATTTTACTAAAATGAGGACAGGCTGTACAAGTACCCTTACTGTATTAATTACTGCAAAAGCCCTACAATTCCATCAGCTAATGAATCTTTAGTAACAGCTACCCAGAACAGCATTAAGCTTTCATTTCAAAGAACTTAGAACGTGTAAGGTACATGAGTGAACAGAGAGAGCAGACACACGGCATGGTAACAGACAGACACGCTCAGTTGGCTGACCAGAATATGAATTTGGCAGTTTTGCCCCTGTCCACGGACAGACTGACCTTCCTTGAGACTTTTCTGGTTGCTCCCCTCAAGGCATTCCTTTTCTTTTAATGGTTCAAAATCCCCAGCAGTTAAAATCTCTGGGAAGCCCTGTTGCTGCTTCTTGGAGCTATCGATCATGGTGAGAGGCTTCTGGAGACAGGCAGCATCAAGCAGGAGAAAAGCTTAATTTGCAGAAGAGCGAAGTGTGGTGCTCAGAACACTCTGGTCCCTGGGTCCCTGGTTGCTCCCCACAATACCCCAATCACTGGCCAATTATGTCTTTAAGCAGCTGAAGGCAGCCATTACCCTTTAGTTCCCAGCTTGACCTGCAAATACACTCATGCCGCTGGAAGCCCTTAACTCTCTCCCACGTCGGGAGGCAGAGCCACACAGGCACGATTCTAAAATCCCACCCCTTTTCCCAGCCAGCCCCCTTTCCCTTGCCATTCCAGCTTCCCCCGCGCTGGGGACTTCAATCTGCAGTTTGATGGTCCGAATCATCTGACAAACACTGAGTCAAGCAGTTAAAAATAAATCTTCTAGTTGTTAAAAGAGAAGACTTTGCTGATACCTAAGAAGACAAATTGCTGCCTGTGGTCTCTCTCCTGCTCTCTATAAACACAGCCACAGGCTGTGGAAATACTTTATACTGGCCAGACAAGCACATCCATTACTCATTAAGTTCTCCAGCTACACAAACGGCAGTCTAGGGCATCTGAAGGAAGCGGCTCTTATCTCCGCAGAGGCACACACTGAATAAACATGCTACCAGCATATGTGAATGAAGACAGAGTCATTTCACTACCAAAGTTCTTTTGTGGTGTGCTTTGTGCTGCATATGGCTCTTCCTGGCAAAGCCGATGCTCTTTGTAATAGGGAAATGTACTGTAATTGCAGCTTTCTTCCTTTGGCAATTCAGACTCAAGCAGCAGTTTTCCTTAGTGCCACTAGTCGGCTGGGAGAGTTAACATCGCCATGATTTTTTTTTAAGGAAAATTCTCCTCCCATGCATTAAAAGTGGCAACACTGAGAGCTTCTATTTCATAACAGAGTAAACCAACGACCAGCCCAAGTTTAATTTTACATGAGCTATCAAGGATGGGCACCTCTCCTGCAAGTCACAGGCTGCTGTTCACTGTGTATAGGGACACTGCTGGCAGGAAATCTCTAGATACAGGAATTCCAGGCAAATGTGGAGATAAGCCTGTCTCCAAATACTCCAGATATATATCTCTGTAGCCAAAATAATCTGATTTTTAAAAAATGGTTCAAAGTGTGTTCCTTTGCAAAGAGTTTCCATAAAACCCATCAGAGGTTATAAGAGCAGTAGACTGTGAATACTGTTACATGAGGTTCTGTTTTGTCCACTTTTTGAAAAATTTTTTAAAATAACTTCTAGCAGAGTGCTTGGAATATTAGGTGTTCTCAATAAACATTTGCAGCATGGTTGAGTGAATGAATTAAAGCAGAAGACAGTGTATCAGGAAAACTTCCTTTAATAATACCCAGAATTCTAAAGAAGTCCTGGGTCAATAACTAAGAATCACTAATTTTAGATGAGCAACTAAATAAGTTCTCTAAAGGAAGCACATTTTCTCTTTAAAAGAAAATATACAGACACATTTTAATCGTGCACCTGATGAAACCCTCCTGTGGGATAAAGGCTTACATGTTTACAGACAGAAAAATCAATATTCTTTCCACCACTTAAACACAGGTGGGACTGGATGAAGTATTCTCTCCTTTGTCCCTGATTCCAAGGCTGGTATGCACTAAACCCATATTGTTCTAGAAAGATTGCTATCTATCCTTTTTCAGCATCTCACAGGACATGCTTCTTGTCAACTGAAATTCCTTCTGAAGCAATTTAAGTCCATCCTTGGCAGTCCAAACCTTAGCAGGAACAAATATTGACAAGCTTATCACACTCTCAAAAATGCCCTCAAACGTTCTGTTACTATCTCTGACCCCAACACTTGTATTCTAAAGAAACTACTCCTGCACTTTTAAAGGAGTAATAAAAATAACCATAATTCTTTGAGGACATTCTTTAGGTGGGTCGCTTAATTAGATGTTTTGCAAAATTCATCTAATTTAACCCTCCACAATCCGTGTGGTCACTATGATTATTTGTGTACGTTATAGACATTTTACATGCCAAGGCTCAAGTCACAAAGCTTGTAAGTAGCAGGTATGGAATTTAACCAGTCTTAGTTCTCCAAAGCCCAAGTCTGTCTGTGGCCTTGCCCTGCTTTCTGTCTTCTAGAATATGCTCCAGCTCCAGGTTTTAATTTCATCTTGAGACAGGGTTAACAGCAGAAGCCATGACTTTGATGGTCCCCTAGTAATTCTACTCCTGGTGAGAGAAAAGCAAGCCAACATAATCATACTAAAATGATTTTATGAAAGCATTTTAATTACTCATGAAATAATAATAGCAGCCAACTTGATTCAGTGCTCACTGTATGCTACAGACTATATTATCTCATTTATCCTACTGCAAGACTTGTGAGTTCAACATTATTTTCCCAATCTACACATGGGAAAATGCAGGCTTAAAAAAATCAGCGGTGGGTCACGCCTATAATCCCAGCATTTTGGTAGGCCGAGGTGGGCGAATGACTTGAGGTCATGAGTTTGAGACCAGCCTGGCCAACATGGCAAACCCCCATCTCTACTAAAGATACAAAAATTAGCTGGACATGGTAGCACATACCTATAATCCCAGCTGCTCGGGAGGCTGACGCAAAACAATCGCTTGAACCCGGGAGGCAGAGGTTACAGTGAGCTGAGACTGTGCCACTGCACTACAGCCTGGGCCACAGAGTGAGACTCCATCTCAAAAAAAGAAAATCAAATACTTTGTCAGAGGTGGCATATCTTGTAAGCGGTGGCCAGGATTCCAAAGCAAGCAGCTTGGCTCCAGGGCCTACATGCTTAATTACTTTGCAAAAACAATAAACTCCAACATTTTTTTTTTTTTTTTTTTAATTTCAGGATGTTGCTTTTAAATTCTGAAAAATGCCCAACTGTTTTTAGGCCACAAGCCTATAAATCTGAGTAGATGCACAACTACACCAGCCACTTTAAAATTCTTTACCATATCTGTGTGTGTATGTATCTTCAGTGTGTGTTAAATGGGTTTTTAAAAAGCTATCTTTTAAGAAACCTCTGCATGCTTATTTTTATATCTAATAGATATCAAAATCCCAACAAGAAAACACATTATTCTGCTATAGGTTTATATCAAAAGTTATGTCTTTGTAATTCTCAAGGAAAGTAATTTCTCTAGTGGTGAACGTGCCTGAAAGAACATTTAGTTATTTAAAAATTTTTTTTGAAATAATTTCGAATTTACAGAGCATTTCCCCCAGAATCATCTCTGAATAGGTTCTAACATGATACTTCTTTACCCTAAGTGTTCTAGTGTGTAATTCCTACAAACAAGGATATTCTCTTACAGAACCAAAATATTGCTTAGTCAGTATAGATATATCAAATTAACATTGATAAGACAAAAAGCAAACACATAAAAAGAGGAAACAAATTAACACTGATATATCCGCATTCAAGTTCCACCAATTGTCCCAACAATATCATGTATAGTAAAAGGATCCAAACCAGGATCACATATGGCATTGAGTTCTTAAGTCTCTTTAGTTTTTGTCCATCTCTAACATTCTCTCAGTCTTTCTTCACCTATCTTTCCTTGAATTTTGATGATTACAGGCCAGTTATTTTGTAGTATTATCCTCAATTTGAGTCTGTCTGTTGTGTCCTTATGAAGGTTCTGGTAATGCATTTTCAACAGGAATACCCCAGAAATAATGATGCAATTATTTGCATCCTATCAGATAATACACAAATTCAAGTATATTCAGTAATTGTCTCAAAACTGATGATGTTTATTTTGACATCTTGGTACTGGCCAGATTTCTCCATGGTGAAATTATTCTTTTTGTATATAATTATTCTGTAGGAAGGTGCTTTGAGAACAAGTCATTGGTGTACTTGGCTAAATTATTTATCACTATGATGGTTGCCAAATGGTGAATTTGAAAACTCCATCATTCCCTCTTCATTTATTAGTGGCACATCCTGCTATAAGAAAAAAAAATTCTCTTCACATGGTTTATGTTCCCTATTTACAGTCTCCTATTTCATGCAATAGCTTATAATCTGTGACTTTCATTATTTATTTTGATGCCCAAATTGTCCCAGATTTGGCTAGTGGGAACTCCCACAGTTCCTTACTGTCACAATTCTATCATTCTTTGAGCAGTTTCTTATCTTCTTACTCCCTGGCACAAGATGTCCCAGGCTCATCTTGTACTTTTTCCCTGCCTTGTTTAGAACCCACGGTCTGAATGCTAGGTCTGCTCACTGCTGCAAGGATGTCGCTGTTCCCAGGCCTTCTCTGCAGACAGAGCTGGGGAACATGTCTGAGTTTATATGTATATGGATGTATACACACACATCTACATAACATGTATATCTCTATATATGAATGGATATAAATATACATCTATATTTAAGTACATATGTCTGTATTTATTTATATGTATTGAAAACCATGAGTTCATTCCAGTGCCTCCAATTCCATTCCAGTGCCACAGGTTCAGTTTTTTTTTTTTTTTTTTTCCCTGTATTTGTGGCCCCTTCTCCTACAGGGAGAAACCTGTCTCCCATAGCTTCTGCCACTCCACTCATGGACACCCTGTATACATCACCACTGCCACTGCCGTGGCTAAAACTGTGCAGAAGCCTCTTCACCCTACACTGGCCTGCCTCCCCCTCTCCCACAGGGCAGCTGCCCAGCTCAGCCCCACACAATGCCTTTTGGGATGAATTAGGGACAGATGGAGGAGACCTGCAGTATCCCTCAGTATGAGAAGCCCACACCACTGTCACCTGAATTGCTTTCCAGTAGGTTTGCCCTTGTTCCTTACTATATATGGTACATCATCTTCACTGTCATTTGGCTCTAATGTCACGAGTGACATTTAACTTCAAATAATATGTGATGAAAGTCACTTCTGCTATGATAAATCTGCTTCCACAGTGTGTGTTTGTATGCACACTGAAAAAGAGCTGTTTTAGTATGAAAGAGATGACCATAAATCAAGTCCATTTTCCCACCACCCCAAGCAGATATTTAATAAGTGTGAGAAAAACTGTATGGCTTAGAGAATAGGAACAATCCAAGAAAGTCTTCAGGGAATCAGAATACAAACAAATGCAGCTCAAGGGACTTACACAAAAACTTGGCAGAGTTAATATATGCATATAAAACTACTGATAAAAAGAGTATTGCTGTGATGATACTGTACTTCACTATGAAAAAACCTGATAATATTTTCAACTAGGCAATGTTTCACAATGTAAAAACATTCAAGAGTAATGAATAAAATAATTAGTAACAAATGCAAAGAGACGGGGAAATACTGAGGCATACTTTTCTGGTAGCATTCTTGACACAAAGATTGAGTAAAGATGACCTTTTCTTTTCATTTTCTGTGTCTCAGTACTTGGTAATAGATCCTCAGCAGCTATTCACTCAAGTGAATAATAGTAAACTTTGCAACTTCCTTCGCAAAGGCTGAGTCAGAGTATTACAAAATCTACACAGATAATGAGATTGGATGTATTAAGGAAGGAAAATTTCAGTCTAGGGTACACGTAAATTTTTTTTCCTGTTACCATATTTTTAGTAAAATACATATTTGATCCATGTTTTTCTTCCTTTTAACTTTATAAACACCACCGTAAAATACTATACCTTTAGATCGTTACTAAATGGTTACGGTAAATTCCAACTATTAATTTAAAAAAAATTTTTTTTTTTTAAACAAAGGACAATTAAAGAGTGTTATCTCTCAAATCAGATAGCATGTATTAAAAGTTCTTTACAGTTATCACTTTTAAAATATATATTGAAAAAGTCCTTCATTTTATCACTTTAAAAATATATACTGAATATACAATACTTCAGATGTAAACAGATTAGCAAATTAGCCCCTATGAAAACCGCTGTTTCATAAGGAAGGATACATTTTTCTGACCTTTCTAGGGTAATAAGATTTTGAAGGAAAACATCCATGTTTCACAGTTAAGTACTGCAGCAGAATTGAACACCACAACAGGGCAAAACAGTCTGATCATTGGTTTGTCATTTGTGCTTGTTGTCCCCCACCCCGGAACAGACCGGCACACTAGCACATGCGGCACCTCCCTCCCGGCCAGGTTTGCTTCACCCTTTCTGAGGACAAGAAAGGCAGTGAAGGTTTTTCAGGGTTGGAATTTCCCCATGCATGGTCTCATGACTGGCCTGTGCTCAGACTGAGGGAGAGTGCTGTGTGGGACAAGGGAATGGCAGCACGGGCAGAGGACAGCTTGCGTGGCTCCTCAGGCAGCCGTTCACATGGTGGCAGCAGTGTACAACACAAATGGCGGCAGTGTGCAACACAAGCGTTCTGACTACACTTGTGTAAGAGACTGGGGCCATTTGTCTCTTCCTGCTCAAATCGTTAGCATGAGTAATCAAGAAATGACAGAACACACTTTTATCAACTTAGAAAAAGTCATTCAAATCCTTTCTCCATTTCTAAGCTTTACAGTTACTTATATAAATACAACTGGCTACTAGATTTACAACAAAGAGCTTTCCTCAGATGATATGATCAGTCTTCCTCAAATTCTGAGATAACTTCCCTAGCTATGGATATTTGAAAGACTTTTAATGTCATTTCATCACCTCATTGATACAAATATGTCTAGACCTCATTAATGTAACCCACTGAGGGCCAATGTGCATTTACTAAGATCATTCTATGCACTGGGGACATGTTAGGTGTATGTGGGACACAATCTCTGTCTCTTAAAGAATATAGTCTATAGCTTTTAACAATTTCTGACTGCCACTTTCCCCTCTTTTCCATTCTTTTGCTTTTATTAGAATGTTCTTTATACTAGTGCTTCTGTAATTATCTGTGGTTAAGAGAAATATTTTAAAACTTCCAATCTGCTGTAGATCAATATGTGGTCCCACCATGCATTGCTAGTATACTGGGTCACGTTAGTTTGGTAATAACCAGACTAATTTGCACTCTGTTGAACAAGAGGAATCCACTAATCAAGCACTTGAGCGTCTCACCAGTGTTGTGCTGCCGTCAAAGTTTCTAAATACTCCCGGTTTCTCAAGTTACCTCACAGAAGAATAACAAAAAGCCTGTAGGATGGCACAGCACACGGACCACGCTGACTAGCACTGCTTTCTACTCATCGACTTCAGTCTAGTCCTCTGACCACTCCCCAGACTACTAGTTCATGCCCTACTTACATCCTCTTGAGACTTAGTTTTAAGTCTAGGATAAACTATCTCAACCACTAAAGTCTTTCAATGTCTTGATATTCTGCCATTGCTCCTTGCTTATCCCCTGCTCACAAATGACTAATCTTAGTCAAGCAGTCAATCACAGAGTCTCAGGATTTCGTAGAACAAGCACTAGGACATAAATTTCCCGAGTCCAAAGATGTATTCTTGGGTATTCATGAACTCCTTATGGAAATGTATGCAATTTGTTTTCATTTTGTTAACCTGGAAAAAAAAAATCTCCTTGATCACCTGGATGAGTATTTTATAGTCAAGTGTTGTCATACAGTAACAAAACCAGACATTGTGAGAATGACATGTTTGAGCCCAGAGAAGGCAAAATGATAGCCAGACTGTAATAGTTTGAACAGAGAAAAGGAATGGGATCTATGACTCATGATAGCATAAACCAGTGATAGAGCAGTAAGGACCACTGTCAGGTGTCAAGCAGCAATCACATTTATGTAAAAATGCATCATGTCACAGTAAGTTAATATTGATTTGAATTTCATTAGCATTGTAGATTTCTATAATTAATATGCAAAGTGTTTCAGTTTTGTCATTGTATAAGTGCTACTAAGTACAAGGCGTTTACACTTCATTCATTTATAATTGTACATAATTCAGCAATGTTATATTAACAAAAATTAAGTCATCTGGCTGGCGCGGTGGCTCATGCCTGTAATCCCTGCACTTTGGGAGGCGAAGCTGGGTGGATTTCTTTTATTCGGGAGTTCAAGGTCAGCCCGGGCAACATGGTAAAACCCCATCTCTACAAAAGAATTAGCCAGGTGTGGTGGCATGCGCTTCTGGTCCCAGCTACTTGGGAGGCTAAGGTGGGAGGATCAGTTGAGCCCAGGAGGTCAAGGCTGCAGTGAACTGAGATGGTGCCACTGTACCCCAGCCTTGTGGATAAAGTGAGAACTTGTCTCTGGGAAAATTAAAAAAAAAATCCCCTGCCCCCCACACACTGAAAAGTCAAACTAATCATCTAAAAACTGTTTTTAAAAGGTCTGTATATTACTTGTGAAACACTAGTCCACCGTATAACTCAAATGGAGAGAGGAGATCCTAGTGCTTGGCTTACACAACACTCTCTTAAAGTGGGAATTAAGCATTTGCCTTTGTTTACCTAATCTGACTGACTGTCCTATTTTATTATCTTGGGAGTTATGGCAAAGGTAGAGAACAACAAAAGCATAGCTTGAGAAGTTAAGGAGCCAAGATGACTACCAAATCCAATATGAAGTTATGCCATGCCCCCATATAAACTCCAAAATGTTTCCTTCATCTCTTACTGACTTTGAATCTCCTGCACCTCTGTTCCATAAAGCATTTTCATTTTCCTCAAGATTACACTATGTTACCATCCTCATAGCTTTCTCAGCAAGTAACTTGGGCCCCTAGATTCGCTACCAATATTGAGATCTTCAGACATAAATTCTACAGCACGTTCCCACTCCCATCCTTCCTTCCATCTTTGAGGAAGAAGTAAATTTTTTTCTTGCCGTAGGGAATCCAGACAATTTGTTTAGGTCTGTAATCCCTCCTGCCTACTTACAAAACTGTGATCAATGTACTATACCTCTCCACTAGGATCCTTTGTGCCTACCAAGATATTTGCATTTTCCCTCAACTCCTCTTTTCTAATCTCCTAAGATTTGGACTTTCCATTTCTGCACCATCTCTCTTAATAATTTCAAACTGTGTACTGGCATCAACTATTAACTCTAAACACCCACCAATGCACATATACACATGCATACACCTTACCTCTGGTTCATGTACTTCTTGCTTTCTAAATAGCAGTTTCTAAATGAGTTTTCTTTTCATTCTTTTTTTTTTTAAAGACAGAGACTTGTTCTGTTGTCCAGGCTGGAGTACAGTGGTGCAATTATTACTCAATGCAGCCTCGACTTTTCAAGCAATCTTCGCTTTTCAACCTCCCCAGTAGCTGGGTCTACCGGCTCATGCCACCATGCCCAGTTAATCTTGTTTTTCAGTAGAGACAAGGTCTTGCTATGTTGCTTAGGCTGGTCTCGAACTCCTGGACTCAAGCAATCCTCCTGCTGCAGCCTCCCAAAGTGCCTAAATGAGTTTTCTTTCTGGAGTTCAGATATCCTTGATTTTAAGATTACATACTATACTTAAGACTAAATCATCTAATTTGAAGACAGGCTTTTGCTAGGTGGAAAAACAAAGATTAAAAAACAAACAAACACAAACCCAAAACCTACAACAGCGAGTAATGGGTTAGCCTAGACCTCAGGTTGGTCCAGCTCTGGACAATGTACTTAAAAACCATGCCATGCTATCTTATTCATCTCTGCAGTCCCAATGCCTTGGATGCTATGACTGCTTAATTAATGCTGCCTCTATGAATAAACAAATGCCACTCAACTGACCAAACCTCTTCCATGCCTCTCCTCTATCTACCTAAGTCAGTCCACCTTTCCTAGCTTGGCATTCAAAGCCATCAGTGCTTTGTCTCCCACCTTCTTGACCAGCGTTATTAACTCCCTACATTTTCCCTATGCTTCAGCTAATTCGAACTACTTGGTATTCCCTAATATACTCTGTATTGTCCTTGTTTTTGCACAAGTTTTTTCTTCTTGGATTTCCCTATTCCCTACCTCTGCCCATGGAAACTGTACTTAAACAATCTTCAAGAACTAGTTCCAGTATCAGTCTCTTTCAGAAGCTTTCCAGATGTCTCTCTCCACGCCTGAGAGTCAGGTCTATTCCTCTGCATACTCTGAACACTCATGATACCTGTCAGAGGACTCAGCACGCCATGTGATGACAATAATGAAGATGATGATGCTAGTTGTTACTGTTTATATGCCACTTACATTTTACAGCACTATATTTATGCATGGTGTTAAGTGCTTTTAATGTATTAACTCAAGATTATTCCACTCAATAGCTCTCTCTACTACTATCTCCATTTTACAGTGAGGCAATGAGAGGTGGAGTCACTTGTCCAGCTACACAGCTTTTAAGAAGTAGAACAGCAGATTTTTAAACTTAGTATGGTTTCAGTCTAGCTTTGTTCATTGGGTTCTGTGAGGAAATTAAGCCCTAATACCCAAAGGCATCCACTGTATATAATAAATTCACTTCTCTCCTAAGAATCTAAAATGGTATTTGCTATGTCATCCTTGGGAGAACTGAGAAAACAGTCACAGAAATCACATTAGTAGGGTTTAATTCTCTGGGCTGAGAAAGGCTGGATATGTTTAACCTTTTATACTTTCTCTCAACATCAACACTTGTCTGTATACTTTTCATATTCCTGAAATCCCTTACCTCATCTTCATAACTTTTATAATCTTTAAGAGCTGGAACTGTATCTCATTTATCTTATTCCTATAAGATCTATTCCAGTGTTTTAGCAATTTTTACATGGTCAAGTTTCTCTTTAATTAAATAAATTCTTATATTTAGCAGCCCAGGCGAGTTAATAAGCATCTTCCTTATAATCAATCAACTAACAACAAAAACTACTTGTTATATATTTTTTGGTTGTATTTAAAAGACATCTCAAAATCAATTTTGCTGAGATATAATAAAGACAATAAGGTGTATCCATTTAAAGTATATAAATTAGTGAGTTTTGATGGAGACATGCACCTGTGAAACCAGTCACATTTAAGACACAGGATCATTTCATCATTCCTAAAAGATTTCTCTTGCCCCTTTGCAGTTTCCAGATAATCACTGATCTGCTTTCTGTCACTATCAATTAGTTTATCTCTTCTAGAATTTCAAGTAAATGGAATCATACAGTGTGTGGTCTTTTAAGTCTAAATTCTTTCCCTTAGCATAATGACTCCGAGATTCATCCGCATTGTTGTACTGAGTAATCCACTGTATGGATATACCATGTTTTGTTTATCCATTCATCTGTTTGATGAACATCTGGGTAGTTTTCAGCTTTGAGCTACTATGAATAAGTCTGTTATGAACATTTGTCTATTAATCTTTGTGTAGATATTTATACTCATTTCTTCTGTGTAAAGGCTTGGTCATGTAGAAGGTGTATGCTTAGTTTTTTTGTTTTGTTTTGTTTTGTTTTGAGGCGGAGTCTTCACTCTGTCCCCCAGGCTGGAGTGCAGTGGCACCATCTCGGCTCACTGCAAGCTCCGCCTCCCGGGTTCGCGCCATTCTCCTGCCTCAGCCTCCCGAGTAGCTGGGACTACAGGCGCCCGCCACCGCGCCCGGCTAATTTTTTGTATTTTAGTAGAGACGGGGTTTCACCTTGTTAGCCAGGATGGTCTCGATCTCCTGACCTCGTGATCCGCCCGCCTTGGCCTCCCAAAGTGCAGGGATTACAGGCGTGAGCCACCGCGCCCGGCATATGCTTAGTTTTTAAAGAAACTGTGGTTTCTTCAATATAAATTTATTGGCAGTCTTATTTGTAATAGCCAAAAACTGCAAACAATCATCTACCCAGAGTGAATGAATAAATAAAAATAAGTAAATGCATAGAGGAGAATGCTACTCAGAAATAAAAATGAACTACATACAACAACAAGGATGAATCTCAAAATTATGCCGAATGAAGCAGACAAAAAGAACACATACCATGTATGATTCCATTTATATATGAATAGTTGCCTAGAGCCTGAGATGGAAAGAGGAATGGATTACAAACAGGCGTGAGGAAGTTTCTAAGGGTGATGAAAATGTTTGTTGTCTTGATTGTGGTGATGGTTTCACAGTTGCATACATATGCCAAAATTCTTCAACTTGAATACTTTAAATATGTGCGGTTAATTGTATGTCAATTATAGTTCAATAAATCTGTTTTTTTTAAAACCCACAATAGTACTTGTGGGAACAGAGAAATTCCTATATGTAATACAATAACCCTGAAACAGTCTCTACTATTACGAAACTTTAATGCAAGAGAAGATTATTTACCTGGGCTTCTAAACCATGAAAATGATTGAGCAGAAATGCTCAAAAGGATCTTAAAAAAGAAATAAAGAAAACCAAAACAAGAAAACCTATTCATCCATTCAAATAAATCCCACCTGTAATAACTGAAGAATGATTTCTACAGTGCACACTGATGGTATAACGCAATGAGCTGTGACTGACAAGCCTATACTATTTTGGTTAACTGATGTGTGTTACAGATCAGGATGGCAAAGGGGTGGTGATCCTGAAAACAGAAAATGTAAAATTCAAGTAAAAAAATTTGTATGTGACAAAGGAAGACACTTTTCTGGGGGGTGGGGAGTAGAGTCTCACTCTGCGGCCCAGGCTGGAGTGCGGTTGCATGATCTCGGCTCACCGCAGCCTCCGCCTCCCAGGCTCAAGTGATTCTCCTGCCTCAGCCTCCTGAGTAGCTGGGATTACACCACCAAGCCCTGCTCATTTTTGTATTTTTAGTAGAGACGGGGTTTTACCACGTTGGCCAGGCTAGTCTCAAACTCCTTGCCTCAAGAGATCCACCTGCCTCAGCCTCCCAAAGTGCTAGGATTACAAGAGTGAGCCAACACGCCTGGCCACGAAGACATTTTTTAATGCTAAAAGCTATATAATCAAAATGAAGCTATAACAGTATGACCATGCACAAAACAACACAACAACCACTGTTACAAAACAAAAAGGACAACAGATCAATGTGACATAGACACAATTAATAGGAGGCTTTAATCTGCCACTCTTAGCACAAGACACATGATGTAGATTCAAAATAAGGATACATAAGGCCAAAATAGCATAATCAATAAAGAGATCTTATTGATACATGTTGAACTGATCATTGCACTGATGACAGTGAATACGTCTTCTCAAATATACATGGAATCCCCCTCCCAAAATTATATATTAAGTCACAGGGAAAACAAGTTCCATAAAGTAAAAAAAATTACAAATAACACTCTGATCTCAATGTAAAACCAGTATAATTAATAAAAACTAAAAAGGATTGTGTATCTTGAAATTAATTACATCTTCTATTAACTCATAAAAAGGGGAAAATACAAACTAAAATAGAAGAATTTCTAAAAAAAAAAAATTGTTTTGTATATCAGGACCTATGGCATGCATTTAAGCAGTGATCAGAGAAAAATTCAAATCTGTAAACCATTATATTGATAAAAATGAAAGAATGAAAATAAAGTACATGACAAAGAGGAAAAAGAT
This sequence comes from Theropithecus gelada, assembly GCF_003255815.1. Taxonomy (NCBI): domain Eukaryota; kingdom Metazoa; phylum Chordata; class Mammalia; order Primates; family Cercopithecidae; genus Theropithecus; species Theropithecus gelada. The sequence continues at coordinate 68,503,292 of NC_037688.1, forward strand.
TAAAAAACAAAGAACAGAACCCCAGTGACCCATGTGATTATATCAAAAGTTCTATTTTACATGCAAGTGGAGTCCCAGAAGGATGGCAGACAGAGAATGAGGCACAAGACATATTTGCAAAAATAATGCCTGAAAATTCCACGAATCTGAATTTGAAAAACATTTTGAATCTGAAAAACATAAATTTACAGATTCAAGAAACCTGGCAAACTTCAAGTAGGGCAAATTCAAACACATACAGAATTCAGTAGCCTTCAGATATACAAATAAGCAGTTAGAGATTATAATAGTGGAGAAAACTCCATTAATTATAGCAAATAAAGACGATAAAAACTCTTAGGAATGTACTAAACAGGAAACGTATAAAACTCCTAAAAAATACTGAAATAGGCTAGGGCAAATAGAAAGAGAGTCCTTGGTCTTGGATAGGATAACACATCATAAAGATGTCAGTTTCTCTAAGTTAATTTACAAATTTAGTGCAATCCCAGTAAAAACACCAACAAGCGTTTTAATATAGCTAAGGCAAGTTGATACACAAGTTCATATGGAAAAAAAAAAAAAAAAAAAATCCAAGGTAAGCCAGAAAAACAAAGAAAAAGAAAAGCAATGTGGGGGGAGGGGCCTTACCAGAAAAACAAACAAACAAACAAATTCTAAGAGTATCAGAGATCTGGGATCTAAATGTAAAAAAAGAAAACAAATCAAACCATATGAGTATGCTGAATAAATATCGATGGGATTCTTATGACCTGGACATAGGGAAAAGTTTTCACACTGTGACCCAAAATCTAGATGCAATAAAAACAGGACTGATACATTTGGCCACATTAAAGGAAAAACCCAAAAACATACTGAAGAGGAAAGGCTAATAGCTCCAATATGTAAACAACTCTAAAAATTGAAAAGTTCAAAAACCTGACAGAGAAATAAACAGATAATTCATTCTTTCTCTCTCCAAAAGATTCTGAAATGGTCCTTAAACATATTGAAAAGAGGTGTGCCCTTATTCATAATTAGAGAAACAGAACCAAAATTATACCAAACATTAGATGGTAAAAATGTCTGACAACACATTCTGTTTATTCCTCCAGGCTGTGGGGGAATAAACATTCTCTTACAGTGCTGGCTGGAATATAAAGTGATGCAACCCTCTGGGAAAGCAATGTCTAACAAAACTACACATGCATTTTCCTTTTGACCCAGCAACCCTCTCTCTAGGAATTTACCTGACAGATAAATCTCTGACATCATTAAAAAAAAAAAAAAAAAGCCAAAAGTTATTTACCGCAGCAGTTTGTAACAGCAAAATCTTAGAAACAACTAAAATGTTCACACATAGGAGACTGGCTGAATAAAACTATGGTACAACCATACAATGGAATACTATATAGCTGTTAAAAATAAGGAAGATCTTTACAAACTGGTATGAAGTGTTTTTCACAATACAGTGAGTGAAAAAAGCAAACTGCAAAATAGGGTCAATATGTTGCTTCTTGTATGAGAGAGAGGAAATAAAATATAGCTGCTTGTTTGTTGGGGGGAAGTGGTGGGGAAGGAAGGACAAATTAGAAATCAATGAGATTTACTACCTTCACTGGGTGGAGACACAGTGTAGAAAGGATGAAGGGATGGGAACGGGATAGGAGAGAAAGGTGAGGAGTGACACTTCTCTGAGGACATCTTTTTGTATATTTTTGACTTTCAGAACCTTACTAATATTTCAGATGCTCAGAAATGAATAAAATTAGCTAGGATAGAAGACAACCCAAATTTGAACATAAAATAAATGAATGCAACTGCATTTCAAATAACACGAACATGGTGAAGAAAGGACAGAATCAACCTTAACAACTTTTGAATACAGATTTTGACTATATACCTGTAGGCTAAAACCAAAAAGATATGAACAAATATTGAACTCCACTTAGTAGGTATTTTAAAAACAGGTTTGCTGAGATATAATTTAGAAACCATAAAGTTCACATGTTTAAATGTAACACATTTATTTTCACAGTGGAATAGGTTAGCAATTCTAAAACTACTTCATGTATATTCTAGAATTAAACACATAAAATATATTGTGGATAATGGGAGCCAGGTTCTAGGTTCTCACTGTCAGAGAGTGGAGTTACAAATACATAAAGGGGAAAGGCTAAAGGAACCCAGTGATGTGGGAATGAAAATGGAGTTATCACTAAGGGGTATCTGGCTTTTAATATATACAGTGATAGTTCCAGAAACAGAGATGTGTGTATATGTATTTTCTTTTCTTTTCTTTTTTTTTTTTTTTGAGATGGGAGTCTCACTCTGTCACCCAGGCTGGAGTGCAGTGGCGCAATCTCGGCTCACTGCAACCTCCGTCTCCCACGTTCAAGAGATTCTTCTGCCTCAGCATCCCGAGTAGCTGGGATTATAGCTGCCTGCCACCACACCTGGCTGCCTGGGCCTCCCAAAGTGCTGGGATTACAGGCGTAAGCCACCATGCCCAGAGTATGTGTATTTTCTATTTCTGTTCACTAAGAGGATCTAGAAACAATGAACACACCTAGTTCCCAGATCTTAGTTTATAAATACTCTACTAAAAGGTACCACACTTTCTTTGAGAAATGGCTGGCTCCAGGGCTGGGGCAAGAAAAGCTCCAGTTGAGCCTGGAATATTTTGTTGTGCCAGAATGCATACAAATGCTCAGAGAATGACGTCGGGGCCTGTCAAAAGGACATAGAGGCTAGCTTGAAGGAGGTGGCCAAATCTGAGACACTTTGAGCATCAAAATAAATAACAGTAACAGATTATAACCCACAGACTCCATGATTCTATAATCATATAAGTTAATAAAGAGAGGAAGAATGAAAACTTTTTTAAATAGTAGAATGTCATCTGTTAATAAACATAAGGAATGATAGAATTATTACCACTTAGCAATTACCCATATTTAATAACACATTTTTTCAAGGAGACCAGAATACTGTAAAATACTTTCAAACACCGTCAATAAAAGTATAAATAATATATTTCTAGAATAGAAATGGAAATGTATTCAAGAATCCAGAAACAGGTCTAAACTCTTTGACCCTATAATACCTATGACTATTCTAAATGAATATTCTGGAATATATACATACGATACATACTCTGATATGTATGTATAATGGTTTATATGCAATGGTATTCACACCAGCATTAACCATAGCAGTAAATTCTAGGCATGATCTAAACGTTAATCAGGGAGTGATTTAAGTTATGGCACATTTATAATGATATTGTAGAGCCACTGAAATTAGGCTTCAAAATCAAAAAATAATTGAGTGCTTACAATGAGCCAAAGAAGTAACAAGTTATTTTATTTCAAAAGTTTTTGTTTTTTAACAGACAGGGAAAGACAGGGTCTGGCTGTGTCACCTAGGCTGTGGTTTCAAGGGAACCTCTCTCTCGCCTTGGGAGTAGCGGGGACTACAGGCGTGCATCACCACGCCCAACTACTTTTAAAATTTTTTGTAGAGGAGTCTTGGTATGTTGTGCAGGCTGGTCTCGAGTTCCTGGCCTTAAATGATCCTCCTACCTCAGCTTTCCAAAGTGCTGGGATAGGTGCGAGCCACCATGCCCAGCTGAGAGGAATATTTAATAACATGGAAGAATGTTCGCTGTAAGGGTGACAGGAGAAAAGGAAGCCATAAAAACATGATCAGTACGGTCTCCAATTAAAAGAAAAAATCATGACAAAATACTTGAAAATGTTACAGTGGTTATCTGAGTGGTAGGGCTTATAGTTTATTGAAATTCCTTGCCTTTTATCGTTCTGAATTTTATAAATGGTCTATAATGAACATGTGTTATATCTATGATGGAAAAAGGCCAACCCCTAAAAAGACATTTTGTATGTTAAGAAATTTTATTCATTTATTTTTATTGAGATGGAGTCTCACTGTATTTCCCAGGCTGGTCGCAAACCCCTTGACTCATGCAAGCTTCAAGTAGCTGGAATTACAGGCATGCACCACCACACATGGCTTACAATTTCTTTAATTGGTAACCCAAACTGTCTCTTCATAGTAACTGCCTGTGTGTAATTTATTTAAACAAATTTTAAGGTATTATAATTCTAAAAACTGATTTAAAAAATGATAAATTAGAGTTATTTAAAACTAAAGTTTTTGCTCATAAAAAGATAATTCAAGAAAATGAATATGGAAGCCACAGATCAGGAGAATATATTTGTAAAACACATATTTGACAAAGGAATAGAATCAAGGGTATATAAAAAACTCCAAAATTTCATAATTAAAAGACAAAAACCAAGTTAAAAAAATGGGCAAAGTTAAAAAAAGGTGTTTTCGTGCTACTATGTTTTATGAAATATTCAGAATCGGACCTGAATGGGACTGACAATAATCTCAGAGTACAAACAGGCAGGAAAAGCAGAGAATGGATTTGGGGGAAAGAACATAAGAAGAAGCATGGATAATTTGTTCTTACTCAAATAAGGACATTTTAAGCAAACAATGAAGATGATACACTTGCTGGAGTCTTTACAGAGATGTGTACAGGTATCTGAAATATATCAAAAAATGACTGATGGTCGGAGGGGTATAGGTGAGTACACATGAGATAAAACAAAGCATGTTAAAATATTAATGGCAGAATCCAAGTGGGGTGTATTGAGAGCTCACTGTAACATTTCTTTAACTTCCTGTATGTTTAAAAATTACTATAATATAAAGTTGGAAAATACGAGCAAAAGATTTGGAAAAAATCTTTCACATGAATACTAATAAGCACATTAAAAAGTACTCAATATCATTAGATATCATGAAAGTGCAAATCAAAACTTCAGTGAGATATCAATACACACCCATAGGAATGGTTAAAATGGAGAAGACTAACTTTGCCAAATATTGGTAAGAATGTGGCACAACTGGAACTCTCATACATTTATGGGAGTATAAAATGATGCAGCCACTTTTGGGCATGCAGATTCAGAAAACTAAATATTCACCCAGCAACTCCTCTCCCACATATATACCCAAATAAATAAATACCTGTACAAGACTATTCATAGCAGCTTTATTCATACTAGCCTCAGACTGGAAAGTGTCCAGGTGTCCACTAAAAGGAAAATGAATAAACAAACTGTGATCTACTCATACACTGGAATACCACTAAGCAACAACAAAAAAGGACTGATACATACAACATTAATGAATCTCAAAACCATGCTGAATGCAAGAAGCCTTATACAGGAGCATGCATTGCATGATTCTATTCAGATGAAACTTGAAACTGTAAAAAAAAAAAAAAAAAGATAAACCTACCAAACCACAACAGTAGCTGTCTCAGAGGTGCTAGGGTAGAAACTGATTGGGAAAGAGCAGAAAAAAACTTTCTGGGGTGATGGCAATGCTCTATATCTTGGTAAACGTTTCAGGCACTTAGGCATATGCATATATCAAAACTCACCCAATAGTGTGCCTTAGATTTGTGTATTTTGTTATATATAGATAAGCATACACACACACACACACAAACATTTTATCTTTAAAAATGTAAACCACTGACCAATGGAACAGAATAGAGAACTCAGAAGTGACACCACACATCTACAACCATCTGATCTTTGACAAACCCGATACAAAACAAGCAATGAGGAAAGAATTCTCTATTTCATAAATGGGGTTAGGAGAACTGGCTAGCCATATGCAGAAAACTAAAACTAGGCCCCTTCTTCCTTATACAAAAATTAACTCAAGATAGATTAAAGACTTAAATGCAAACTATAAAACCCCTATAAGAAAATCTAGGCAATACCATTCAGGACACAGGCACAGGCAAAGATTTCATGATGAAAACATCAAAAGCAATTGCAACAAAAGCAAAAATTAACAAATGGGATCTAATTAAAGAGCAAAATAAACTGTCATCAGAGCGAATAGACAACCTACAGAGTGGGAGAAAATTTTTGCCATTGATCCATCTGAAAAAGGTCTAATGTCCAGAGTCTACAGGAAACTTAAACAAATTTACAAGAAAAAAAAAAAAAGATTAAAAAGCAGGCAAAGGACAGGATATGAACAGATATTTCTCAAAAGAAGACGTTTATGCGAACAACAAACATCTGGAAAAAAGCTCAACATCACTGATCATTAGAGAAATGCAAATCAAAACCACAACGAGAAACCATCTCACGCTAGTCAGAATAATTATTAAAGAGTCAAGAAACAACAGATGCTGGTGAGGCTGGGGAGAAATAGGAACACTTTTACACTGTTGGTGGGAATGTAAATTAGTTCAACCACTGTGGAAGACAGCGTGGCAATTTCTCACAGACCTAGAACCAGAAATACCATTTGACCCAGCAATCCCATTTTGGGTATATACCCAAAGGAACATAAATCATTCTATTATCAAGATACATGTACATGTATAATGGCAGCACTATTCACAATAGCAAAGACTTGGAATCAACCTAAATGCCCATCAGTGATAGACTGGATAAAGAAAATGTGGTACATACACACCACAGAATACTATGCAGCCATAAAAAGGAACAAGATCATGTCCTTTGCAGGGACATGGATGCAGCTGGAAGCTGTGATCCTCAGCAAACTAACGCAGGAACAGAAAACCAAACATCACATGTTTTCACTTATAAGTGGGAGCTGAACAATGACAACACATGGACACAGGGATGAGAACAACACACACTGGGGCCTGTCAGGGGCGAGTATGGGGGGCCAGAGAGCATCAGGAAGAATAGTTAATGCATGCTGGGCTGAATACCTAGGTGATGGGTTGACAGGTTCAGCAAACCACCATGGCGCACATTTACCTATGTAACAAACTGACACATCCTGCATATGTATCCTGGAACTTAAACAAACAACAAAAATGTAAACCACTTTTGTACTTTACATAAGGATGTTCACTCTGAATCGTTTAGAGGTAAAGTGTACTGATGTTGACGTTCTTTTTTGAAATGCATGAAAAATTTTGATGGACTGATAAGTGGATAAAAGAATACGTATGTAATAAATCAAGTATAGAAAAATGTTAATTATAGAATCTAGGTGTTTATTATATGGATATGTATTGTACAATTCTTTCAGCTTCTCTCTATGGTTGAATTGTTTCAAAATAAGATGTTGGAAAGAAAAAAAAAAAAGAAAACCTACACAAAACCCAAAAAATTTCCTCCTCCACACACAAGGTATCCTTTAATTTCTGTAATTAGAAAGTAATACGTTATCCCATTCTTCTTAATTTCTAAACAGTAAGATTAACATGCACATTTGGAAGTGGCTGCTCTATTTTGCATAGAAAGCAAGTATTATAATTTCTTCTTTCAAAAAATTATGTCCTACTTCTTACTTTCAACTATGGGGAAGGAGAAATAGAAACATATGGCTCTCACTGCACAAATGCTATACCTCTTGTCATTTCAAGTAAAACATCCACAGAGGGTTAAATTACAAAACAGTATCTGAAAAACAGGGAATGCTAAATATTTTACAGAACAAAGTATACCAGAACTGAAAAGATACATATAACAGTAACCACAAATTCAGGTTTAACACCGAAGGCAAAGGCTGTTAACCATTTTATGGCTCAGAACGACAAGCTAAGAACTATTTTCTCTGAATCATCTAGTTGGATGAACAGGGAGAAAGCAGGAGTGCTGGAAGATGGTGTCACATGAACGAGGTTATAGGGATGAGATGGGGAAAGAGGAGGACAGTGAGAACATGTACAAGAAGGCAAAGAGAACAACATGTACAAAAATACCAAGTCCCAAGACAGAATAATGTATGGCAAAGAGCGAGTAGTGCAGCAGGGCTGGAGCACAGGGTGCAGAAGGCAAAGGCGGCCGCATGGCTAGGCAAAGTCTAGGACATCACAGGACACACAGTCTGTAGGGTGTTTGGTCTTTATCCTAAAGGCAAATTGGTGTCACTGAAGAACTACAGACAAGAGTGGCACGCCTAAATACATGCATCAGAAAGATCACTCAGCCATCTTTGGGGTGTAGAGGAGCATCAGACTAGAAAGGAACAGATCAATTAGCAGCCTATTCCAATTCTCCACGGCAGCAAAGATGAAAAAGGAACAGATCAGAAATCACATCTCAGATCATCCTTCTATGCACCACATGCTCTATCCTCAATTGGCTGTGAGGACTAAACTTTGCGGCAATACATCAAGCAACTGAATTCTCTAAACTTACAACCTACTAATACTAGATACAACCCCATCTGACAGGAAACTAAGCATTGGGACAAAAGATCCATCCCAGAAACTATGTTTCTAGGAGCCAAGATAGCAGCAACCATCTGACCCTTTTTGGCCTGGAAAAAAGTGCTAAAATCTTAAATGTGAAACCTGAAAAGAAAGGATGATGTGATTAGAAATACCAGGTAGTTTTTTTTTTTTTTTAATTTTGTCTTCAGCTTTTTTTCCCTTCTTCTACATGGAGTCAACCCTAACCCTCGATAATTATTTTACTTTAAGAAAGCAAAAATGCTCATAATTGAGCATCAGCTTTGGTGTCATAAAGATGTGGGTTCAGACAGATCCCAGTCTGCCACTTCCAGCCACATGACTTTGGGTTTCCAAATCTCTCAAAGCTTCAGTTCCTATTAGTTCCTTATTTGTAAAACATAAAAGATAATTCTTATCCATCTGGCAAGATTGCTGGGAGGATTAAATGGGACAATGCAAAAAGCACCAAGTGCAGTGCCTCGCACATGTGAAGCCACTAATAAAATTAGGTACCAAAGGAAAGGAAACTAGTCTATCAAAGGGATACCTGCACTCCCATGTTTATGGCAGCACTAATCACAATAGCAAAGATATGGATCCAAATTAAGTGTCCATCAGATGAACTGATAAAGAAAATGTAGTGTGTGTACACACCCACCCACCCCCCACAATGAAATATTATTCAACCATTAAAAAAGAATAAAATCTGTTATTTGCAGCAATATGCATGGAACTAGAGGTCATTATATGTTAAGTGAAATAAACCAGGCACAGAAAGACAAATACTGCACGTTCTCACTCACATGTGGAAGGTAAAAAAGTTGATCTTAAGGAGATAGAGATAGAGAGTAACAGAATGATAGTTCGGAGGCTGAGAAGGGTGTGGGGGTGTGGGGCGCCTGCTGGGGATGGAGAGAGATTGGTTAATGGTATAAACATACAAGTAGATAGAAGGAATTAAGTTCTAAAGTTCAACAGCAGAATAGGGTGACTTAAACAATGTATTACATATTTCAAAATAGAAGAGAGGATGTGAAATGTTCCCAACACATAGATCCTAAATACCCAGACTTGGTAACTGCACATTCTCTACATGTAACCAAATATGACACCACTCCCATAAATATGTACAAGTATTATGTATCAAAAAAGGTATTCTTTACATTCCCTCTAGTATCTATGTTTTCTAGTGAACACAAATAAGATAAAATAAATAAAAGTTTTTTTTTTTTTGAGACGGAGTTTTGCTCTTGTTGCCCAAGCTGGACTGCAATGGCATGATCTCAGCTCACTGCAACCTCCACCTCTTGGGTTCAAGCAATTCTCCTGCCTCAGCCTCCCAAGTAGCTGGGATTACAGGTGCTCGCCACCACACCTGGCTAATTTTTTTGTATTTTTAGTAGAGATGGGGTTTCACCGTGTTGGCCAGGCTAGTTTTGAACTCCTGACCTCAGATGATCCACCTGCCTCAGCCTCCCAAAGTGCTGGGATTACAGGTGTGAGCCACTGCGCCCGGCCAAAAGTTTGTTAAGTGCAATATAGATACATGTGAACTATTTGGAAAAATGGCTTTCATGTGGCCTTGATCTTCCAGTAAGCAATATTACTGAACACTAAACACAGCTGTGGCTTATATGTAATATAAATTGATAGGATAATGCTATTAGAAAATATGTTGAAGATAATAACAGTCTAGGCTGCAATGACTTGATCTCCCCACAAACTAAAATATTTTCCTTACATGAGAAGCTGAATCACTTCTTTAGTCTCTTTAAATGGTCATACCTGACTTATTTCCAATTGGGTTTCAAGAAAATCTATCCAAAAGATATCAAACTGTAAAAACCTAGTATGAAATGAAAGTAGCTTTTGAATGCAGTCTTGATTGTATACCCTCAATGAGATACAGTCTAAGAACAAAAAGAACTGCAAATAAATCTTGACCTTAATAGATTTGTTAGCAGTAGTAACACTGTTGGTGTTGTAATTCTGAAATGATTTTATATACTGTAGAATTGAGCAAATGAATAAATACGTTGATGTTTTTGGGAATCAAGGTTTTTCATTATAGGACAAAAGATAGACAAACAAGAACTTGGGGAAGCAGAAGAAAAAAAACCATGGTGTTAGATTGAAATTAGATTTAGGATTTTTATTTGTTACAATACACATGCAGAAAGGTATGCATCATAAGTATACGATTCACTGAATTTGTAAAACTTATCACATCCACACAACTGGCATCAGGAAATCAAACATTTCCCGCATCCTAAGAGCTCCCGCCTTGTGCTTCCCTTCTAGTCACTTCCTCCTGACAAGTGTAACCACTATCCTGATTTCTAATACCACAGAGTAGTAGTTCAGCCTGTTTTTGTACTTTGTGAAAATGGAATCATATGGTATATACTCTTGTGATTAGCTGCCTTTGTCCAATCTTATTTTCATAAGATTCATGCATATTCTTGCAAGTAGTTGTAGTGTATTCGTTCTCAATGCTATACTCCACCGTGTGAAGTATTACAGTTCATTTAACCATGCTACTGCAGATGAGCATTTGGGTAGTTTACAGTCTTTCTCTACAACAAATAGTGCTGCTATGAACAACCTAGAATGAACCATATAGAATTGCTGACAGTACCTACAAAACACGGTAATGTCATATAATTAAAAAAAAAAAAATCATCTTTTTGGGGAAAGAGGGGGAAACAAGGTCTCGCTCTGTTGCCCAGACTGGAGAACAGTGATGTGATCACGGCTCACTACAGCCTCGACATCACAGGCTCAAGTGATTCTCCAGCATCAGCCTCCTGAATGGCTGGGACCACAGGCATGTGTCACCATGCCTGGCTATTAAAAAATTATTTAAATAATATATATATATATTTTTTGTAGAGATGGGGGTCCCCCTATGTTGCTCAGGCTGGTCTTGAACTTCTGGGCTTAGGTGATCCTCCCGCCTTGGCCTCTCAAAGCACTGGGATTAGAGGCATGAGCCACCACGCCTGACCAAAACATCATCTTTTGATGAACATATATATGCATTTCTGTTGACTAAATCTAGAAGTGTAAATCTGACACCCAGGGTAGAATTATACTTACCATGTTTCTAAAACGGTTATACCAGTTTATGTACCCACCAATTGCTCTAAATCCTTGACAAATCTGGTATTTTCTTTTTCATATTTTAGTCATTTTTGAGGTACTAATGAATACACATTTTTACCCATATATATGTGCATCATTTGGATATCCTCTTTTGTGAAGTATCTATATCTGTCAAAGCTCTTGTCCGCTGATGACACTGGCTTGTAGAAGTCCTTCTCTATTCTAAAGAAGAGTCTTCTGTTCAATATACGTATTGAGATTTACCCCTTCTTACTGGGTGGGTTGATTTTCTCTCTCAGTGATGTCTTTTGGTACACAAGAGTGCTTAACGTAAATATAATGCAATCTATCAGATTTCTTCTTTTATGGGTAGTGCTATTTGTGTCCTATTTTAAATTTTTTGCCCACTTCAAGATTGTGTAGTGAAAACTTTACTATCTTATCTTTTATAGTTGGAATTTTTTGTGTATGAGTTCAATCCAGATGAATTTCTTTCCACAGGACATTCAACTAATCTAGAACCATTTATTTAAAGACCATCCTTTCCCCATTGCACAAATGTGTTACTTTTGTAATGAACCAGGTGACTGAATATTGTCTATTTCTCACTCTCCATTCTGCTCCATTGGTCAGACTGTCTGTCTAAAGTACTATACGTTATAACAGGTCTTCATATCTGGAAATATAAGTCCTCTGGTTTTGTTCACCTACTTCATGATGGCATGGCTATTCTTGGCCTGAACTCACGATTAAAAAAAAAAAAAAAAATCCTAGCACTGCCTACTAAAACCATGGCCTGAACTCATGATTAAAAAACAAAACAAAACAAAACAAAACAAAACAAAAAACAGTCCTGGTATTACCTACTAAAACAGAATAGAAGCAATGACACCCAACTAACAAAAAACATGTCTATTTCTCAGATCTTGGTTTCTAAATCTTATTCCTCACTAAAAGGAACCAGAAATTCTTAGAGCAAGGGCTAATTCCAAGACGGAGCCAACGAAAGCATAAGATGAATTCTGAAATATCTTGTGCCAGAAGGTAGGAGAGTACTAAAAAATTAAGGGGGATGGGCCAAAAGGACACAAAAGCCACCACGAAAGGGGTCACAGTGGCCAAATTTGGGACAATTTATGCATCAAAAATGCTGACCATAATGGATAGACTCTTTCCAATTTAAAAATAATAAAATATCTGTAAGCCCATAGTGATACTTCCCTTTGAAAAGAAAGCTTTTTTTCCTCCCTCAGAATAATGCTAGTGAATAAATAGAGAACTAATGTCAGAATTAAAACATCATACTTTTGCAAGTACCTTTATAATGATTTATTTAGGAAATAATCATCATTTGAAACACAAATGAAAGGAGGTTGGGAAACAGAATAGTCTCATAGTCTCAAGGTATTATTATCCCACACATTACTTATTAATTACAAATGGAAACAGTACATTTACATAACAGAAATAGTAGGAACAGGGTAATGCCACCTTAACCTAGTGATCAAACTTAATCTCACCAATAATGAGACAAAACTGTCATGTATCTTCTGATGTGATTCCATGAGGATGCAGCACCTATTTAGTGTTATCACCAACAATATTTAGCATGAACTGATCACTAGGACTGATCAGACAAATTCAAATTGGGGTCATTCTGCAAAATAACTGGCCTAGAGTCTTCAAAAATGCCAAGTCATGAAAAAAATTTGTTAAAGGTGAGGAACTCTGCAATGCTAAATAAGGCATATGACAACTAAATGCAATGAGTGATACTTGAAAAAGCAATAAAGGCCATTGTTTGGGGAAAGTGGGGATATGTGAATATGGGCTGTGTATTAAATAATATTACTATGCCAATGTTAAACTTTTTGAGGCTGATAACTATATTGTGGTTTACAGAAGAATGTATTTATTCTTAAAGATGCATACTGACATATTTGGGCATACCTGTAACTTATTTGTAAATGATTCTTAAATAAAGTTAATAAATTGTTCTAACTCCGGGGGTTAAAAAGATCATGTAAAAAAGATTGTTACCCTACTTTAGGAAATTAGAAGGGGAAAATGTCCATTTATATTTTTCCACAGAAAAGATACAACTGACTTATAGAACTAGTAAAGGGAGATTTTCATTTTAGTTTTAAAAATTATATAAATTTCCATAATAATCTATTTTCAGGCTTTCAATTTTACTGGCAAATGTGAAAGTACATTTGTTTAAAAGGTAAAAAAAAATTATTTGGACATCTTCCACTAGAGAAATTTTTAAAATTTCTTCATTCATTTAGCTGAGTACCTTCAAAAGTACTGAGCTAGAATGAAAACACACAAAACTGACTACAGCACTGTGTTCTAGACTACCAAGGTCCTTGGTTGTAAAGTAATTCTTCCTAGCATGGCAACATTTTCTGAGAAAAGTATAAAGTAGAATACAACTTGAGAACACTGAGTTTTTCTTTCTTTGTATGAATAGCCACATGAAAACACCTAGTGAGGTCTCACTCTGTTGCTCAGGCTTGAGCGCAGTGGTGTGATCATGGCTCACCAATTCCTGGGCTCAAGCAATTCTCCCTCCTCAGCCTCCTAAGTACCTGGGACCACAGGCATATGTCACAACACCTTAGTTTCTTTCTTTTTTTTTATTTTTATGAGACAGGGTCTTGCTAAGTTGCCCTAGCTATCTTGAACTCCTAGCCTCAAGGGATCCTCCTGGCTGAGACTCCCAAGTGGCTGCGATCACAGGCGTCAGCCACCGTGCCCAGTTCTCCACATGAATAAACTTTATATAGCACCTATTACATATGAATAAACTTAAATGAAAGGGAATCTAGGCAAGTTCAACAAGGTAGATGGTTGACTATAGAATGTCTTAACCTTCAACAGGCTTTTAAAATAAAACAAGTTGCTCAAGTAAAATCACCTCTTTTTAGCTTTGCATATGATTACACTTATACCTTTTATAGCCATATTCATTATATAAAAAATAAAAGCATTTTAATAATCTTAAACATATCTTTAACTACCTTTCAAATGAAAGTTATTTTTTTTTCTATTGTAATAGCACTATTTATAACCATTAGAGGTAGCTTTAGAACCAACCATATACTTTAAAACTTTATTCCTCATTAGGTAGCTGGGTGTTCAGCATTATTTAATTTCTCTGACCCTCAATTTATAGGTTTTATAAAATGGAAACAATTAAAATCTACTTCAAAGGTAAAATACCTTTGCCTAGTCAGGGAAGACATCCTCTCACTACTGGCAGAATTTAATAGTTTAACTCACTATTTACCAATCGGTTCTAGGCCTACCGTGTAGGCAAGAAGGAAGAATGTGGAAATATGCAGAAACACATGGAAAAATCTAACACAGTGCCTTGTTTGTAGGTGGATCTATAAAAATATGTGTTGATTGGTTACATTACCAAAAGGAATGAGAAAAGAAATGGTTTGTTTTTGTGAGAAGACACATGGTAACTAAGAAAGTCAAAATAGCAGTGTTAGGTATTTAATTTACATGGTTATAGTCCTTAACAAAGCAAAAGTGGGGGAACTGTCCCTTATAAAAACTGTATAGCTTAAAAATAAAAATTCTATTGGAAAACATTCTGCAACAACACATTAAAACTAATTAATACATTAATTCAAATAATTACATTTTCAAACATTTGGGCCAATAAAATGAAACTGTATATATAAGTCATTTGATAAAAATAGAATATGACATATTCTAAAGTACAAAGTGTAAGTATACACTGACAATTCTAATTTTCAAAAACACAGTCTTTTCATGTTTCATTTATTCAGTGACATCTCATTTATTTGGCTTCTATCTGTAGTATCAGTATCTGTAGTATCAGCAGGTCACTTGGACCAAATGAACCTGAGAAACAAACTCAATAGTTCCTTGTTGGAGCTGCATCTATCTGCTGTAAATCAGTTATTCTCCATCTCTGTGGCCAGTTTTGACATGGAAGCCTCCCTCACCAAGCCCACTACTAGAGATTCCCATCTGTTCCCTGTCTCCTAACTCCCATGCTGGCTTCTCAGCCACTGTGAGACAGGCACACCACAGCTCATGTGGGCAGTAAGGGGTGGCCCTGTGAACCAAGATGGGAACCTTAAACCACTAGGCCCAAGGCTAAAAAGTAGGGATTACGAACTTTGGGGAGCCAGATCACAGAGATTTTGATCAGATTATGTTTCCATGATTATGCTGATGTATACTTTTGAGTGGTGTTATCAGATAATCTCAGTGATATTCTATCTTATTTCTATCCTACCACTCAAAACTCTTTATCAACCTAAATTCTTCTTTAAAGCTCTGGTGTTAATGAGAACCTATGACATGTTGTGAAGATTCGACTTGACGATTAGTCAGCTCTAAGTAGAATCCTCCCAATATCATGATATAATCATGAGCTACCAAATCACTGTCAATCACTCTGATATTCCCTATTATATGACATTTGTTTAAAAAAGATTTTTACCTTGATATAAAAGTACTATGTGCACATTATGAAAAATGCCAACTATAGAAAGAGATGGAAATAGTTTATATGTATGTAAATTTCCAAAATAATTTGATATATTTCATTCCAAGACCTTTTCCTTCGCATGGGGGAGTGGGGAGTGGTTGATAGGAGGAACGCATGACGGGAGGGTGTGAAAAGGATGGTTAGCTAGACCTTGTTTTTTTTCTTATTATAACCGAGATTATCCTGACCAGAAAGTTCCAATTTAATATTCATGTGAGAAGGAAAATACAGTCTTTAGTTGTCTCTTTTAAAGGCTGAATCTTTTGCCAAGTTGAATCAAATTCAAATATTGAGGAAAAGAGAATATTTTAAAATTTCAATATTTCTATAAGAGAAAATAATATACAATCAATTATTTATTAATGAAGAATGGATTCTGCCAATCAGTGAATCCTTTCCTCCTTGAGGCTTCAAATTTAAAAAAAGAGATGACTTCTTGAACCAAAGGAATGACCATGCCATTATCTCCAAGCAATCCCAGAGGCCCTAGCATGGTATCTTCTCTGACAGTCTCGCTGACCATTCTGCATCAACAGCAAAAGTGAAAAGCTACTTGCCATGAGAACCAGCCATAACTATTAGCCTTGGTCTTTAACCAACAATTTGGTTTCATTCATCCACTGATCAAAAAGCAGAGCAACTTGGTACTTCCAGTAAGGTCTGAGCGTTTGGGTGGGTCCAAAAATAAACTGATATTGCTACTGTAATCCTAGTCAGAAAGTTCATCCATATGTACTGAGAGGAAGCATGTGTCACAGGAAAAGCAAAGGGCCTATGTGAAAATCCCAATTCCAGACTCTTGTTTTCCAGCCATGATGGAATAACAATCATTGGACTTAACTTCCTGCCATAGGAAACTAGATAACTGGGCAAAATACATGAAACAATTGCTTTCACGCATTGGGAAACAGGTAATGCGGGGCTGTGGCCCCTGAGAGAAGGGAAACAAATGAGATGAGCCCATAACTGCCCTAACTTTCTGCCTGGAGGCAATTTCTAGACTGTGGGTGAGAGGAGGAAGAAATCACAGAGGAGCTTGTTAGGCTTGCTGAACTGAGGAGACAGAGATGAGAGGAGAGCTTAAGCAGGCTAATGCAGCTGAAGTTTCAGGGAAGATTTGTGAAAAACAGGATCTATGCTGAAAAGGAGTTCCAGAAACCTGCCTAATGGTGCCCTGGAATCTTTGCTGAGTGCTAAGCTGTACACAGAGCAAAATTTCACGAGTCTGGGCAAGAAATGACCAGGGACTATAAGCTAAATAATTCCCAGAGTGTATACAAGGTCGGGAAATGTTTGAGCTCCAACCGGCTTGACTGAAATGTCCTCCCTGGGGCACTTAGCAGGGCATGCAGCAGAGATACCTTTAAAGGGGGTCTCCCTGCCACGAATGCTACCCTACATCTTTCCTAAAAAAATTTAAGAAAGGCCTTGAAGGTTATCCAAAAGTAACTTAGCTGCCTACCAAACCAAAGCCCAACTTTAACTGAAGACAACAAAAACAAATTCCAGACACTCAGTAATGCAACATTCACAAAGTTATATCCAATGAAAAATTACTATACTACTTACACCCGGAAGCAGCAAAATGCAACTCTTAAATAGGAGAAAAATTCATCAATAAAAACAGACCCAGAAGGACAAAAATAAATGAAACTATTAACAGCTACTATAACTATATACAAGTATTTAAAAAAACACATAAATATAACATGGAGAAACATGGACAGTACAAAAAAGGACAAAATAAAACTTCTAGAGGTAAAAGGAAAATAAACTTTTATTGGGTGGGATTAGCTGCATATTAGATATGCATTTTAAAAGATCAGGGAGTACTTGAAAAAAAGAGGTATATCTAATAAGGCACTGTAAAATAAAAATAAAGTAAAATGGGAAAAAAATTAAACAAGGTAAGACAAGAAGAAGTGAGAGAGAACACCTAAGACAAATATATATATATATATATAGAGAGAGAGAGAGCAAGATGATGGATGATGGATTTGAACTCAATTGTGATGGGCAGCCTTTAGGGTAGTCCCAGGGATCCCTGCCTCCTAGTTTTTATGGCCTTGTATAATCCTCTCCCTTTGAGTAATTTGCTTCTAATCAATCGAACATGGTTAAGTTTAAGGAATGTTACAAAAGATTACCACTCTGTCTTGCCAGAAGACTTCTCTCTTACTGGCTTTCATAAAGAAAGCTGTCATGTTGGAGAGACCCAGGTGGCAAGGAACTGAGGATGGCCTCCAGCCAATGGTCAGCAAGGAACTCAGGCTCTGAGTCCAACAGTCCTAAAGGAACGGAATCTTGCTAAGAGCAATGTTAAGTAAGCTTGGACATGAACCCTTCTCTAATTGAACCTTCAAATGAAACTCTGGCCTTGGCCGACACTCTGATTACAGACTCCTGAGAGACTCTGAGGCAGAGGTACTCAGCTAAGACATGCCTGAATTCCTGACCCACAGAAGCTGTGAGAGAATAAATGCATGCTGTGTTTGGCTGTTATGGTTTAAAGTAATTTATTACAAAGCAGTAGATAACTATTACACCACATATACCAATAATTACCTTAAATGTAAATGATCTAAATATTGCAATTAAAATTGTAAGAGACTGTCAGACTAGATTTTAAAAAGATTCGGCTCTATGCTATCTGTAAGAAACCCACTAATTTTTAAAATTTCTTTTTTCATTTCTACTTTAACAGCAAGCTTATCCTTAATATTTAAAAAATCTTTCACAAATGGAGATGAGATCTCACTCTGTCACCAGGCTAGAGTGCAGTAGTGTGATCCTAGTTCACTGCAGCCTCAAACTCCTGGGCTCAAGCGATCCTCCCACCTCAGCCCCTCCAAGTAGCAGGAACTACAGGCATGTGTCATCATGCTTGGCTAATTTTAAAAATTTTTTGTAGAGACAGGGCCTAGCTTTATGGCCCAGGCTGATCTTGAACTCCTGGGTTCAAATGATCTTCTCACCTTGGCCTCCCAAAGTGTTGAAATTACAGGCATGAGCCACAATGTCCGACCAGAAACTCACTTTAAATATAAAGATACAGATGGGTTAAAGGTAAAAGTGTGAGAAAAATATATTTCATGTAGTTGTAAGCACATGATACTTAGAGGGACTATTAATATAAAACAGAGTAGACTTTAGGAGAAATAATACATGTTGGTGGTTGGAGTTTTCAACATTCCTCTCTAATTGGTAGAACAAGTAAAAAGAAAATCAATAAAGGTATAGAAGATTTGAACAACTTTATTAATCAACTGAACCTAATTGACATTTATATAACCCTCAAAGGTACATGAAACATTTGGGGTCATTTAAGAAATACATATTTTTTCATGAGAGAATTCATTTTAAATAGTTTCATTGTAATAGTTAAAAACAAAAACCAAAGTATTTTCAAACACCACTGGACTCTGACAGTTATAATTTAAGACTAAGTTCTTGAATTTCTTCAAATGAAAATTTTTTAGTCCTAACTTGTTATGATTGAGTTTAAATTCCATTATCTAGAAAATCCTTCAAATTATAATATTTGGGTATTCAAATAAAATCTTCAACTTTCTGAAGTTACAAGCATTTTCCTTCTCTTGAGGGTTCAGAAAGCACTGAGCAATCCATCAAACAGCTACACGATTTCTATGCACAAACAAGTACAAAAGTATGCAACCAGAGGTTTCATTGGTTCATCCGCAAATTGCTATTTAACCAAATTCCATTTCTTTGAAAAAGATGAAGAGACTAACAAATATAGAGAAATAAAAAAGTTGTTAGAAAACATATTAGAAAAGTAATACTTTTTCATATTAAGATCATGTCTAGTTAAATATCACTGTTATTCTTGGCTTGAGAGAAACAGTAACACACACATTTATTTTTTTCAGCAGATTTTATTTATATTTTAAACATCAATCAAGAGCCACACAATTCTCTAGCACAGTCAATAACTCAATAAGTAATTTTGACCAATTAAGCAATTTATTATTTCACTTTCATGTCTGTCCACTAAGGAGATCTAAAATATGCTAGGTTTATGACAGGTTATTAGAATATGATAACATGAATTTTATTTTTAGTACTAATTTTGTGAAGCTTGGTTGAGAGCATCATAAATCAATTTACTTGCCTGTGTCCCATTTTTAAACTCTTTCCCAAAATATATTACATTCCTACAACAGAATCAGATATCAAATCTTAAGAAATTTTTGATTGTATAGGACTTTTATTTAGCAGTTAAAACTCTGTTAATTCAATTAAAGAATTCATTTAAAAGATTAAAAAGAAACACACAAAGAAGGAAACAAACCATACAAAATTCCCCAACAAACCTGGTGCTCCCAATGTGGAATGCTGTTCACCCTGGAATTTCATACATGCCACTCACAGACTTCAGATGAGACCACCATGAGGCTGTTAGCAGTTAGGGCCAACTAGAAGCCAAATAAATCCTAATTACCCATTTCCTTAAGTTCTCCAGGCTCCAAATCTCTTGGGTTCTGCCCTTCTCATTTATTTTTAGCATTATATTCTTCTTTTTTAAAAAAGAAATGCATAAAAATACACAGTAAAATATTTTAAGAGGATCCAGATTAATTGAAAAACAACTTATAGATCCACCCCCTCTAGTGACCTTAGAGCATCATCTAAACAGCTGCCATTACACCAAGATTTCACAGAAGAACATTCTACAACACCGGAACTGTTTCTGTTTCACATATTCTAAAGGTCACTGCAAAACATATGACATATGTATATGTATATATTTATATATATGCATAAACATATTTTAACATATTTGTTTATACAAAGATAATTTCTAAGTTTATTCAATTTCTTTGTTCAATGATTGGGTTTATAATGAAAAAAACTTAATTTAGAGATGTGATTATGACATAGATTTCCTGGAATCAAAAAGAAAAAGAATTTAGAAGACAACTCAGAACACAAAATCTCTTTAAACATTAAAAATAACTGTTTTATTACTTCAAAATACCAAAAGTCTTCTGTATAGTACTTATCATATATATCAAATGCATTTTAAAAGAGTCTCAGCAACCATATCTACTATCTTAATCTCTTCGGAACAAGTACATAAGAAGGAGAAAATTCTATAAATCAGTCCTCGATGACAGAGGGTTTGTTTAGGAGTTTACCAAATGGAACAACCCTGCTGGAATTCCTTCAAGTAGCCTGTGAAAATGTCAGAATGGAGTCTGTTTTGGAGGTCATAGTCCCTAGAGAGCTCTGAGTTTTGGCCTGTTTGTCTTTTCACATGCTTTAATATTTGAAAATCCTTTTTTGCAGACACTGACTGATGCCTAGAGAATGCTAGGATTGTGGGAACTGGCAGTACCAACAAGAGACGAACTTCATGGGAAATCAGTGCCCACTGCCTTTGCCCTCTCAGCACTCATCAGATAAGCTGCTCTTCAAATGTTATGAAGGTACACGGTGAGACATTAAGAAACTGAATGTCATTTTGCCTTTTTTAAAAAAGAAATACTTGCAGAAAATGGGAGCAAAAGTCACTGGGACGACTGAAAGAAATGCTGTTATAAAACATCATGGTGAAAATTCTGAAAAACTACACTGACTTAGTACGAATTAAAACACAGTTGACCCTTGAACAACATGACTTTGAACTTCATGGGTCCATATATATTTGGATTTTCTTCAATAAATGTGTTGCAAAAATTTTTGGAGATGTGTGAAAATTTGAAAAAGTTCAGATGAACCACACAGCCTAGAAATATTGAAGGAATTAAGAAAAAGTTTGGTATGTTGTGAATGTATAAACTATATGTGGAAACTAGTCTATTTTGTCATTTACTACCATAAAATATACACAAATCTATTATAAAAAGTTAAAATTTACCAAAACTTACATACACATACAGACCATACGAGGAACCATTTACAGTTGAGCAATATAAATGAACATAAATCAACTGTAGTGGATATTGTACTACTGTGACAATTTTGCAGTCACCTCCTGTTGCTATCATGGTGAACCTCAAGAGCTGCGAGTACCGCTGAGAACACCAAGTAAGGCTCACGATCTCCGCGTGAGCAGTTGTCTCTCCAGGAAACGGCGCATTGAAGTAAAAAGTAATCTCTTAAAGTTCTCACATATTTTTCATCATGTTTAGTGCAGTACCTTAAACTTTGCATAATGAGACTCCTACGAAGTGCCACTAGTGATTCTGGAGGTGAAGCAGAAAAACGTCATGACATTAGAAGAAAAAGTTGAATTGCTTGATATGTACCATAGATTGAGGTCTGCAGCTGCAGTTGCCCACCATTTCAGACAGATGATTCATTTTACAAACAGACTGTGTAAACTTCCAGTATTGACAAATACAGTAAAATACTGTAAGATATATCTTCCTCATAATTTCCTTTATTTCTTATGATGACGTCTTGCTATATATTGTCCAGGCTGGTCTTGAACTCCAGGCTCAAGGGATCTTCCTGAGTAGCTGGCACTATAGCAGGGAGCCACTGACCCAGCTCCTTATGACTTTTCTTAATAACATTTTCTTGTCTCCAGCTTACTTTATTGTAAGAATACAGTACATAATGCATATAACATACATGATATGTGTTAATCAACTGTTTATGTTATAAGGAAGACTGCCAGTCAACAGCAGGCTATCATTAGATAGGTTTTGAGGGAGCCAAAAGTTATACATGGATTTTCTACTGCACGGGGGCTTGGTGCCCCAACCCCTACATTGTCCAAGGGTTAACGATACTGCATTTTCAAAATATACATACTAATAAATAAAGTGCTAATTATGTGCCTGTACTATTCTCAATACTTGGTTTAGATTACTTGATCTAATCCCTCATAGCAGTCTTATGAAACAAATACTAGTGTGATCCCCACTTTGCAGATAAGGACACTGAGGCAAAGGGAAGGTAACTAATTGGTCCAAATTCACATAGCTAGTAATGGTATAGCTAAGATCTAGGCTTAGGTTGGCTCCAAAGTTGGTGCCTCCGTCATGGTATTCTCACATCAGGCATGCAAGGCTGGGTTAATTATGTACTGAGAGCCTAAGATGTGCCATGTATGTGCTAGACACTTTAGATGCTTTATTTTATTCAATCTTCCCAACAATCTAGGAGGCATATGTAAGATTATTCCGACTATGGCTTTGAGGGGCCTGCCACCACACATTTAGTGCAACAGAGCAGGCTCTTGCTAGGCTTAACTCTATAGCCCTCCTTCTTTAAAACTAGGTTCTTCTTTTCAGTTATCCACAAGAATCATCTCCAATTATTTTTCTGTATACAGTCAGGGAAAAGTCTTTTAAAGATCTTTGTGTAACAAGTTTATGAGAATATACTATATCATAAACTTTCAACATTGTACTAGAGGCTTAAAAATCTAAGAATTATTTTAGAGTAAGAGGCACAATGATCATTCAATAAATGTTTGTGAACAATAATTTTAAAAAGTATCATTTCCATTCTTGAAATATCAATTTTTTAATACGTTGGGAGAGCAGAGTATTCTGATACAGCAAACTTTTCCTTCCTATAATATGTGACAATGGTTTGATCAAGCAGTCCAAGTAACATTCTTCTTAACTGCTATGTCAGGATCAAGGCTTCTGTCAAAGAGGGTCTTCTATTTTGTAGCTATGAATCGCAAATCGGCAGAGAGTGCTGACCAACTGTAACACTTGTCAGTTTTTAAACTTAGACTATGAGAACCAAAGGCAAGCTGTGAATCAGACTTTTTGCTTTTCTTGTTATGTCTTCATTAAACGCAGAGGCCATATATCAAAAATTTAACTGGTGAAATAGACACCCAATGATTAGCATTATCTTAATGGAAACAACAACACAAATACCATAAAAATATGAATTTGGGCTTTAAAAAGAGCTGAAAATTGTCTTTTAACTGACAGTTTGATGCTATTATAAAAATGTTAACACATACCTGCCAACCCTTAAAAACCATCAATAGAAACTACATATTCTAAATTAGACACATTATTTTTGAGAATAACAAATAAGTCAATTACTCTCTTTAAATACAGCAGGAAAGTCTGACTAATTGACAGAGCTGGCAAGTATGTTTACTAATACAGCTGTGAGGTCTGTATTAAACAGCAACACGACTAATTTGTATCTAAGGAAAATTCCACTGGTTAGCTGAGATGGAAGTTATCTTCCATGCTTTCTGTTTCTGCTGCCCAATGAATAGCACATGGCAAACATGACAATGAGATATAAGAACACACGATGTAATGAAGAAGGGCCGCAGGGAGACACATGGGCTGGAGGCTGCTGTACGGATGTCATAATGGGCAAGCTGTGACACAGAGCGCGCCTTAGACTTACCCATGCTCACAGACTGAGTCAGCAGAGGAGACTGAAGTCCTGACTCCCAAAAGACTACACTTCCTGTCAATAATAGTGAGGGCAGTCGGTGAGGGCAGGAGAGCCAACGTACGGATTAATGAAAGGAGTCAGAAAAACATGATATTTGCTCATTAGTCTAGGTAATTATTAATTACAAGCCAAAGAGAAAATTCCAACACATTTGCCACTTTAACATATCAGTCTTACTGTTTTCTGTCACAAGAGTACTTTATTATTGATGTCTTAAAATATAAGCAAAGTAACAAAAATTGTCATGGATCACTTTTTTAAAGTACATTCCCTGTATTTACTGGCTCTTCTATAGGTATGGTAGAGAACAGGTGTCCAAAACTATCTTTTCTCTTTTTTAGCTACAAGAGGTCCTTGTGATTGAATTACGTGGCAGACATAAGTAAATGGAGCCCCACTTTAATTTTCCTAAGTCTCTCAGTCCAATAGAGGAACTAATTATAAGCTAATTACTTAATTCCACAAAGTCTTGTGAGGTCTAAGTAGCTACGAGGTTAAAGGTGAGTCATACTTATTAAACTAATCATTTATATTATGTATATTATCTTTTATAATTGCTTTCTGAGGAACAGTAAAGACTATTTCTTAACAAATTTGTTTTAGTTTATTCACTGGTCCAATGTGTAATATAAATGATATGGTTGGCTCTACTTTTATGAAAATTATCTCAATCTATATAGAACATAATGTACTTCTGTGACTTCAGTAACTAGAAAAGTCATCTAAAATGTTAAGTAAACATAAAACAAGTAAACAAGTTTAAGATGATGTGGTCTCCTCATCGGTTTAAACTAATAATTACTATTATGTTTTAAATCTTACTGTTAATAAATGTGTTCATTGTGATGCCCCAAGGGTATTTCAACAAAAGGACACAATTTAAAGACTAAATAAATTACTCAAAATGAGCTTCAGGGATGCTGTAATAGGGTCCATGGTCTTGCTGATGCACAAAGCTTCATCCACGCCTCATCCATAACTAAAGCAAGCCCATGTTAGCATTCTGATGCTGCTACTCCAGCAGGAGAGCAAACTCACTGCCAGCTACAAATGGGAGAAAGTAAAGTTACACACAGCCCCCTCCCTCGCTCCAAACACACTGCATGGGTGTGTTCTGCAATGCACTGAAGCAAACAAAATCCTCAGTAACAAAAACTGTCTAAATAAGACACTCAGACTAGAAAAATAGAAGGCAGACAGGCTTACAGGTGCTTATTTACACTGTGAATCAAAACATACTAATAGGAGACATTATAAAGGTAATTATGAAAGAGAATACCTCACCCTTAAGGTACTTACAAGGCTTCTTTTTCATTTTGAAGAGATTTTCACAAACAAAAAGAGTATGAGAGCTGCCACAATTAAGAATTTCATTTGCAGTTGTCAGGAGGCTTATAGCTTGCTTTTAAAGCTATAATTGTGTTTAGTATAAATCCTAAAGCCCAGTTTTTAAAAATATTATTTTAAAACAACTAAGGAAAATTATATTCAGAGTATATACTTCTCTTCTCAGTGTAAGTACTCTAACTCCTGAAAGCAGGAAAATAAGTTACTTATCAGAATGTTTACTGATGTCCTTGAGAATTACATGAAACACTCCACATCCTAAATATGTTAACAGCAAAGTCAACGATAAGATTTTAGAGAAATTTATTCATTTCTATTACTTCCAGTTACAGAAAGGGAAAGCAAGAATTCCACAGCTCTGTCTTGGCTACTGAGCATCTATTTGTTTCCTGCTCGTTTATGACACTATGACAACTTTGTCTGGCTATCTACTCCACAGTAAAGTAGAAATTTCCTCTCTCTTCCTCACCAATCTCCATTCATTCATTATACTAGCTCACCTATGGCCTCAAGAACCCAGTTTTGCCCAAGACAAATGCTCAATGCCACCGTGTATTTCCAGATACTTGGATCAACAGTAAGCCCAGCAGGTTAATGAGAAACAGGGAAATGCTCTCAAAGTAAAACCCCCAAAAAAGGCCAGCTGTAAATATATGCCATTCATTTTCTATTGTGTAAGGCAAGCAGTTTTCTTTGGCTGGGTTCCATGGCTAGGCAAAGTTCACCTGACTGTCTGCAAACATGTTAATACATGTATTGAAACCAAAGCAAAGAGCCATCTTGGGTTCCCTTGTGTGCAGCAAACTTCTGAATAAAGTATTTTCTCTCTAGTAAGTGATCATTTCAAGAACTGAAAAAGAGATTATCTAAAATTATTCAGTATAAATTTAATGGATGGAAAATCTTAGAAGAAAAGATTTCAAGATGGGACTATAAGCTCAAAACTCTAACAACTGCAGTAACTAGTAATACCAAAGTTTAAAATAAGAACAGCAAATGTCATTCCTCTTTATTGAGGCCTAAAACACACTGACTACTTCATAGTAAACAGAGTTTGAAAAAGCCTTTTAGTTCAGGAAGAGGGAGGTAGATGATACTGATTTTACAAGTCTAAATCGGCTGGCCTGTGCTGTTTCTGTGACCACGTAAACATGACATGACTGCTCCTCACCTTAAAAATACCTGGACTCAAGACATACCATCAAGTATTAAAATATCAGTTTTTAAAAATGAAAATCTATGTTAACGTCTCTGCTTACTCTGTAATAATACTGGCAATGACTTAAAAGCTTAAATTCACCAGCCAGCATCCCTGAGGGTTTCTCTGCCTTCAGCTTACTGGTCTTGCAACCAAGCTCAGGAAGGAACAGCTTCTCCCGCAGGGTCCCTTCAGAGTGTAGGCACAGGCAAAGGGCTGCAGCTCTTTCAGTGATGTTGTTTCTACCCACTTTGTCTTTCCTTGCTGAGCTTTTCCAGTTTAAACACTAAAGTCCTATTCCTTTGACTGGTTTCCTTTTTATTCCCAGTCTGCTCATGTGAAGGAATGTCAATAGTGAAAAAGATGGATCTAACATGTACTTAAAATGTCAAAATGAAGCTCAATCCCCTGTATATGCATTGTTTTAGTAAAGGTAGATTATGCATGTGTTTCTGTATATCCATTTTCCTTCATTAAGGCCTCACTTGTTAGGAAAAGTTAATTGCTTAAATATGGCTGCTTTACTTTTGAGGTACTATTTTGGTCACATTCAAGGGTAAAGGAAAATCCCAGCTTCTCTTTACTAAGTATCTCCCCTGTGTGCTCCAATAGTGGGAATATCCTGCAGCTCCACTATCGTCAGTAACATAAATACGAATGTAAAACAAGGGAAGATCCTGGAATCATTACTTAAACGTCAACTTCATTTTCCTTGTAAAGTGTATTTATAAACTATTATATATTACCCATTAGACACTAATCCCAAACTGAAATATCTCCATTTTTTCCTCAACAGAAAATAATTCTAATAAGTGAAATTCAAATGTTTAGGAGTAACAATAAAACACAATCACCAAAAAAATCTGACTTCATTTATTTCATAATATCTAAACAATAGTTTGTATTGATTAATTTTGATGCCAACAACTGCATTTTGTATGAGTTAAACATTGCATTAAGAAGACCTAAAACATGAAGAACATGCCTGGAAAAAATCATTAAAGTAAGAATGTTACGGTCCTTTCATCTATACATTACTTGATGTGAATATACTCTGCTCACATAACTGTCAAAAACTTAGATTTAAACATTTTTTAATATATTTGCTTTTATTTTGAAACTGACAAAAATTATATGTATTTACCATGTCCTTTTTATGAAATATGTATATACTGTGGAATTGCTCAATTGAATTAACATATCATTACTTCAAATGTTTACTATTTTTTTTCATGGTGACAACACTTAAAATCTACTATCTTAGCAATTTTCAATACAATACATTGTTATTAACCTAGGTTACCACGTTGTGCAATAAATCTCTTGAACTTATTCCTCCTGTCTAACTGAAATTTTGTATCCTTTGACCAGCATTTCCCCAAAAGCCTAGATTTCTGACAGCCAAATAAAGATGTCTTTTATGCCTTGGAATGTATATGCAAATTAGGTTAATATATCATAAGCCTGAAATTGTATGTCTGAATATAAAATAAGGCTTCTATAATAACTTCTTGAAGTCATTTATTAGAAAAGAGGGAACAATCTCATAGTGGAGTCTTTGCACGGTGTCTCAGAATGAGATATTCTTTCATTTACTTCATATTGAACAAAAAAGGACTCTTGAAGAAAACACACTGGCTTAAAAACCAACTTCATTTGAAGCTATTTTCAGGTTTACAGAAATATTTTAATCAGAATCAGAAAAAAAAGGAAGAGAGAAAAAAATCAATACATTATTCCCAGTTAAAACCTTAAAATTCAAAGTGTTGGGTATTGTTACAAAGCAGCCATTTAAAAACTGCTTTTTAAAAAGTAGTCAAATATTATTCTCTCAGAAAAAACCCTAGTAACAGTTAATTCTGGGAAAGTAACTGTGCAGGTAAGGGACAAGATTGGGAAGGTAACTACTTTTCACTAAGTAATCATAACATTTTAAACCACATGAATACATTATCTGCTTAAAAAAGGGCAAAATTCTAAAACAGAAACTAGACCCCATAAAATGTAACAACCAATGACAAATCAAACAAGTATTATGTTATAGAGATTATGAGTACATAACTAAGACAATTTAAAAAAAACTATTTTGTGAATGGTACTTGTGATTTAGACATTAAATTTTCAGTGCCAAATCATGCACATGTTACAGAGCTGCTGTAACTCAAACCAAAGAGACAGAAATGAAGATGCACCCTGGAAATTAGTGCCAGATGGATGATGCACAGGGATTCTACTGCTGATAAAAACACTGACCACAAAGATTCACATATACACTTTGAGTAGGATGGTTTTATGAACAATGAGAGTGGTTAAAGCAATCCTACATTACTGCAATGCTTCATAAAATTTAACTACATTAATAAATTAAAATTTTTACCATTTAATCTACTTCCTTAAAAGTTTATAAGGGGAGAATGCTCTATAGTTGGGCTTACCACCTTATATTCTGGCATACATATTAACATTTTGCTGCAAATGACCATAAGGGATAAAGTCTCCTCACACTTCCCTTGCCATTACAGAAGACCAGTATTGTGCACAACTGTGTATTCTGATTTTATAACAGTTCAACTCTTATTTTCTTTCAGGGTAATAATTTGGACATTATACTGGTCCAAGTGTACTGTGTAAATCTGATCACACTTAGTCATGTTTCAGTAAATGTGGCTATATTCTCTCAGCCACTGTCTAAGGTAAATCTGGGTTCTTAAAAGATAGAATGTTTAACCCGGGCGCTGTGGCTCATGACTGCAATCCTAGCACTTTGGGAGGCTGAGGCGGGTGGATCACGAGGTCAGGAGATGGAAACCATTCTGGCTAACACAGTGAGACCCCGTCTCTCTACTAAAAATAGAAAAAATTAGCTGGGTGTGGTGGCAGGCGCCTGTAGTCTCAGCTACTCAGGAGGCTGAGGCAGGAGAATGGCACGAGCCTGGGAGGCGGAGCTTGCAGTGAGCCGAGATCATGACACTGCACTCCAGGCTGGATGACAGAGCGAGACACCGTCTCAAAAAATAAATAAATAAATAAATAAAATAAAAGATGGAAGGTTTAAAAGCCATCACCAGTGAGTTAACCACAGCATCCTGAAGGTTTGATGGCACCTAAGCTAAGATGCTGCTTTAAACCTATCAAAATGGTCAAGGGCTGTGCGGAGCAACAAGATTCAGATACAAAGCAAAACATATTTTATTTGAAGGAGAACAAGTACACACCAAAGACATGTACTAAAGGCCTAAGAAGAGTGGTATATGTATGGTTTTTTTAATCCATTTTCCTAAATAAGGTAAGTCCAATAAGTAGGAGGATTGGAAAACACTTAGCACCCAGGAAAATAAGTGACAAGGTACATAATGAGGTACTCTGCAGGGAAAGCAGTTTTATTTCTTCTGGCTTTTAAAAAATTGAAATTTACAAATATACTTGTGAGTGTAGGACTCATCAGAACTGTGGAAGGTATAGTGATTCCAGAAAAAATCCTTAATTCTGTTTTTTAACGTGTATGCTTAGAGTGTTTGTAAATTTTAACATTACTTTGTATTTGTTAGATTTTATATCTCAAGCATTAAAAGTATATGTCATCTATCTCTATTTGTTTATGTTTAAAATTGACAGTATTGTGTCTTCTGGAGACTCTGGAATATCTCTGTGAGTGATGAAAATTTCCTGAACAGATAATGAATAGAAAATATTCATTTTGTAGACAAAGATGAGGCAGCCAAAGACTGAGCCATATTGGCTATATCCATACCCATTAATATAACAAATACGCAAATAAGAAGTTCCTGACTTCTTAGTCATCACTGAGATAGCTTTGCCACTTCTGAAATTAAGGTGCAACACACCGGAGATGGAGAAAGTAGGAGGAGAATGTAGTCATATCCACAATCTATTTCCCTGGCATCAGCACAGGAACTTACTTTCCAATGCCATTCCAGCACGAAATCATCTGCTTGTGCTAAAATGGCTGAATCTAAAGTTTATTTCCAAAGGTAACGTCACTACCAAAGATACTTGCTGGGAAAATAATGAAAGAAATGGATGGAAAGTGAAATTCCGCCTGTTATTAAAAACCATCCAGTACTTCTATAGGGTTCTCCTCCATGACAGACCGCTGAACTGACCAAAATACTACTACCAAACAGGAACAAACTGGGCTCCCAAAGAGGGGAAATCTTTAAATCAAAGATCCCATTGCACAAGCTGAACTCACCATTTTTCCTTTCGTTCAGAGGGGGTAAGTTCTGACTGGACTGCAAGGAGAGTTCCTGGAATTCATGAGCCACAGCTTCACTCTGAGGACTTGGAGCAAGATGGGCTAAAGGTCCCACTTCATCCTCGGTGTCTATCGCCCCTGTGTGATCCATTGTGTTCCAGCCACTGGCAACAGGGAGTGCAAGACGCCTCTCAAATGTGGCCAAAATACTGAAGACACTGCCAAAATAAAGAATGTGTAAAGAGATGGTGTAGTTACCTTTCTCCAATTTGCACAAAAGTATTAAAATGAGAATCCTGGGTTCTAGTCCAGTTTTACTGCTGTATGGTCACACTAATCCATTTACCCTCTCTGGACCTCAGGTTCTTTATCTAACAGGAATAATATACTTCCCACTTAAAAACAAGCAGTTACGAGGTAAATAAAAGTTGAAATATATTTTGTGTATTTTTTAACACCACAAATTAAAGAAAGTCATAGCCACTGGTGGCACTAAAGATTTAATGCATGCTAAAATGAAAAACACAGTCAACAAATACTGATGAAAACAAGCAGTCTGGCTTGAAAATTCATCTTAATTCCTATATATCAAGCAAGTTTAAATTAGTCAACATTCACAGCAACCAGTAAGGTTTCAGATAATGACTTCTATCAGCCTGAGTCTCAGGGTGAGAACAACAGAAAACAGAGCTTTCAGCTAACCCACAGTGGACATACGGTTCACGACAAAGAAACAAACTTTTAAGTCACTGAAATTTGGGGTTGTTATCACAGTAAAACCTGGCTCATTCTGACTGATATGAAAATCAGCAACAGAAGTACCAAAGATACATCAAAAATTCTAAACATGTGACACTGGCTTAAGGACTACAAAGTGGGCAGCAGAAAACTGTTACTGGAGGCTAGAAGGATGGTCAGTCCTTGTTATGGCAGTGGCAAAACATTCGATCAAATTCTTTGCTGTTTGCTTATTTAGTAGCATTTCATAGCACAGTGTATTCATCCTTTCACCTACTGATGGACATCTGGGGTTTTTCCAGTTTTTGACTATTACAAATAAGGATGCTACAAATGCTCCTGCACAGGTATCTATATGGACACATGCATTCACTTCTCTTGGGTAAATACCAAATATCCAAATGGTAAATACCAAGATAGTATTTACCCAAGAGAAGTGAAAGCACGTATCCATATAGATACTTGTACAGGAGTGAAATGGCTGGATCACATGGCAGTTCTATGTGTAAATTTTTAAGAAATTGACCAACTGTCTTCTAAAGTGGTTGTACCACTTTACATTCTTACCAGCAGGGTATGAGAACTCCAGTTGTTCCACATCCTTGGTACTTCATATGGTCAGTCTTTTCCATTTCAGTCACTTTAATGGGCAAGTAGTATCTCATTGTGGTTTTAATTTGCATTTCCTGAGTGACTAATGATGTTGAGCATCTTTTAATTTGCCATCCCTATATCTTCTTTGTCTAAGTATCTGAGCAAATATTTCTTTTTTTAAATTAGGTGGTTTATTTTCTTATTATTGAGTTTTCAGAGTTTTAAAAATACATTTTGGACACAAGTGCTTTATCAGATACATGATTTACAAGTATTTTATCCCAGGCTATTTTGCATGTTCTTGATAGTGTTTTATGAAGAATATTTTTAATTTGATGAAATCCACTATTGATCAATTTTTTTTCTTTTATGGATAATGTTTTTGTTGCTGTAGCTAATAAATCTTTGATTAGCTCAAGGTAATAAAGATTACTTCCTGTTTTCTTCTAGATCTAGTTTTATATTTTACATT
Source organism: Theropithecus gelada (assembly GCF_003255815.1). Classification (NCBI taxonomy): domain Eukaryota; kingdom Metazoa; phylum Chordata; class Mammalia; order Primates; family Cercopithecidae; genus Theropithecus; species Theropithecus gelada. The sequence continues at coordinate 68,536,168 of NC_037688.1, forward strand.
TAAGTCTATGATCCATTTTGAGTCAATTTTTATTTCTGCAGTGAAATATGAGTCAACTTTTTTTCAGGATTTTTTGGCATATGTATACCTGATTGTTCTATCATCATTTGTTGACAAGACTGTCTTTATTAAGTTGCCTTTGCACCTTTGCTGAAATTCAACTGAGTATGCATAAATAGATCTATTACTTGACTTTCTATTTAGTTCCCAAAAACGAGTGAGCCACAAAGCGGGTTGGGGGGCAGGTGTATGCACTGTGCTCCAAGTCTCTGGCTGATCCCTAAACTATATACATGGAGGGCAGACTTCATGCAGCCCAGCTAAGGCAAAAAGAACTGAACTGAGATCTCTGGTGCTGCCCACCAAAGAAAAGCCAGCTTGCAAGAGTTCAGCAAAGTTAACTGCCTGCTCTTAACAAAACACCACTCTCAAGAAGGAACCTAACAGAATCTAGAGTCTCTACAACTGTCAATCTGAATTACATATTCAATGGAAATATCCTTTAATAATGAAGGCAAAATTGTCACCAGGAGATCCACACTACAAGAAATTCTTTAAAAACTGACTGAAGAGAAGTGATACCAGATAAAAACTGAGATTTCAGAAATGGAAAGCATCAGAAATAGTAAATGTGTAGATAAAAAAACTAAAGACTAGCTTTTCTTCTGAATTTCTATATTATTAGCATTCAAAGCAAAAATTGTAACACCCTGTTGTGAGGTTTACACTACATGTAGATGTAATATATATGACAACTATGGCATAAAAGATGAAAGAGGGGTATGTTCAGTGTCTTTACTTTCCCATATATCATAAGAGAACAGTGTAATTTTAGCTTTAAGTAGACTGAGAAGATCATATACAATTACTCAAAACAACTGTTTAAAAAATACAAATAGTTTTAGCTAAAACATCGCAGGGATATTAAAATAGCATTCTTAAAAATACCCAATTAACCCAAAAGAAGGAAAACATGAATAACTAAAAAGAGATGGGACAAGCAGAAAACAAACAGCAAAACAGACCTAAATCCAACCTTATCAATAATTACATTAAATGTAAATGATCTCAACACTCCAATTAAAAGAGACAGAATAAATTTTTAAAAGTCTATAAATGTATGCATATAAGTGACATACTTTAAATATGAAGACACAATTAGGGTGGAAAATGGATAGAAAAAAGACAGGTCATGCAAACAGGAATTCCAAGAAGCCTGTGATGACTATTATTATCATCAAATAAAGTAGACTTCAGAAAACATGTTAGGTGAATCTGCATGACAAATTACTTATTTCACTAAGGAATATTAAAATACAACTCCTATACTTTTTCAAAACTATGAATTTTCATTTCAAATTATTTATTCATACAAAATAAAATCTGTTCACATCAAATTAATTCTAAGATACAAGTACCATAATGTCCTTATAATGGAAAGATGTACAAGCTCCGAACATCGGTGCTAATGATTTGGAAGATCCTTTAGGCACAGATTTAAAAAAAATATTTTCATGCAGTATTATCTGTTCTACATACTGAAGAATTTTTTCAACCTATTATGGCTTGACTTTATGCTCACCTTAAACTCCCACACATCCCTCCCAATTATGAAAATTATAAGCTAAGGAAATCTTTATAAAATGTAGCAAAGGCAAATACTAAGTTTTCAAAAAATTTTAACTTAATATTCATGAACATTTTTGAGAGAGTATAGACTAAATCTACTCTGAGATTTTGCAAGCTGTCACCTTAAAGTCTACTTAACTACTTGATGATTTTCTTTTGAAAATAAGATCCAATATCAAATATAAAATTGACTACTCTCTGTATAGTAGTCAATAATTGAGATATTAAAGAAATGGCATTAGAACAGATTATTTCATTGGGCCATAATTTAGTTACAAAAGTAAAACAATCATTTAGCTTTCACTGGACAAACTGTGATAAAATATTAATTCATCTAGAACTGACAGCATGAATGAAGAAAGTTACTATCTTACAAATTCCAGTAACATAACTGCAGCTCAAAATGAAACAAAGCCAACATTTATCCAACACTAAGTAAAAGTACAGCATAATACTGGAAGATCAACCTGGGATACAACTTCTCTCAAAAAACAAACCAGTTCATTGTGAGATACTATGCCAGAGGTAGGGGAAAAAAATACAGGGAAAAAAAAAAACCCAAGAGGCATTCATTACACTTTCATTTTTCATCTATTCATTCACTAATTTTTTTGAATGGAGTCAAGATAGAACCAGTAATAATTATCTTACAGTTTAAAATATACTGGGCTATTGGGCTAAGGAAGTCCCCAAATCAGTGCTAACATGTGTTCACAAGTGCTTCTCAACTCTCCTCACAATATAATAATTTGGGGAGGTTTAAAAAAAAAAATCCCTGATGGATAGGGGTTGTTGGCGGGGAATCTCCAGAGATTCTGCTACAATTGGTTTGGGACAGAGTGATACTACTGTGTACCAAGCATTGAGAATCACTGGTCTAGCAGAACCTCTCATCTTATACAGAGAATAAATCATTTGCCCAATGAGTGGGAAGAGAGGTCAAAGGCAACTATTAATACACATGTAAAAAACAGTAGAATACAAATAGGGTAAGTAGGTACAAGGTGCTATTTAGGAACTTTTTTTTTCTTTTTTTTTTTGAGATGGAGTCTCGCTGTGTCACCCGGGCTGGAGTGTAGTGGTACAATCTTGGTTCACTGCAGCCTCCACCTCCCAGGTTTAAGTGATTCTCGTGCCTCAGCCTCCCAAGTAGTTGGGATTACAGGTACCACCACCACGCCTGGCTAACTTTTGTATTTTTAGTAGAGACAGGGATCTCATCTTGTTGGCCAGGCTTGTCTCGAACTCCTGACCTCAAGTGATCCACCCGCCTTGGCCTCCCAAAGTGCTAGAATTACAGGCATGAGCTACCGCACCCGGCCTCTATTTAGGAACCTAAAGAATTAAACGTCTAATTGTATTTGGGTAAGTTAGGGAAGTCTTCAAGGATGAGTAGGAGTTCACCAGGCACAGAGTTCTTCTCATCAGTAAAAGGAAAGCAGCACAAACAGAGATCACCTAACAGCAAAAAGTTGGATGGGGCCAGTGTAGAGGGCATGACACAGAGTGGCAGAAGATAAGGCTGCTGCAGTAAAGCACAATTGTAAAGGAATGTGGACTCTAAAAACCAGTGATATGATTGATTTTGCATGTAAAAAGATAATTCTGACAGAGATCAGTTACTGATAAAGTCTCATGCTGAAATGCTGAGGAACGAAGACAGTGGAAATGCAGAAACAGGAATAAATTCAAATAGAGTCATGCTTAACGACAGGGATACACTGTGAGAAATGCTTTGTTAGATTATTTTGTTTTGTGCACACCACAGTGTGCACTTACACAACCCTAGATGGTACAGCCTACTACACTCCTAGGCTGCAGGTCATAGCCTATAGCTCCTAGGCCACAAAAACCTGTATAGCACGTTACTGTGCTGAATGCTGCAGGTGACTGTAACACAGTGGTCTCTAGACATAGAAAAGGTACAGGAAAAATAAAGCATTATAACTGTATGGGACCAATGTTACATGGTGCATGATTGTATTATTATAACTGTATGGGACCATGATTGTATTATTATAACTGTATGGGACCAATGTTACATGGTGCATGATTGTATTATTGAAGAGACAAAATGTCAAGGCTTAAGGATGGCCCATGTGCAAGGTAGAGATTAAAGAGTTGAGGATGGCTGAGGTTTCCAGATTTGGGCAGCTGGAAAGGCTGGCGGTATCATTAACACCAAGGCAGGAATGAGTACTGAGGGGCTACTCACAAAGAGTGTTCACTTGGAGAAACTACAGGTCCCCAAGGCCAGAATGCTGAAAAAAGGGTGTGGCTGGAGAGAGAGCCATTTGACTTCAGGCAAGTCATTTCTCTCTTAGAGACCTAGTTTCCTAATTTAAAAAAATGGGAATGACAACTGAAAAGAAGAGATGGGAAGAATATTTACTCAGCTTGACACTAAATCTAATCTAGACTTTCCTTAATTTTGCCCTAATGACCCCTCTCTGGGTATCAACATTTCCATTTTATAGATGTGAAAGCCAAGGCTTGGAAAGATTAAACAAAATTAAGAGACTAACATCAAAGCCACGTTTCCAACTTCAGAGCTCATATTCCTGCCCTGATAACACGGTATGTATGTGCCAAAACGCAAATAAATTGGAGCAAAGAATTGGGAGAGAGACATGTTGGGGAGTGAGGTGGAGGGAGATGGGAAAGAGGGACACAAGGTTGTGAAAAAAATTCATTTGTACAAATCCTTAACATGCGTACTGAAGGCCTACATTATTAGGCACTGTGCTGGGCACTGGGCTTCCAATGATGAATCATTCATGATACCTGCTCTCAAAGGGGGCGAGACCTAGTCAAACAGGCAGTTACCACACTTTAGTGCTTAACAGGCGCTTTATGGCCGATGAAGGAAACCCTCTCCTCTCATTCCATTTTGCAAAATGCTGAAAGCGTGACTGGAATTAAACTTCAGAGAGGTAGCAGATGCACTACATACAAACAGGACATCTTTTTGATGTTAGGTTACAATTCTTTCAAATAAACAACTTCTAAGTAGAGTTTTTATTTGTAGCTGTTGGATTTTTATGTGTAGCCATTAAGTATACAGAAAAAATGTACTATAAAAATAGCAAATACTGACAATACGCTGTATAGAAAAAGTTATATAACATTCCTGTGCTGGAAGTGGCTATTACAGTTCTAAGAATGCCAACGTGAGGATTTAACTTGTCCACTAGAGGAATAACTTTCAAATGAACAAAACATACAGCAAACTGCACACTAACCCTCCAACATGATACATTCTTAGTAAGTACTGTAACACTTGAGTAAACACCATTTTTTGAAATATTCATTATAATCCATCTATAAAAATTTGAACTAGCAAAAGTTTCAAACACACGTAGCTTTTAAATTACTACATAAAAAGACAAGGAATTAGAAAATGTTATTTGTTCTCCAAGTAAAATGGCCCAAACCCAAGTCTTTTCAGTTTGAACAACTGTGTTTTTATGTGTATTCATAATGAATGAATTTCAGAGAATAAGAATTGATTAGAGGATTAATTTTAAGCAAGGGTGATTTCCATATTTAGCAAATATTGAGTTAAAAGCAAACTGTAATTTTGTTGAATTATAATTAGCATGATTTAAATAAGTAAATGTTTACAAACAGAGTAAACAAATATTTTATTTAACAGATAAAAAATATATTGTACTCCTATTTCCAAGTTCTCTAAGGCAAGGAGAAAAAGCAGAAGGGAAGACGACAAAGGGAAGAGATCAAAGAAAGAAAGGGAAAGAGAAAGGGAAACTAAAAAAAGGGAAGATTTTGTTTTCCAGTGTTTAACTGTTGCTATTAGCAATCAATGGAATTTAAATTTACATTTAAAATACATGAAAAAAATGAAGTTTGATTTACTTGTCTCAGACACTATGACTAATTAAGTGCAGTAGTGGGACCATGAGTCCGCTAATTTGTAATCCTGTTCTTTGGCACTTAATTAGCCAGAGTCAGAAACCCTGACGAATCATGCCAGTTAGTTGGTAAACTGAAAAACTAAGTTTAAAGAGGAGTCATTAAAAATGATAAGCACAAATCTGAAAACATTCTTCTTGAATTAGGGTACATAAATGTCAGTTCATTTGCCAGCCTTCTGATACAGGGTCAAGGCAATCTCTTGTCTCTTTCCAGATGTGCTGGTCTTCTGGCATAAGCCACCACTGTCTATGACTTCGAGTTTTTGCTCCTTCAAAGTGGAGTAAAAATTGAAAAGATTCCAAGTACAGACTGCATCTATATTTTACAATTTAACCCAATATTTTTAGTTTCTCACCCATACCTGATATACTGTAGTATCATTTAAGCAACATATCTTTGTTTCTAAACATCTAAATTTTTTTGCATTCATATTTTATCAGTTTACATAATATTTAGTTAAATTACTACAACTAGCATAAACAGATTTAGGAACAAACACAGCTGACTTCTGGTTAGGACACAAGTCAATTAGTCAGAACAGAACTACATCACCAGATTTTAGCACACCTTCTGGCCATAACCACTCAGCATGTCCTGAAACAAAGGGAATGGAGAGAGTTGGTAATCCAAAAAGCTGGTCAACTGGAGGATGGCTAACAGAGCTTCTGCCACTAAGCACTGAAAAAAATACGTTAGTTTCAGGGGCATCTCAAATCAGAAACCTGGGTCTTAGGTTTTCTGGAGTCTGTTAATACAAATTACAACTAAGATATTATTTCATTACTGTTTAACTTCTTGTAAAATGTGTTAATATTGTACTCTTGAGACAACAGCTCAGAGTACATACCAAATAAAAGTTAATCTTCAGAGTTTCACAAAAGCACTTTAGCAGGTAGTAGAACTATAAGTTTCTAACACTGTTAGTTAAACATGAGATCATCTATTCTAATTTTATCAAAGTCCTTCAAAATACTTTTGGGTTCTTAACCATCTTAAAAGTGTAAAATCTGGTAGTCTTTTAATGTATTCAGAAGGTGTGTAACCATCACTATCCAAATCCAGAACATACTCATCACATCTATAAAAAAAAAAAAATCCTGCAATCAGCACAGCAGTCATTTCTTAATCTCTCCCTCAGCCCCTGGCAACCACTAACCTACTTTCTGTCTCTATGGATTTGCCCATCCCAGACATTTCACATAAACAGAATCATAGAATATGTGGCCTTTTGTGTGTATCTTCTTTCGTTTAACATATTTTCAAGATTCAGCTATATTGTCCAAGTATCAATATTTTACTCCTTTTTATGGTTGAGTAATATTTCATTGTATGAATTTACCACCCTTTGTTTACCCATTCATCAGATTCGGTAGACTTTGGATTGTTTCTATCTTTTGGCTACTACGAATGTTGCTATGAAATGAGTATGCACGTTTTTGTGTGTTTATATTTTTTCCATTCTCTTGGGTATACAGGTAAGAGTGGAATTGCTGGGTCATAGAGGAAGTCTATGTGTAACTATTTGAGAGAATGCCCAACCGTTGTTCACAGTGACTATACCATTTTACATTCCCACTAGCAAAAGTTGGGGTTCCAACTTCTCCACATCCTCTTCTTTTCTTCTTTTTTTTTTAATTATAGCTCTCCTTGTGAATGTAAAGTGGTATCTCATTGTGGTTTTGATTTGCAGTTCCCTAATGACTAATGATGCTGAGTTTCTTTTCATATCTTATTGGCCATTTATATATCTTATTTAGAGAAATACCCATTTTTATATAGGGTGACTGACTTGTCTTTTCATTGTTGAGTTAGAACAGTTCTTTCTTTCATTGTATGTAAGTCTAATGGATACTAGATCCTTACAGATTTGCAAATATTTTCTCCCATTCTATGGGCTGACTTTTCATTTCCTGAAAATTAAAAAAAAATTTTTAAATTTTGATTAAGTCAAATTTTTCCATTTTTTTCTTTGGTTGCTTATACTTTTGATATCATACCTAAGAAACCATCAACAAATGCACATCCGTGAACTTTTGCATCTATTCACAATTCTGGTCACGCTATCCTAAATTAGCTAAAACACAGTTTAACTACATTCTCTTAAGCATGAGATTGTGATTGCCTCACCTACTGATGAGGCTCTTATTAATTTGGTTTGAATTTATATTAGATGAATTTTGAAATCCTTTTCCACAACAGAGACATATAGTATAGGGTATCAGTTCAGAGTTCATGTTTTGGAGTTAGATATGGGGACAAAACCCAGCACTATCACTAATAAATTATATGAACTTGAGCAATGTATAACCTCAACAAGGCTTAATTCCCCATATATAAGCTTGGGTCATAGTACACTGACATGGTTTGGCTGTGTCCCCACCCAAATCTCACCTTGAATTTTAGTTCCCATAATCCCCATGTGTCATGGGAGGGACCCAGTAACTGAATCATGGGGGCAGCTACCCTCATGCTGCTGTTCTTGTGACAGTGACTTCTCATGAGATCTGATAATTTTATAAGGTGTTTTTCCCTCTTTGCTCACTGTTCCCTCTCCTGCTGTTCAGTGAAGAAGGATGTCTTTGCTTCTCCTTCCACCATGATCGTATAAGTATCCCGAGGCCTCCCCAGCGCCATGTTCTTTCCTTTATAAATTACCCAGTCTTGGGTATGTCTTTATTAGCAGCATGAGAATGAACTAATATAGTACCTAACACATGGATTATTATACAGATTAAATGTACACATACAAGTAGCTACTATTATAGTACTTTCACCAATCAAAACGAATTTTCATATATACAGTATTACCAAAACCCTGAAAGTTTAATAACACACATCACTGGCAAGTCTGGGCTATAACTCACGTATGAGAGGAATATAAATTTTCTCTTTGTGGAGAAAAATTTGCCAGCATCTATTAAAATTACAAATGCATTAATCCTTTCACCCAGGAACTGATTTTCTAGGAATTTATATATTCAAAATGAACGTGCAGGTAGCAAATCCTCTTCCCAAGGGTAGTGTAAAACAGGACAAAATTGTCAAAAAACAATGGTTTCAGAACTCTAGAAATTGACAAAAGGCATAAAACAAGAGAAGTGTTTATTTTAGACAAAACGACTGACCCCTTAGTAAAAACAAAGGATTCTGTGGCATTTGCAAATTAATTATTTGATAATGACTTGTATCCAGAATATACAGAAAAAAAGATAAAAACCCCAATTTAAAAATGGGCAAAGGATTTGAATTAACATTTCACTAGGCCGGATGCGGTGGCTCACACCTGTAATCCCAGCAGCTTGGGAGGCCAAGGCGGGCAGATTACTGGAGGCCAGTAGTGCAACACCAGCCTAGTGAACATAGCAAAATCCCACCTCTACTAAAAATACAAAAAAATTAGCTGGGCCTGGTGGCGCAAGCCTGTGTTCCCAGCTACTCAGGAGGCTGAGGCAGGAGAATCGCTTGAATACTGGAGGCAGAGGCTGCAGTGAGCCGAGATCGCACCACTGCACTCATGCCTGGGCAACAGAGCGAAACTCCATCTCAAAAAACAAAAACCATTTCACTAAAGAAGACATATGCATAACTAATAAGTACATGAAAAAATGTTCAATATAATCAGTTATTAGGGAAATGCAATTAAAACCTACTGGTGGGTTCGAGGTACTAAAAAGACAGATAAAAGCAAGTGCTGACAAAGATGTGGAGAAACAGGAACCCTAGCACAGCACTAGTGAGGATGTAAAACACTACTTTGGAAAACCGGCTGGCATTTCCTTAAAATGTCAAACATAATCTTACCATATGATCCAGCAATCCCACTCCTAGGTATCTACCAAAGAGAAATAAAAACATATGTCCATCCAAAAATTTGCAGGCAAATGTTCATAGCAGCATAATTTGAAAGAGCCAAAACTTTAAATGTCCATCAACTAGTGAATGGATAAACAAAATGTGGTATATCCTAATGAAATAATATTCAGCAACAAAATGGAAAGAAATAATGATACAACATGGATGAAGTTTTAAGACTCAAAAGTGATGATGGTACAAACTCTAAATTTACCAAAAAAAAAATCAAATTTTATACTTTAAATAAGTGACTCTTATGGTATGTAAATGACACCTCAATAAGGCTGCTTTACAAAAAGATATTTTCTATCTGTGTGCAAATGTTCCTAACAGCTATGTTCATAATAGACCCCAAACTGGAAACAACCCAAATGACCTAAATGGATTGAAATAAACAACTATGGCACATGCATCCAATGGAACACTACTGAGTAATAAGAGGAATGAACTACTGATAGGTGAAACAACATGGCCTGAATCTCAAACGCATTATGCTAACTGAAAGAAGTTGTACTCAAAGGGCTTCAATACTTGGACATGCTGGAAAAGCCAAAGCTACAGGGACACAGAACAGAGTAGTGGCTGCCAGGAGTGCGGCTGACAACAAGGGGATTTTTGGGTGATAGAACTGTTTTATACCTTGGTTGTGGTGGTTACGTGTCTCTGTGTCTTTGTCAAAACCTAGAACTTATGCCAAAAATAGTGAATTTTATGATACACAAATTACAAATAATTAAAACAATGATACTGTCCAAGATTATTGTGATATGGTTTTTAATAGCAAATGAGTAGAAATAACTCTAGCCACGATCAATAGGAGATGGGTTAAATCGTTGTACATTCATACAATATAACACTATGCAGTTATAAGTATGAATGAGGACGCTCTCTCCAGGTGATACTGATACGGAAAGATATCTAAGATCTGTTGCTAATGAAAGCAGGGGGTTAACTTGGTCAGGTCTGCCTGCCCTGCTTGCTTTTGGTCACCTGCTTTTTATTGCTGTTGCTGCTGTTTTCCTTTTTCTAAGAAGCTGAAGGCCACAGTAGGTGAAGGCTTTACTGCTAAACACTGAAACTTCACTGGCTATGTTATAGATAACATCATAGGTCATCATAGTAATGGCCATTTCAGTTGTTTTCCAGGAATCTGGGCCAGCTCCTGTCCAGTTCCAACTGGTTGAGACCACCAATCCTTCAACTGGGCCTGTGTTAAGAGCCTAAGAGGTGACCTTTTGAGGTCACGGTGGGGGAAAACTCCACTCTTAGATCATGCTAACGCCACTTTTGGCACATATGTCCTATGAAATGGCATGAAACCCAACTACACTTGCACAGAATGAACCTCTTACTTCATTTTCCCCCATGCCTTAGACTACCTCACATCCTCAACTATAAATATCCCTAAGCCTTATCTTCAGGGAGGTGGTTTTGAGAGCTGTTCTCCCATCTCCTTGCTCAGCAGCCTTGAGAATAAATCTTTTCTCTTTTGCAACACCCAAGTCACAGTAATTAACTTACTGCATGCAGACAGTTATACATATATTCAGTTTTGCTAAAATGAATATATGCTAAAATGACACCCTGGACAAAGACATAGGAAAGACTTGGACTTGGCCAGTAACACCAGTGAATTAGAAAAGGGGAAAAGAAGAATATATATATATATATATATATATATATATATATTTACTTTTGCTAAAAATGACACCCTGGAGAAAGAGGAAAGGAGTAGAGTGGTTCTCAGCTGTGTGTGAGCAGGAGTGGGATGGCGCAACGGAGTGGTCACTGGCCAAGGCTAGAGTGGATTTTAGTCTTTTTTTTTTTGAGATGGAGTCTCACTTTGTTCCCCAGGCTGGAGTGCAGTGGCCCGATCTCGGCTCACTGCCATCTCGGCTCCCGGGTTCATGTCATTCTCCTGCCTCAGCCTCCCAAGTAGCTGGGACTACAGGCGCGCACCACCACGCCCGGAATTTTTTTTGTATTTTTAGTAGAGATGGGGTTTCACCACGCTAGCCAGGATAGTCTCAATCTCCTGACCTCATGATCCACCCACCTCTGGCGTAAGACAAAGGTACTTACCAAGCCCGGCCCTTAGTCTTGTTATCTTTGAATGTGTGAATGTGTTGTTTATGCTTAAAAAGCATACAATTTAAGGTTGAAAATCTTTTTGAATATTGTTCCATTTTGTAATATCTTCACTCTGTTTTGTATCATCTGAAATTTGTTTGCCTTTTGCATATTCATCTTAGTAATTGATGAAAATACTGAACTAAAGCAATCCTTGCACAAACTAATAAAAATCTTTAATAAATGGATGTTAATCCATTATTCTGCACCATCCCAGCTTCACAAATTACAAAAATCATGACTATGGGCAAGTTAGTTAACCCCCCAAGCCTCTTTGACAAATGAGTATAAATAATACATCCCTTGCACAGTGCAAATTAAGTGAGATACTATATGTCAGGTGTTTGGAATTACACTTGGCTGTGAGAAACCATTAAAAAATTGCTCATTGGCTTCATTTTTAGCTACAGTTGTTTCCTGGATGAAGTATTCACTTAACGATCATAGTATTTAGCCCCTGTTTCAGGAGAGACCTTGTTAAATTAGGATTGTGATGGTTAAAGTTTTCTCCTCTGTTGTCAGACTGCTTGGGTTCAAATTCCAGCTGTGAAATTTTCTAGCTGGTGGGCAAGTTACTTAAAGTTTCAAAGCCACAGCATCTTTTAGTTAAAGCTGGGGGTGACAAAGGTACTTATTTCACAGGATTGATGGGAGAAGTGAAGAGATAATAGATGTGAGGTGCACAGCAGAGCTATGAATAAATCAGTAAATGTCAATAACGTCAGCAATTAGTGTTATTATTCTGTCTACCACATTCTTGGTTTCCTGAATCGATTATGTGAAATAATATAAAAAGTATAACATTATTATTTAAAAAAATTTAACACCCTTTCTAGCTTGTCTTGACTTTCGAATTAAACTTCAAACTTCCAAATAAAAAAAGTTTACTTCTACCAACTGTTCTGACACACACAGAAAAATATTCTGATGAATAAATGATAACAGGTTTTCGTAGCCCAGGCATAATACAGGTTAGCTCTTAAAGTAACAGAGGCTGAAATTAATATTTATATTTTGCATTGTTTTCTCCAATATTTGGGATTTAACAGACATTTGGATTTCTAGGTATCTGGCAACATAACATGGCTATACATATAAACTAAGGTTTTTTTAAAAAGAAAAAAAAAACCCTCTGGCTTTTAGAGAGTGGGTATTGTTTCTAAAGTTACTTCTTGAAACTAGGTACCCAAACTAATCTTAGTGAATTAAGAATTTCCTAAGGTTTTATTTTCTAAAGTTCAATCAGTAAAATAAATTTCTCCATGTACTTTTTATTCCTTACTACATTATCTCTTTGGCTTTTCTTTAGAGTAGCCAGAGAAGTTAATAAGTTTGAGTTTAGTCCTTGAAAGTAATTATTCAGGGTTACAATTTCTGTGCTGGAAACGACTAAACTAAGTAAGGGGAGGGCAGCTCAGGTTTCTGTGTTCCGCAAACTCTTTGTTTTCCAAGCAGCATTATTTTAATTATTTCCTATAAATACATCGTTGTCCTTAAGATAAATATTTTCCAGATAAAGATGAAAAATTGTTAACCATCACTTGTAAAATCCCTTGGAAATGACCTCAGCATATCATAAACCTCAGACAGACGTAACGTACAAAAACCCATCTGCCAAATAAGAAAAGCAACCACTGCCAACAATTTCATAAAACAAGTTATTCCAAAAAGAAAAAGATTTAGAAGGTTTTATCAGATGAGTGGAAACAATATGTTTACAAAATTTCTGGGAGATACTGTAAAAAACTACAACTGGAAAAACTGAGGTGCTTGCTAGAGAAGAGTCTGCTCACCCTCACCCATCCCTACTGCTAGACGCAGCACCTCTGAGGGTTCCCCTACAAGCTGCCCACTCCAGCTGACATAACCATTCTGTTTGCCAGGCTAGATTGCCATTAAACCGAATTCAGATTTTCTCTGAAATCGAAGATGAGACCTCAAGCCCACAGTATTTACCCCCAGGAATTTTGCCCATGAAACAGAAATGGTCATGCTGGAGGGGCTGGCAGCAGGTGTGCCTCGTGCTACATTTGCACATACCCTTGCCGAGGTGGCCTCAAGAAAGGCAGAGGCAGTTGCAGCCAGCCCACATCTCTGAGAGAGACAACAGTAGGCATTCATTCATATTAATGTAAGATCCCACTCTCTTTCTCTTTAGCACACCGGACAGCAAGCAATCAGAACCATTATTACTGCACTAGTGAAAGACAATATGCCAACCTTAATCTGCAGGCTGCAGCCAAGGATTCCAGTGGGGTCTTTATTTGAAGTTCTAAGGAAATTCTACTACGTATCAAAGTACAAAAGAAAACGCAGATTTCAGTTTTGAACAACTCAACCCTATACACCAGCAAGGTATGCAGAAAACACAAAGGAAAATATATAACAGGAAATAGTGTAGTGGTTAAAACACATTTTAACAGGGAAAAAACTGAAAACAACCTACTGCCCATCAGTAGGGTTAATAAATGTTAATACTCATTCCTTCTGAAACTGTTCCAAACAATAGAAAAAGAGGGAATCCTCCCTAACTCATTTTATGAGGCCAGTATCATCCTGATACCAAAACCTGGCAGAGACACAACAAAAAAAGAAAATTTCTGGCCAATATCCCTGATGAACATCAATGCAAAAGTCCTCAATAAAATACTGGCAAACCAAATCCAGCAGCACATCAAAAAGCTTATCCACCACAATTAAGTCAGCTTCATCCCTGGGATGCAAGGCTGGTTCAACATATGCAAATCAATAAACGTAATCCATCACATAAACAGAACCAATGACAAAAACCACATGATTATCTCAATAGATGCAGAAAATGCCTTCAACAAAATTCAACACTCCTTCATGCTAAAAACTCTCAATAAGCTAGGTATTGATGGACCGTATCTCAAAATATTAAGAGCTATTTATGACAAATCCACAGCCAATGTTACACCGAATGGGCAAAAACTGGAAGCATTCCCTCTGAAAACTGGCACAAGACAAGGATGCCCTCTCTCACCACTCCTATTCAACACAGTTTTGGAAGTTCTGGCTAGGGCAATCAGGCAAGAGAAAGAAATAAAGGGTATTTGAATAGGAAAAGAGGAAGTCAAATTGTCTCTGTTTGCAGATAACACGATTATATATTTAGAAAACCCCATCATCTCAGCCCAAAATCTCCTTAAGCTGATAAGCAACTTCAGCAAAGTCTCACGATACAAAATCAATGTGCAAAAATCACAAGTATTCCTATACATCAATAACAGACAAACAGATAGCCAAATCATGAGTGAACTCCCATTCACAATTGCTACTAAAAGAATAAAACACCTAGGAATATAACTTACAAGGGATGTGAGGGCCCTTTTCAAGGAGAACTACAAACCACTGCTCAAGGAAGTAAGAGAGGACAAAAACAAATGGAAAAACATTCCATGCTCATGGATAGGAAGAATCAATATTGTGAAAATGGCCACAATGCCCAAAGTAATTTATAGATTCACTGCTATTCCCATCAAGCTACCATTGACTTTCTTCACAAAATTGGAAAAAACTACTTTAAACTTCATATGGAACCCAAAAAGAGCCTTCATAGACAAGACATCCTAAGCCAAAAGAACAAAGTTGGAGGCATCACACTACCTGACTTCAAACTACATGACAGGGCTAGTAACCAAAACAGCACGGTACTGGTACCAAAACAGAGATATAGACCAATGGAATAGAACAGAGGCCTCAGAAATCACACCACACATCTACAACCATCTGATCTTTGACAAAGCTACACAAACAAGCAATGGGGAAAGGATTCCCTATTTAATAAATGGGGCTAGGAAAACTGGCTAGCCATATGCAGAAAACTGAAACTGGACCCCTTCCTTACACCTTACACAAAAATTAACTCAAGATAGATTAAAGACTTAAATATAAGACCTAAAACCATAAAAATCCTAGAAGAAAACCTAGGCAATACCATTCAGGACACAGGCATGGGCAAAGACTTCACGTCTAAAACACCAAAAGCAATGGCAACAAAAGCCAAAATTGACAAATGGGATCTAATTAAACTAAAGAGCTTCTGAACAGCAAAAGAAATTATCATCAAAGTGAACACGCAACCTACAGAATGGGAGAAAAGTTTTACAATCCATCCATCTGACAAAGGCTAATATCCAGAATCTACAAAAAACTTAAACAAATTTACAAGAAAAAACAACCCCATCAAAAAGTGAGCAAAGGGTAAAGAACAGACACTTCTCAAAAGAAGACATTTATGCAGCCAACAAACATGAAAAAATGCTCATCATCACTGGTCATTAGAGACATGCAAATCAAAACCACAATGAGATACCATCTCACGCCAGTTAGAATGGCAATCATCAAAAAGTCAGGAAACAACAGATGCTGGAGAGGATGTGGAGAAATAGGAACGCTTCTACACTGTTGGTGGGAGTATAAATTAGTTCAACCATTGTGTAAGACAGTGTAGCTATTCCTTAAGGATCTAGAACTAGAAATACTATTTGACCCAGCAATCCCACTACTGTGTATATACCCAAAGGATTATAAATCATTCTACTATAAAGATACATGCACACGTATGTTTACTGTGGCACTATTCACAATAGCAAAGACTTGGAACCAACCCAAATGTCCATCAATGATAGACTGGATAAAGAAAATGTGGCATATATATACCATGGAATACTATGCAGCCATAAAAAAGGATGAGTTCGTGTCCTTTGCAGGGACATGGATGAAGCTGGAAACCATCACTCTCAGCAAACTAACATAAGAACAGAAAACCAAACACTGCATGTTCTCACTTGTAAGTGGGAGCTGCACAATGAGGACACATGGACACGGAGGGGAACATCACACACTGGGGCCTGTTGCAGGGGCTAAGGAAGGGATAACATTAGGAGAAATACCTAATGTAGGTGATGGGTTGATGAGTGCAGCAAACCACCATGGCACGTGTATACCCACGTAACAAAACTGCACGTTCTACACATGTACCCCAGAACTTAAAGTATAATAAAAAAAATAAAATAAATGTTGGCACATTAATTCCACTGAAATTATGCTATAACTTAAAGAAAAAAAAAAGACAGATCTATATGTACTGAAAGGGGAAAATGTCCATGATACATAATTAAACAGAAAAAGTTAACTGCTGAACAGAATGTCCTATGTGTATATATATAACATTTACACAGAAAGAACAAGAGAAAGAATGGGGCAGGCAGGGAGAGTGGAGGCAGGCTGGCAGGCTGCATGCCAAAGCAACGGAGAGAGAAGGTGAGAAAAAAGGGACAGAGCAGAGGTCAAAGAGAGAAGAAAGTCAGGAGGCTGGTAGAGAGTGACAGAGAATGTACACACCCAACTGGCTATCTCTGAGTATACCATACAGTAGCTACTTGCCACGTGTCTATTTAAATACAAATCAATTACAATTAAATTAAACAATTCAGTTCTACAATTGCACCTGTCACATTTTAAGGGTTTGACGACCACACATGGTTAATGGTTACTATACTGATGGTACAGAATAGAACATTTCCATCATTGCAGAAAACTCTACTGGGGAGTTCTACTCTATACCCTTTGGTATTGCGTCAAATTTTTACAATGAGCATGTGCTACCTTTACAGTTTGCAAAGAGAATAGACATTTCCAATTTGAAAAAAACAAAAACAAAAACACGTTCAGGGCTTTTCCCCTCATTCTGCATCTCTTTTAATACCTCCTTTTCAAACACCAACAGAAGCACTAGAGTTTTCATAAGGGCTTAAGAATCTAAGCAGTAGTCAATTTTTTCTAAGTTATTTAATTTTTACTGACTCAATTCTACTTAATAAGAGTTCAAACGTCACCAAAATAAGGAATACAACAACATACACTTGGAGCATCGTGACATCGCTCTTGTTCTTTAAAACAGAAAAAAAGGTCGTATTACTCATTCTCAGCAGAAGTGGGAGTGGTTGACAGAAACCCCTTACAGTTCAGACAAACATTTTAAATGGAAGCTTTTCTTCAAAAGAATAATGGCACTTAAAAATAGCATTCATTTTTTTTCTGATTCAATTCAGTACAAAGTAGAAAGGCGAAAAAATAAGCCTAACGCTCAATGTAAACACACACACACACACACACACACACACACACACATTAACTGAAAAAGAAAACAATGCTAAGAACCAGCTTTCAAATGAAGACTATAACACCAAAGCAAAGAAGACTCATAATAACCAGTTTTATTTTTATTTTTTATTTTTTTTATTTTTTTTATTTATTTATTTTTTTTGAGACGGAGTCTTGCTCTGTCGCCCAGGCTGGAGTGCCGTGGCCGGATCTCAGCTCACTGCAAGCTCCGCCTCCCAGGTTCACGCCATTCTCCGGCCTCAGCCTCCCGAGTAGCTGGGACTACAGGCGCCCGCCACTTCGCCCGGCTAGGTTTTTGTATTTTTTAGTGGAGACGGGGTTTCACCGTGTTAGCCAGGATGGTCTCGATCTCCTGACCTCGTGATCCACCCGTCTCGGCCTCCCAAAGTGCTGGGATTACAGGCTTGAGCCACCGCGCCCGGCCCATAATAACCAGTTTTAAAGACTTTCTGATGTAAGAGAAGTTTGAGGTGAGGTTTTAAGAGAGCAACAGTTTAAAGAAGAGTTAAAAGACTTCTGGAAAAAATACATTATACATACATATGAGTTTATGCGGAATGCACAAACAACTTCTTGAGACCCGAAATCTCCTTTTAAAAAACCACTCACTGCTGCTGCAAGATTATAGCCCAGGCCCTACTGCTGTATCTACCAGCGCGCAGTGACCAATGGTCCCACAGACAGACCTAACCTGTGTCCTCAAAGTTCTCCTAAAAGCCCTCCACAAAATCAAGTCCACCTACTTTCCTAGCACAACCACCCGCTACTCTGTCTCCCACACACTAAGTTCCAATCATAACCATCCACTCAAGGTTCTTAACAGGGCCTTGGATAATGTATCAATATACAAAGCCACAGTGATTAAGATAGTGTGGAAGTGACACAAGCATACATTATTTTAAAAGAATGTATTATAAAAAAATGAAGCAGCCCATGTATACTCAGGAAACTGAATACGTGATAAGGTGGCATCACAAATCAGAGGGGAAAAAGATAGACTATGCAATCAGTGACAATGGCTTGTGCAACCAGTTTATTCACATGGAAAATTTTCCATATCTTATATGCACATACAAAAATAAATTGCACATGGATTAGACCTATACTGAAAAAAAACAGAACAAACTTTTAGAAGAAAACATGGTAGGATCTCTTTATGACCCCAAAGTACTTAGAGAACGGAGGGATTAAACATGATGCAAAAAGCATTAACCATAAATGAACAGACTGACAAGTATGACTTGATTATAATGTGAAACTGGCAACCAACAAAGCATACCACAAAGTGGAAAGATAAGCCACGATGGAGAATATACTTGAAATATGGAAAACAGGAAATGAAAAATATCAATAAAAGGTTAATCTGAAATATATAAGGATATAAACATACATAAGAAAAAAATACAAAAGAAAAACTGACAAGTCCCAAAAGAGGAAATGGAAACAGCCAAATAAACATAAGAAGTGATGCCCAAATTCACTAGAAATGAAGGAAATGTACTATTTCACATAGGCAAAAATTTGAAAGTCTGACAGTACCAACTCTTGGCAAGAACATGAAGCAACAGGAATTCTGAGACAGTGCTGTCAGAAGCCGAAACCTCAAAGCTGCTCTGGAGAATGATCTGGCAACGTCCAGTGAAGCTGAGGAAATGTAAGACCCTATGTGTCAGCTGTTCCACCTGCAGGTGCTGTTAAATTCAGTTTAGCCTAAAGCTGCTATGCAAGGCCATTATTTTAGACTAAACTCCTACACTAAGCCCCAACAGACCAAACCAACCAAAATACAATCACTTATACTAAATATGACATAATCAAACTAAAACTTAAAAAAAAAAAAACAAGTTTAAAACAGACCAGATTTTGTTTTTCTCCTATAAACAAAAAATTCCAACAAAAAAAGGTTCCCTCTCCTCTAACCCTTAAAAAAAATATTATCTGCAGTCCTTGTTCGCACCTTGCAAAGTCCACTGGTCTACTATTTCCTAGTAAAATGTAAAACCAAAGTCACACTAATGCCTAAAGTTTTGGTCAATCTCTCAAAAGTGAAATTTTGAGAGACTGATCAAAAGGGAAAAACTACTAAATTTAATTTAGTCTAAACCTGCCTCATTACATATTTTAAATTCAGCTTAAAGGTTTCTCCATACATAAGAAACTATAACCTAGCTAAATACAAAAACAAACTATAACCTACTCTTGCGCCAATTACCAAGTTTCGGCCAATCAGAGGCGGTAAACTGTCAAACTATATTCAAATAAGACCAACACTGAACTATAATCAATCTGACTGTTTCTGTACCTCACTTCCATTTTCTGTATGGCACTTTTCTTTTTCTGTCCATAAATCTTCAACCACATGACTACACTAATCCTAGCTTCTCTAATCCTAGTCTAGTTTGGGGGCTGCCTGATCCACAAATTGTTCTTCATTCAATTAAATTCTATTATATTTAATTTGTCTAAGGTTTTTCTTTTAATAGTACAAACCCTAGAGAAGCTGTCAAACATGCACGAGACATGTACCACAATGTTGAAAATAACAAAAACCTCTCATTGACAGAAGAACGGATAAACTAGTATAGTCCTAAAATATCATACAACAAAACTGAAAGAATTACTGCTACACACATCTACATGGCTAAATCTCACACGAAAGGCTAAATGAAAAAAGCAATCCGCAGAAATACATATACAGTATGATACCCTACTATGCAAAGTTCAAAATCTTCAAACCAAATAATTGTTTTAATAATATAAAAATAATATATAGTTTTTATATATATGGGTGTGCATATATATATGTAAATACTTACACTCTCTCTGTCTCTCTCTCTCTCTCAATAGTGTATAAAGGCATGCACCATGACATCTGGCTAATTTTTGTACTTTTTGTAGAGACAGGGTTTTGCCAGGTTGCCCAGACTGGTCTTGAACTCTTGAGCTCGAGCAATTGGCCCAACTCAGTCTCCCCAAAGTGCTGGGATGACAGGCATTAAGCCACCATGCCAGACCTCCCCTATCTTTTCACATGGGAGAGACAAATGCACACTTCAGGAAGATGGGGAGGTTTGGCACAGTGGCTTAACGCTGGTAAGTCCAGCACTTTGGGAGGCTGAGGCAGGCAGATCGCTTGAGTTCAGGAGTCCAAGACCAGACGGGGCAAAATGGCAAAACCCCATTTCTATAAAAAAAAAAAAAAAAAATTACAAAAACTAGCTGGGTGTGGTGGTGCGTGTCTGTAGTCCCAGCTACTCAGGAGACTGAGGTGGGAGGATCACTTGAGCCTGGGAGGTGGAGTCAAGATTATGCTGCTGCACTCCAGCCTGGGTGACAGAATGAGACCCTGTCTCACAAAAAAGAAAAAAAAAAAAAGAAGATGGGGAAATGCCATCTGGGAGAGGCACACAGGGAGAATCAACTCTATATGCAATGTTCTATTTTATTTTTTATCATTTTTTGTTTTAATGTAAATCAAATGTAGCAAAATGTTAAGATTTGACTAAGCTAGGTGGAGGTTATATTATTCTCTATGTTTTTCTGTATTCATGAAATATTTCAAAGTATGAAGTAACACATTTTTAAAGAAACAGAAAAAGGGGGAAGAGGCTGAAATTTACCAAAATGGTTGTCTCTTTATATTAAACCTATGAATGGCTTTTCTTTTTTCCTGTCTAGTCTTCCTGATTTTCTAACTTTTTTTTTCCCTATAAAGTCACCCCATGTACCTCTAATCCAGATTATTCTCCATCTCACTCCCAAAACCAACCATGCACTTTCCTGTCCCTTTGGTACAGAACTGAACACTGCAGTTGGCACCATCTCCTCCACTGGAATCCACGTTCTAGGAGGGACAGCCACAAGCATTCTTATTTGTCTATAAATTATGTTTTTAATGCCTATGTGCCAGTTTTTGTGCCAGGAGCTGGAGAAACATAAATGAACACAACAGACATTGTCCCTTTCTCCATTGAACTTAGTCTCAAGGAATAGAAACATTTAAGTAAAACACAGAAAAAACTCTATGATTAAAACTGTGAAAACTGCAGTGAAGGAAAAGAATAGATGCTATGGGACCATATATTAGGAAGGCCTGATCAAGACTGGATAGGAGGAGTAGGAATACGCCAGGAAAGGAAGGATGTAAGGGTCTTCTGGACAGAGAGGCAAAATCCACCAGTGTCTTTCTCACTGGGCTGGGAGCACCTCGAGGGCAAGGACTGCTTGTGATTCTTATCTGTGCCTATTATTTGTACAGTGCTTTAACAAATGCTTCCTGGTTGATTCTAAGGCAGCCTCCAGCAGATCATGAGATTCTGTGGCCTGTAACTCTAAGGGACGATATAATTCCTTGGGGGATGGCCCAAAGGCAAAAGGAGTAGTTATTCAAAGAGAAGAACAGAGTCTGATCCCCTTAAGTATGGTACCTCAATCCCTTGAAAATCATTTCCTATATATTCTCACATGCCATGTCCCAAGAGAGCTGAGCTAGACCTGTCTATCCATCCCTTTCCTTGCCCAGTACCCTCCTTCCCACCTTATTAATTTAATTCAATATGATTAAGGTGACCCATGTGTGCCAAGGTAGGAATATGAAGATGCCTTAAGCACAGCCCCTTCCTCAAAGAGTCTTCCTTCTAGACCTGTAGATCTCAAACATGGGTGACTGTGCCTCCCCACCCCTGAGCATGTCTGACAATGTCTGGAGACATTCTTGGTTGTCACAATAGGAAGGAGGGTTACTGGCATCTAGTGGGTAGAGATCAGGGATGTGCTAAACATTCTACAATGGTGCTTACAATGACTACCCCCGCCCCACCCCACCCCCACCACCAACAAAGAATTACCCAGTTCAAAATGTCAATAGTGCCAAGGTGGAGAAATCTGGTAAGTATTATTTAGAACCACGTCTAGAAGCTGACTGCTAAGCAAGGCAAATGTCAGAGGCCAAGTGTGAGACGCACAGCAGGTCAAGTGTCAGAGGCTAAGGAGGGTGCTAAACACCAGGTCGTGAAATAAGCATATATAAAAAAGTTAATTGTGCTAAGGCTGAGATGCTTGCTCCAGAGAATTAGTAATATAATTATATCACAATGCAACAGGAGCATAAGACATTGCCCAAACACAAAGGCAGTGTACTTAATCTAGAACTAGGAGTGGAAAGGTTCCCCTGGAAGTGAAATCTAATCCAAGATCTGAAAAATAGACGAGTTAGAAAAGGGACGTGAGGATGGAGGCAGGATAAAGAAGCTATTTCAGACAGAAGGTAGAGTCAATAGGCAAGCAGGACTATGGAACAGAAGATATATGTTTGCAAGTAAAAAAAATAAGGAGTGGCTATTGAAGGGCTAGAAAGGTAAAATGGGCCCAGATTACAATGAGTTTTGTATGATGGGTTAAGAAATGTGTGCCCCATCTGTAGAGCAGTAAGAAGTCAATGAAAGGATTTACGAAGAGGAGCAATATGAACCCAACTTGTTTTAGGCCAATTACTCTGGAGACTGGATTGCTAAGGAACAAGAGGCAAGGAGATGGAGTGGGAGGAGGCCCCTATGATCCAGGTGACAGTCACGGCTTGTCCTAATGGTGGCCCACGGCATGGAGGGGAGGGGAAGCCCTCAAGGGAGGATCAGACAGTAGAATCATTACAACACAATGTGCACTTATTACAGTTCTCTGCAAGTAACTCCAAAGACCCAAAAGTCTAAAACTGGGAGTTTTTTCATAATTCATCTGTGGCCCAACCTGACCAGAATTATATGCAGCAAAATCAGAATCTGAGCTGATTTGAGGCTATTTGTAGTGCATTTCCTATTTAGTGTGACTATTTCAAGGCAGAAATATTAATGTTTGATTATGGGGTACTGCCCCAAACTTCATTGGGTAGTACATGTCATCTTTTTAAAATTCAAAAAAACCTGTATTTAAAATGCAGCTGGGCTGCAGAGTTTAAGAAAAGGTATTGAGAACCTGTACAAGGTGCTGAATAAACTTTTATCAAACTACATTAAATAGGGCAAATTAGGTTACTAAATGATTACTTGTTCAAAATATTTATCTGTCACTATGCTTACTTATAGTATGAAACATCCAGATAACACATGTTTAATTTTTTGGAACTCTACCTTAAAAACCCAGAAATTTGGCAATGTAATGATAGCAGATTTGAAGTAGTAGGATTTGGGGAAATAACTAAAAATATATATATTTCACAAAAATCTACTATTTAGTTGATAATTCCTCCTCCTGACATTGCTGCTCAGAAGAAAGAGTAGGTACAATGTGTAGCAAGAACCAGATCCTCCCCTCAGTAGCATAATTCCAAGTAGTGTCAGTGTGGCGCTGAAAAGGACTTGAGGTCATCCTCCCAATAACTGTTAGCACTGGACTTTTCCCAGTAGAGGAGACCTGATCCTTTCCATACTTGTGTCAAGTGCTGCAAATACTTACATTAAGTGGTCACTAGCCATGGCTGTGGTGGCAAGGAGGAAGAATCTAGGACTCACTCTCATTCATTCATCCTTTCATTCAAAAAATATCTATGAAGAGCTTTCTGTGTGCCAGGCACTATTTATTCTAGGTGCTGAAAATATAGCGATTAACAAGATAGACAAGGTAGCCAGATAGCCCCTTGGAAGTTATGGATTTGGACAGGAAGCATATAATTACAGTAAGATGTAACATATTATGATGGGAAAGCACAGTGATGACAATACACAGCAGCAGGGACCAAATGCACTAGAAAGCAATCTACAAAGACCTCCCTGAAAATGCAACATTTAAACTGAGACCTACAGGATAATAATTAGAAATTACTGGTCCAAAAAAACTACAGAGAGAAAGAAACTGAACTGAAGCAAACCAGAGAACAGGATAAAATAATGGTTGAAATTGAGGGTGGGAGGCAAAACTCAGTGAAGCTCAGAGCCAGCACAAGCATGGTGGAATGCAGCCTCAACTGCAGGCAGGAAACGAGCTTTTACCCAGAAGAAATCCTATTTGAAATTGGACTACTCTTTCTGATGTTCTGGAAGGTAGCTGGAACCTAAAAATAGAATAAATGTGGGAATTCAGATTGAAAATACATACTTAAGAAGTTTTTTGCTTATTTGGGCCAGAAGAAAATAATCCTTCCATGTATTATAACATACCTAAAATGCTCTTCAAACGGGTAAAAGGAATAGTTCTATATTGAAACATTTAGAACATTTACAATGAGTCCAAATAATAAATTAGGTCATCGCAATATGCTGCCAACTTTGTAAAGCACTATGGTCTGGCAGGGCATTTTAAAATAATAAATTTACCAGAAGCATAATTGAGATATTCAGATGTCAATTGGGAAGACATTGGCAACATTAAAGTTTCCAACCACAAATATATCAGTATAAACCATAGTCTATATTTTGAACCTATTACAGTTTGAGAAGCAACTACTAGTACTTGACCCTAAAGATCCAAAGGAACTGGCAATCCATAGCAACTATTTTTACTGACAGGCTCTTGGTATCCCATGTCAGAGTAACAGACTTTTAAAAACTAGCATTGACACATTAGTTCTACGTATGTAATATTTCTTTACTTTTAAAAAAATTCAAGAGACCTATAAAACCAAGAGTTTACATTTAACTAAATGTACCCGGAAAATTTAAGGAAAAAAACAAGCTTGATGTAGGGAGAGGGCAACACCTCACAACTGCTATTTTCTTTGTGGACATGCTTTTTAAAAAACCAACCCACTTCTCCAATTTTTGTTAAGAGTTCTCTATTGATCATCCAGCCCTCCTAAATTCCTTAACGATTATGGGCCTGACTGGTAGTTTTTCTCTCCATGTCATCTCCTGCCATCGTGCTGGGAGCTGGAATTCCTTCTAATTATCCAATGTCCCAGTAACTCAACTTCCTCAACAACAGGAACCATCCCATTCTCTCCACTTCAACCTCCCACAATAACAATCACATCCTACACCCACTCTAGATCCTGAATTCTGAAATGACCTCCTGCGAATAAATCATTTCCTCCTCCTTTAGGCCTCCTGTATCTCTTCACTGATCCATTCGTTCATTCATTCTACATTCAACTCATATTTGTAAACATCTGCTATTTGGCAATTTCTCTGCTAGGTGCAGGGAAAAAGCAATTAAAAAAATAAAGACATAGGCTGGGCGCGGTGGCTCACGCCTGTAATCCCAGCACTCTGGGAGGCCAAGGCGGGTGGATCACCTGAGGTCAGGAGTTTGAGACCAGCCTGGCTATCCTGGTGAAACCCCATCTCTACTAAAAATACAAAAATTAGCTGGGTGTGGTGGCAGGCACCTGTAATCCCAGCAACTCGGGAGGTTGAGGCAGGAGAATGGCTTGAACCTGGGAGGCAGAGGTTGCAGTGAGCCGGGATCATGCCATAGCACCCCAGCCTGGGCAACAAGAGTGAAAATCCATCTCAAAATAAATAAATAAATAAATAAAAACTAAAAAACAAAGACATAATAACCTAGACAGAAATTTCTGCCCTCGTGGAATATACCAATAAGTAAGTAAGTAAAATATATACTGTCTAATCGTGGTAAGTGCTGAAGAACAAACTAAGGCAGGAAAAGGGGCTGTGAGTGCATGGCAAGAGGAGTGCCATTTCAGATAGAGTGGCCAGAGAAGCCCTGACACTTCTGTCCACGGAGACACTGGAACACAAACCAGAAGGAGGTGAGGGAGCAAGCTATAAAGATACCTGGAGAATGAGTGCTGGATGGCAATAGCAAGTGCAAAGGGCCCCCAAGGCAAGAATATTCCTGGTGCGCTGGGCACACCAAGCAGGCCAGTGCCTGGAGCAGAAACAGCAAACTCAGCTAAGGGTCAGGTCACACAGGCCTGGACAGATAGAAATGAAAACATCAGACTTCTACGTGAAGAACAGACTGTGGTGGAATAAGAGAAGCAGCAGGGAAACCTGGCTCTCACCTGGAAGACACTGCTTCCTTTGCAGCTCTTTTAAGTGGTGGTGATTTTTGCCTCTCACAATCCTCCTACATTACTAGGCTTGGAGGCCTGCCAGCTCATCACTGTTGTTTCCAAACCACTCTTCCTACCAGCTCTCTGGAGCCCTGAGCTTTGAATCTCCTACTTTTGAACCCCCTCACCCACCCTTCCTCAGCCACTCACCTCATGATCATTCCCTAAATCAGGAACACTCCGTGATCTCCAGTTTCATGCACCTACCTCTGACCACTCCCTCCTAGCTATCTCTCAAATTCTGGATCCAACAATCCGTTAACCCCACCAGGGTCTCCACACCATTGATCCTACCACCTTTTTCCTTTCCTACCTCCCTTGATATGGGCTCTTGCTCTTTGTGCTTCAGGGTCACTCATTCAAACCCCACTGTTTCTTTATACCTGTTAAATCCCACTCTGCCCCTACTCCACAATGTCCTTGACAGTGAAGAACTGACGGGGTGGGAGGACACAAATCAGTGAAGCAATGCCCTTGAGAGGTCAGAGGGGATGGTACCCAGTAAGAATGAGCGCCATGGACGGGAGCTGAGAGCGCCCAGCCACCATATGGACGGACAGGTGAACACAAGCACACACCCAGGTGGGTGGGGCAGTGGAGCCTGCAGATGTTCTCTTCTCATTGCTTCTGTGTTTTCAGCATTTGGAAGCAAAGCCATCAAGTGAGGGTGAAAGGAGGAAAGAGGCACCAGAGGACCAAGAAAAAGGGGGAACCAGAGAGTGAAGGATGAATGGACACAGCACCTCTCTGAGGCTTCAGCACCTCCCTCTTCCGGATTAGTCAGCCCCTCCCTCTTGTTTGCCTCTTCATCTAGTTTAGAAGCTGGCAGCGGGTGGTGGAGGGGATAGAGCCACTTCAGCAATACCAATACCCAACTCTCGGTTTGCCCATCCAGGTCCTTGAAGCCAAGCACCACTGAGCACATCCAGAAAACTGAAATCAGTCCACCAAATTCACGTTAAGTAACTTCAACTGGATTCTCAATGTTTCTTAAGTCCTTTATTCACCTCTAGTGAATGTTCACCTCAATGTCCACAGCAAGTGGGGATTTTCTACTTCCTTCAAGACCGAGCACCATCCATCATCACTGAGCAGATAAGCTTGGCTTCTATTTTATTAAGGGCAAAGGCCACTTGATGTGAGTAAGCTTCTTAAAACTTCCTTCTCTCTGACTCAAAATCTCTGCATGTTTAACATCTACTTGTCTTTCCCTCCTGCCTCCCAAATGTTCTTTTCTTCTTTCTAGGGTTAACTCCATCTCTCCTTCTACTACCTGCACCTCCAATCTGCAGAACTTTATTCAGTTATACTATCTCTTTTCATCTCTCAATTTCTTAAATTTATAGGCTAAGTTATTTAGGGGAAAGAAACAAAGGAAGTTACGGAAGTAGGAAAAAACATGGAATGCTTATATAAAGAGCAAAAAATTGGTATTGTTATACTGCAGGGTGTGTTAGAAAGAGAAAACAAAGTTAGATAGATAGGGTGGGATCAGATTACAGAGTATCTTAAAAAACCACAGAGCAGGTCGATGATTTCTGAGCAAGAAAATGCTCATGGTAGAAGTAGTGTTTGCTAAGAATGATGGTTTCCAGCTGCATCCATGTCCCTACAAAGGACACAAACTCATCCTTTTTTATGGCTGCATAGTATTCCATGGTGTATATGTGCCACATTTTCTTAATCCAATCTGTCACTGATGGACATTTGGGTTGATTCCAAGTCTTTGCTATTGTGAATAGTGCTGCAATAAACCTACGTGTGCATGTGTCTTTATAGCAGCATAATTTATAATCCTTTGGGTATATACCCAGTAATGGGATGGCTGGGTCATATGGTACATCTAGTTCTAGATCCTTGAGGAATCGCCATACTGTTTTCCATAATGGTTGAACTAGTTTACAATCCCACCAACAGTGTAAAAGTGTTCCTATTTCTCCACATCCTCTCCAGCACCTGTTGTTTCCTGACTTTTTAATGATCGCCATTCTAACTGGTGTGAGACTATCACAAGAACAGAAAACCAAACACCGCATGTTCTCACTCATAGGTGGGAACTGAACAATGAGATCACTTGGACTCAGGAAGGGGAACATCACACACCGGGGCCTATCATGGGGAGGGGGGAGGGGGGAGGGATTGCATTGGGAGTTATACCTGATGTAAATGACGAGATGGGTGCAGCACACCAACATGGCACAAGTATACATATGTAACAAACCTGCACGTTATGCACATGTACCCTACAACTTAAAGTATAATAATAAAAAAAAATAAAAAAAATAAAATAAAAAAAAGACATAAAATTATATATAACATGATCACAATAGATCTCATAGAAATAGAAAAAAACACATAAAAAATGTATACAGTGATTATGTCAAAGGGGATAACTACAGGTTTCCATTCCTGTATACTTTGGAATGTGTTTTATATATTCAGAATACTAATCCTTTCTGGTATTTCTATGCTATAGGACATTTATGCTTTTATGTAAAATTATATATGTGTGAAAATTGAATATAATATTTAAAACATAAAAATAATTACAGAGATACCCCAATTCTGGGGGAAAAAAAAAAAAAAGAAGTAGTGTTTAAAGGAGATAAGATTCAGAGCATGGGATGGGGCGGGACAGGATGGTAAAGGAGGGATTCGTGCTGGGAATAGGCGTGAGTTTGGGGCCTTGGGGCAGAGAAAGGGTGGAAGGCAAGAGGGTGAGGTCGTTATCCTGACAAATATAACCAAAGCCTGGTCTCACGTGGAGCAGTGAGGAGGAGAAAGGAAAAAGACAAGACATTTCCTAGGGAAAAAATGGACAGAACCTGGTGACTGATGGCATGCTGTGGATGAGTTTCAAGCCGAAATTCCAAGAGGGTGGTGTGGCTGCTGCAAAATGGAAGGCATGGCGCTGTACCGGTAGAGAGCTTGGAATCACAGCACTTTGAAGCTGAACGGGGCCAGGACCTCTGAGGTTATGGGATTCAGCTCCCCCAGTTTATAAAGGAGGAAGTTGAGGCCCAAAGACATGAAGAGATTTGTCTAATGTCACAAAACTAGTTGCTGACAGAGCTGGCACTAGAACCCTACCTCCCTGCCTGCCTTCAGAGCTCCTTCACTACTCTACTGCCTCTTACAGGACCCATTCTCAGTTTCCTGCTTGCCCACCCTGACCCTAGGGGCTAAACTCGCACTGACAAAAACTGTATCAGGGAACCAGCCATGTGGTTTTGGCCTCTGCACATATCTGGTCCAGAAGGGTTAGCTCTTGGCCACCAGGGCTTCAAGGCTGCTGGCCTGGCTTTACCCCACGACCTTCCTGAAGATAAACTTGCCTTGCCCCTTCACAGGGAGCCCAGCTCAGACTTTGAGACTTCTCCAGACACTGTTTTGATTTCTAGTAAGTCCATAGTTCAAAGTAGTAGAGTAAATAAGACACAAGCTCTACTCTAAGGATCATTAAAATGATTTTGAGATTAAAGAGCAAACCATATTGATCCTTATGGTTTCCTTCTTCCTCTCCTTTTCTGACTCAGGAACAGAATTTAAGATGCTGTTTCGCTCATTTGTGATGAAAATCTTGAGCCATGTGCATGGTTCCCTGGCAAACACTAGAATTTGTATTTGATATTCTTTATACTGTCAGCTCACAGTAATCTACTGATAACAAGAAGTACTCTATAATTTTTAGCAAGGCCTCTACATTTCTTTACAGGCAACATTCATGAATAAAACAGGAGTTTCTAGATAATTTCCTACTGACTTCAGAACTTTGAAAGAAGTTTACATAAACATAGCATCCACGGTTCTTATGGTAACCAGGGACAATTACTTATACTAAATAAAAATGGACAACTTGGTTATCTCATTTTCTCCATCAGTGTCAACAAGGACTTTAACAAGGTACCATGGACTTTGGCAAACTGTCCATATTAAAATAGCTGTTTAGAGTGGATTGTACTGAACTATTTGAACGTATTAAGTACCAGTACCTGCAGTGATGACAATTCTGCAATTAAAATGTACCCAATTCAGGTATCAAACCTGACCTTTTGGTTTATGTTTTCTTCGTGATTTCCTCATACTATTCATTTTGAAATTAAAAAATTTTTTTTAAACCACACACTTCAAGCATCTCAAAAACAAACTGAGTACATCTGTTTGCGTAGTGGCTTTGAGATACTCTCTTTTGTGACTAAGTGGCAGGTGCTGTTCAGTTTATTTTTATGCGTGTAAACTAAGCCCTTGAACTTAAGAGTGAGGAAAAGCATTGAGCTTAAACTTTAGAAAGGAAGGAACTACACAACAGCTTCCTTGGGAACAGCCTGCTTTTTCAGCTTCCTGTATAAAAATAATACCATATTTTTATAGAAATTGCTAAGAAACAATGAAGAAATTATATTTAAGCCTTCAGACAGGTAAGCCTTAAATCCTTTAAAGATCAAACAATTTCTTCTAATAATTTTACTATTTAAATCAAGCCAGGAATAGAAAAAATGACGAATAAAATAGAAATGGGTACAAAGTTTAAAATGGATTATATAATTTTCAAATTACGATAGAGGGGTGCACATTTGCTTCCAGTAAATAACAGACATTAACACTTCTGGCCTTAAAAGTCCCAAATATCAAACTACTGTATTTGGCAGTGGAGATGATGGGGGAAAGGTTTTCTTTGTTGGTGAAGTTGCTGCTATCATCATGAAATCGTTTTGCTTAAAACATAAACACACACATACCAAGTTCACTAATTAATACAGCTTTTCAGAATCTAACTCTAATAATACTTAATTATTTTCTATTCTCAGAAATAACTGAGTATTCTCTTTAAAAATAAAAATAAAAAGGATCCAGAATCTCCAATCCAAAGGGAAAGAGAAGTAACCTCCTGGGGTACAAGTCTTAAATAATACTTTCCAAACTTCTACAAAGTGGCCAAGTTCCCCAGCAGTTAGCTTACTTGACCATCTCTCACATATTGATTTTAACAGCTAGCATGTACACAGCCAGAGAGATGATTATGTTGTCTATTGGCTCTAAATTCTCTCCCTGCATAATTCAGTATGTTACTACTATGCATTTAGAAATGTTCTATCAAGGGTTGTTAAATGAACTTAAGCTTACAATGAAACTCAACCTCAGGTCCTCACAGTGTTCTTTCCTGAATGCTAAAAGTTTATCTTATTCAGATATTCTAGATTCACACGTGGTAGAGGACTCCACATATACTTGTTTTGTCTACGAAAGAGCAACAGAGACACGCAAAACTGTAAGTAATTCCATTTCCTGAATGTTCTTTAACCCACCCTAATACTACTCCTTCACAGCATCTAGCATCGGGCCCAGTAGTTCTTTCAAATCCAGGGGTCCCAGAAGCATGTGACCCCGGTCTAAAGACTGAAGCCAGGTAGAAATTGTTAGCTCAATTTACTGTAAGCACCAACCCTGGAAGAACCACAGTCCACTGCTGTGGCCTGGACCCACTGCAGAAAAGGGGTCCCTGGTAGAGAAGCAGCAATGGGACTAGAAGGCAGGGGTGGCGAATATATGAAACAAAAGTTCAGGTCTTCCTGTCCTTACCTGGGATTAGACACTTGGAGAAGACCATAAAGCGGTGTTAGACCAAAGGCAGGTATGTCTTCTAGAGATCCCAACAATGCCTACTGTGCCCTCTTCCTTGGTGTACCTCACACTGGGTATGCTGACTCTGTATCCTCCTCTCCAGCAACTGTTCCCCATATGCATTACATTTATCTGTTTATCTTTATCTTTTCATCTGTCCATAAGCCTAAAGCTCACTGAGGTGGAGGAGCTCATCCTTTCACCTATGCATCTATCCCTAGTTTCTAACACAGTAGCTGGCACATGGCAGTCATGCAGAATTGGTTCTTGAACTATTTGTTGGAGAGTGTCCTAGAGACCAAAATGAAGTTTGTCTTCTAGTACATTCACCCTCTTTCCCCAACTGTGCTAACCATTTATTCTATGCTTAGCGTTCTTAAACCTTATATCTGGTCCAAAACTACTGTCTGGAAAGAATATGATAAACCCCTTTGTGCTAAAATGAAACTGACAGATGTGTGGTTGGCTACTCCTGGTGGTCCTGCAAAATGATGGAATTTCAATTACTTAGATGTGAATGGGAGAGAGATTCTAGGCGCAGCCCCAGAATCACACCACAGGGGCAACTGCTTCTCTCTTATGGCCAGCAGGTCCACCACACAGAAAAGACTTTTTCCTACTTTTCTGGTTTTTTTTGTTTGAGACAGACTCTTGCTCTGTCACCCAGGCTGGAGTGCAGTGGAGCAGTCTCGGCTCACTGTAACCTCCACCCCTCAGGTTCAAGTGATTCTGCTGCTTTAGCCGCCTGAGTAGCTGGGATTAATTGCATGCGCCACCATACCCAGCTAAGCTCTTTTCTATTAAATTTTTTTTTTCTGAGTTGTCAACTCTTTTGGTTTTAACTGCCATTTCTATGTTCTGTTCTCTCTCTGGTAACATATGCCTAGACCTCCTGGAAAACAGTAAATGAGCCACATAAGCAATACTACTACTGTGATATACTGAAAACCTGTATACAGCCATTTAGCACACTTACACAACTCTACTCTTATTTTCTATTTGTCCATTTTCATTCTCAACTAAGTTGGAAGCTGCCTAGGGATAGGAGCGATGTATAATTCCTCTCACTGAGTCCTAGCCCAACACTGAGCTCATACTAGGTATTCAATAGGTTACTACAAACAAGATTTGTCATCCAGCAAGCATGGGAAATGTTTTTAAAACATGATACCCTCACTCTTACAAAAGCCTTCAAAATTACCAGAAGATAATATTGTTGCTGCCAAAAAGCAATCCATGTTTACTTAGAGCTTACTAAATGTCAAACTTTGAGCTCTGCCCTTTAGAGAGAGTCTCCCATTTAATCCTCCCATGAGTTTTGGAGAGGCTAAATAACTCACTCATATAGTTACAGTCAAGTGGAACAGCTGATAGGCTGATTCAGTCTACACTCGATCAGCCCATGAATTCAAAAATTTAACATCCCCCGAATATTTCCTAACAGTATGAGTAAGAAGAAGGATAGTGATTTGAAAGAACTGATTTAAAAAGTAACTCCTCACCTCTCAGCCCTTACCTATGCAGTTTCCCTTGTAGGAACACCACCTTCGTCCCACCTCTCTACTGGCAAATTGCTACACATCCTCTAAAGTCACTGCAAGCATTCCCCAACTCCCCTCAACAGCACTCCCACTGCACCTGGCACTCACTGCTATTCTATCTACCCCCTGCTCTAGTCCGTGTGTCTGTTTATTATTCACCCAGGAGAACCTGAGCTCCATGGGGTTGAGAACCTTGCCTTTTCACCTCCATTCCCAGGTTTCTAGCACAGTACCTACCACACACACAAGTGTACAGTAAATATTTGTTCTTGAAATCATTATTGTGGTAGCATTAAGAGACTTAGTTTGCAACATCTATCTTTCACAGCAGATCTGTATCACAATCTACATCATAACTTTCAACAATTCTTATTTGTTTCCATAGCAACTAGGGAAAGTGCTCCTTATAATACTAGGAAAGGCAAGCTCTACCTTAAGGTTCAACCCACTGAAACATTTCACAATCACTTGCTTTTGTTCTTAGTATGAAGAGACAGAATGACAGCATTTAACTTTACCTCTTTAAGAACACCTTAACTTTAATAATAACAGTAAAGCTTATTTGTTCATACGTACTAGAGTTTTCATTAACAAAAGGACAGCATCTTATTCCTTCACAAATCTAAAATACTCATAAGAGTCCAGGTGCTGTGGCTCACACCTGTCATCTCAGCACTTTGGGAGGCTGAGGTGAGAGGATTGCTTAAGGCCAGGAGTTTGAGACCAGTCTGGGCAACATGGTGAGACCTCATCTTTACAAAAAATTTTAAAAATTAGCTGGGTACAGTAGCATGTGCCTATAGTTCCAGCTACTCAGAAGGCTGAGGCAGGAGGACTACTTGAGCACAGGAGTTCAAGGCTGCAGTGAGCCATGGTTATGTCACTGAACTGATGCCTTGGCGACAGAGCGAGACTCTGTTTCAAAAAAAAAAAAAAATCGTAAGAGAAGGATACATCTAATCAGGGCATAGCTATATAAAGTGTAACTTTTTTTTTTTTAAGTAAACATCATTCCTTTCTGACAAATGACCTTTTATAAAAGATGTCATCAACAATTTAGGAAAGAGATAAAGGAGAAACTTCTCTGGTCTAATTTAAAAGACAGCAATGAGGTACAAGGGGTAGTACGAGAACTTCCCCAAGGCCTCTACCAGTTCAGTTATTTTCACTCAAAAGAAATAAATAAAGGGTTCCATTTTTCATTCTTAATTAGAATGCTCACTTTCTGGCCGGGCGCGGTGGCTCAAGCCTGTAATCCCAGCACTTTGGGAGGCCCAGACGGGCGGATCACGAGGTCAGGAGATCGAGACCATCCTGGCTAACACAGTGAAACCCCGTCTCTACTAAAAATACAAAAACTTAGCCGGGCGAAGTGGCAGGCGCCTGTAGTCCCAGCTACTCGGGAGGCTGAGGCAGGAGAATGGCGTGAACCTGGGAAGCGGAGCTTGCAGTGAGCTGAGATCCGGCCACTGCACTCCAGCCTGGGTGACAGAGCAAGACTCCGTCTCAACAAAAAAAAAAAAAAAAAAAAAAAAAAAGAATGCTCACTTTCTAAGAGTTTACTGACTTCTATAACATTAAATTTTCCATTAGTTCTGGGCATCAGTTCACTTACTTTTTTTTAAACAGATGGCCTCGTACTTCCATCTACTCCCTCCATTCTTAATTATCAGACCAAGAAAGGGGCACTGATGGCATCCTGACAGCCCTAAGTTCTTACAAGGATAACAAAGCAGAAATGTCAATACGCTTCAGTGCAAGTGTCCTCTCAACTACTCAGCTACAGTGTCTTTGGCATGGCAGGCCAACAAAATGTAGATATGATCAATCAAACATCCGAATTGGGAGGGCTATCCAATAAATGGAATAGCTATTCCGTGAAAATGGACTGTGGTGCCTAGATCCATGCATTAAGTAAATCCTAAAGGAAAAGATCTCATATAAAATTTACTGAGGTTCTCATGCCTATGTTTTAAAAACCTTTCTCACAACTTACTGCTGGAAATAACTGCATATAAATGAAAACAATTCTCATTTTTTTAGTTTGGATTCCTTATGACAAATGGGATACTTTTTGTTTATAAAGTGAAACCCCAACACTTTGAATAATGAAGCCTTCAAATAGTACTGAGATTTATTGATACATCTGAAAGCTAAGGTTCTGCTACAGGAAGAGACTCATAGAACTGCACCATGTCATCCTGCCTGAGTGTAAAATGTACAGGCATCAGTCTACCTAAGTCTGCATAAGCTTCCTTATAAAGTCTACTTGCTTACCAGTGCTTCTGCTGCTGTGGAGAACATGAATTTCAGGAATACATGAGACCATGTCATGTTGCTCCCTGATGTCTCTATCAGAAACCCTTAGAAATGGTGAAAAGGTAACGAAAGAGAAAGTGCTCATTCTATGCTCAGCCCAGACAGTCACACTTTTAGGGGTCCTTCCTATCTGAATAAATACACAGTGTTCAGTCTTTCTGGCTAAATTTCAGTTCAGGGCCTGGCCTCATACCTAAACACACCCTCCACTCTATAACATGTCAAAATTCATTTGTAATTTTTATAAGTTTTTTCACTCTGGTTAAGAGCACCCTCTGAAAAGAAACTGTCATCTATGAAGCAGGGAGATTATACTTTAGTACAAATGTCACTTCATCATGTCATTTCATTATTTTTTTCCTCAATCCCAGCCAATACTAAATCATGGTTTCTATGTCTCAGCAGCCGCGAAACCAGGCAGAGTTTCTCCCACAGGGAAGTTACAAATTCATCTGACTGCAGAGAGCTTAAACTCTTAATATTGTTCTACAGCAAAGATAAGAGAAACAGAGGCCAGTTGCCTCTTTAAAACTGCTACTCTTTCAATTTCAATCATTTCTATTTCAATACCTAATTTATGCCAATCCTTGGCTGGATTGACTTTGATGAAGGCACTAGAAGCAGACGATATTTGTAGCAAACTGGCCAGTGTGTATAACTAATGCAAAAGTGTAGTACACTGCGGCAGGATTCCGTTTCTCCTGATTTCAGCAATGGAAACAGGAATCCACAGGTGTATTCCAGGGTCCCACAAAGTCCCTGAATTTAATCAGCACTGAGTAAAGGCACAAGGGCTGTCAAGGGCACTAAGGAAATCCCTGAACTCATTCTTATAGCTCAGACATTTCCTTAGTGAAAAAACAAACACCCTCCCCCAAATCCCCCCTCCAAATATGGAAGAAGAAATACCCTTGTTAGAATAAATTGTATATTCTCATCACTCTCTGAACTTTATTTATTGAACTCAAGGCTTCCTATTCAATGCAATTTCCCTGAGCACCTTTGATCAGGAGGTTTGCTGGGTGCTGGGATATGGAGTTGAAAGTTTTGCTGGGTGCTGGGATATGGAGATGAGTAAGACCTATTCCCTCACTTTAAGGTTAGGAAGTCAGACAAGAAAACAGACATCACAACATAGTGTGGTAAAGAATATTAGATAAGAGTAAATTGTTGTGAAAGCAAGGAGGTGTGCACGGGGAGCGGTTTTAACACAACTGGGCAAGGATCAGCAATGGGATCCTTTGTGTCCTTCTCACAACTTACTGCTGGAAATAACTGCATATAAACAAAAACAATTCTCATTTTTTTGGTTTGGATTCCCTATGACAAATGGAGTACTTTTTGTTTATAAAGTGAAACCCCAACACTTTGAATAACTTACTCCAGCAGTAAGTTGTGAGAAGAGGAAGTAAGTGTTGAAGCTGAGTCTCAAAGATTAGGATTGTAAAGGAGAGGGAGATGTGGAAGAGAGGGCACTCCTGGCAAAGGGAGCTGATACCCAAATGGTCTCTACTTCAAGACTAGGTATCACTCAACATGCTCTACTTCACTTTCTCCTTTCACCTTAAAGCTAACGCAACAGAATGCCCCCAGATAGAGAAAACTGCACGTTCTAAAGTACCTACCATGACAGGGAAAAAGGCATACACACATACTATGCGAATATTATTAAACTCCAAGGCATGTAACAAGAGAAATAATACCATGTTTTAATACACGGTATTGTTTGCTGGACACAGAAAGTTTGAGAACAAATGAAACTGAAGAGCCAATCTTTAACACTGAAGAGTTAACGGTTTTTAAAGCAAGTATAAACACATGGAAATTCAGTTTCATTTGTTTGATTAGAATAAAGAGTATCTGTAAGTCTAAACGTAGATGTGGTGGGTGAGTTGGATTTACTCTAGAAAACACAAAAACTCTAAAGTAAATAGCTGCTTATCTGTATATGACCCTTAATTATTTTCTTGAGTCCTTGAGAGGGGGAAAATGATGCCCTACCCAAAATAATATTAAATATGTACGAGTGACAACTTAACACATTTTCTCATTTCACCCCCAACTGGCAGAAAGGTATCATTATCATCCCCACTTTACCAAGGAAGAGGTGAGGTTAAGCCTGTGATTAAAAGTCAGGATTAGAACCCAGTTTCCTGACTCAAGTGTCTGGATTCTGGTCT
The DNA here is from genome assembly GCF_003255815.1 of Theropithecus gelada. Classification (NCBI taxonomy): domain Eukaryota; kingdom Metazoa; phylum Chordata; class Mammalia; order Primates; family Cercopithecidae; genus Theropithecus; species Theropithecus gelada. Next base: position 68,574,534 of record NC_037688.1, read on the forward strand.
TTGCACTGTCACAAAACTAGCTGCTTAGCCCAGTTGCTGTTTTCTCCTCTACAACATTAAGTTTTAACTTTGAAAATCAAACTATCAAAGGAGTAGCTTGCTCTTTCAACCACAATTTCTTTTCTTAAAGACTCAGGTTGCACTTTTTTTTCCTTTAAAGAGAAACTAAAATACACACAAACCCTCTGCCCTCATGGCCATTTGAAAATAACTCCTCTATTTTTCTCCTTTTGTTTCTTCCCTACAATTGACCACCGGTCCCATTAGTGCCTCTCAGCAAACAGCTGTTACGTATTTTTCAAAATACCTAAATATAGTACCTTGATTTAAATTGGAGAGGAACTCAAACTTTCTAATAGGGACACTGAGAAGATGTTATTACATTAGGCTGGTTTCACTCCATTTATTTAAAAAATCATAGAATTCTATAACTTTTTAATGATGAAAATCCTTTTTTTAAAAAAAACTTAGAACTTGTCTTAAGGAATAGTTTGTTGGAGAAATACCTGTTACTAAGTGAGCCTAAGTTTTCAGTGGAATACTGATGTAGATCTTTATAATAATCTCGCCTCACTCTACCCCCAAGTTTTCCTTCTCTTCAACAGAATCTTGTCAGCAACACTTGCCAAAACTATTGCAGCTACAGTTACCATGACCACTGCAAACAGTCTTAATAGAAATTGAAAGTAGATTTGTCAATTAAACCCAAGGGAACATTAGCTGTGTGCAGAATTACTCCTGGCATATTCTAACTCATTTTTCACAATACAGCAACCAAGAAGGAGATCTGTAGTCAATGTAAAATAAACTTAAAGAACTAATAATTTGGGTTTGGTCTGATAGATTTATCCACAGACTTCACCAAAATATGATACCTGAGACATCAGCTTCTCCAAGGGGGTCTCCTCATGGCACTCCTCACAAGCTCAGCACCATTCTGTGTATTCCCTCTGCGCCTCTACTTGCCCTACCATAGTTATTACACTATAAGAAAAAGGACATAGGCTATACATCTTAACTGTCTGTTTTAACTTCTCTGAGCCTCAATGTCTTATATGTCTTAGAGAGGAAATAGCTCAAATCAGCACTTTAAATGAACTACATTTTACCCTTAAAATTAGAAAAACTTGGCAAAAAAAAAAAAAAAAAACCAACCCTACATAATTATATATACCCACAGAGAGTAAGCAGAAAAGAGAAAGCAATGAAGAAAAGAGTAGAAAAATCAATGAAACAGAAAACAGAGACATCGAGAAAAATCAATAAACCAAAAGCTGGTTCTTTGAGAAGGTAAATAAAATTGATAAACCTCCAGGTGGACTGATCAGGAAAAAAGAGAGAAGACACAAATTGCCAATATCAGGAGTGAGAGAGGCAACATCACCATAGATTCTATGCTAATAGGGGAATATTATGAAAAACTTTAAGCCAATAAATTCAACAACTTAGATGAAATGGACAAATTCCTTGAAAGATACTACTAAACTCACTCAAGAAGAAATAGATAACCTGAATAACCAGAGATCTATTTTAAAAATTGAATTTGTAGTTTAAAATCCCTCAAAGAAAACATCAGATCCAAATAGCTTCACTAGTGAATTCTAGTAGACATTTAAGGAAAAATGTAATACCAATTCTATCTAAATTCTTTCAAAAAACTGAACAGGAGAAAATGCTCCCCATCTTGTTCTTTTAGGCCAGCATTAACTTGATACCAAAACCAAAGACACTACAAGAGGCTCTTATGTCCCTCATGGGCAGAGATACAAAAATTCTAAACAAAATTTTAACAAATTAAATTCAACACATAAGAAAAGGTACATGACCAAATGGAGTTTATCCTAGGAATGTAAGGCTGGTTTACCACGCAATACACAATATAATTCACCCTGTTAATGAATTAAAAAATAACAGCCATATGATTATCTTAATAGATGCTGAAAAATATCTAACAAAATCCAACATCCATTCCTGATAAAAACTCTCAGCAAACTAGGAATAGAAGAGAACATCCTCAACCTGATAAAGGAGTCCACAATAAACCTACAGCTAACATCACACTTAATAATAAAAGACTTAGTGTTTTCCCTTTAGTATGAGGAACAAGACAAGCATGTCCACTTTCACCATTTCTATTCAACATTACACACTCCAGGTTCTGATGGAGCTTCTGCTCAATTCAGTAAGGCAAGAAAAATAAGTAATAGGCACTCAGATTAGAAAGGAAGAAGTAAAACTGTCTTCATTTAAAAAATAACATGATTATGAAAATCCAATAAAATCTACAAAAAAAGCTAGTAGTAAGTGAGTTTAGAAAAGACGCAGAATGGCTGGGCATAGTGGCTCACACCTGTAATCCTAGCACTTTGGGAGGCCGAGGTGGGTTCACCTGAGGTCAGGAGTTCAAGACCCGCCTGGCCAATATGGTGAAACCCCATCTCTACTAAAAGTACAAAAATTAGCTGGATGTGGTGGCCTGTGCCTGTAATCCCAGCTACCTGGGAGGCTGAGGCAGGAGAATTGCTGGAACCCAGGAGGCAGAGGCTGCAGTGAGCCGAGATTGTGCCACTGCACTCCAGCCTGGGCGACACAGCAAGACTCTGTCCCAAAAACAAACAAACAAACAGAACAAAACAAAGAAAAGATGCAGAATACGGCTAGGCACGGTGACTCACACTTGTAATCCCAGCATTCTGGAAGGTCGAGGTAGACAGATCACTTGACCAGTCAGGGCAACAGGGTGAAACCCTGTCTCTACAAAAAATACAAAAAATTAGCCGGACGTGCTGGTATGCACCTGAGGTTCCAGCTACTTAGGATCACTTCAGCCAGGGAGGCAGAGGTTGCAGTGAGCTGAGATTGTGCCACTGCACTCCAGCCTGGGTGACAGAACCTCCGTCTAAAAAAAAAAAAAAAAAAAAAACCACCAAAAATAATAACAACAATAATTTTTTAAAACCCACATAATTTTATATTGAAAATTTAAAAAATACTAGAGAATAAATCTGACAAAAGAGGTACAAGATCTCTACTTTAAAAACACTGCTGAGAGAAATTTTAAAAAATATAAACAAATTGAGAGAAATAACATGTTCATGGTTTAGAAGACTCAGACTTAATGTTGTTAAGAAGTCAATTCTCTCCAAACTGATTTATAATGTCAATATCTCAGTCAAAAATCCCAGCAGACTGTTTTGTGTAAGTTGAGAAGCTGATTCTAAACTCCAAATGGATATGCAAAGGACCTAGAATAGCTTAAACAACTTTGCAAAAAAATAAAAAAGTAAGTTGGAGGACTAACACTACTAGATTTCAAGACTTATAATAAAACTACAAAAATTAAGACAGTGTGGTACTGGTGTGAAGACAAACAAATAGATCAATGAAACAAAACAGAGGCCAAAATAGACCCACATATATGAACAACTGATTTTTTTATAAAGATGCAAAGGCAACTCAATGAAGTGAGAACTGTCATTTCAACAAATGGTGCTGGCAACTAAATGGCCATATGCAAGAAATACGAACTTTGATCTACATCTTTCACCACATGCAACAACTAAATCTAAATGGGCCATATTGCAAAATTTAAGTCAAAATGGGCCATACACCAAAGTGTAAACCCAAAACTATCAAAATTCTACAAGAAAACAAAGGCGATAACTTCTGTGACCTCAGGTTAGGTGGAGCTCCTAGTTATAACACCAAAAACACAATGCATAAAATAACAAATTGATAAATTGAACTTTATCAAAATTAAGAACTCCTCTTTGAAAGAATGTTAAGAGGGTGAAAAGGTAAGTCATAGACTGAGATAAAATACTGCAAATCATAAATCTGATCATCTATATCCAGAGTACACAAAGAACTCTCAAAACCCAGTAATAAGAAAACAAACAACCCAATAAATAAACATATAAAAGATTTGATACTTTACCAAGTATTGGCAAGTAAGTAGATGAAAATATGCTCAACACCATTAGTCATTAGGAAAATGCAGATTAAAACCACAATGAGCTACTTCTACACATCTATTAGAATGAATAATGTGAAAAGACTGACCATACCAAATTCCAGACATGGAGCAACTGGAATTCTCATGTACTGCAGGCAGGAATATAAAAGGAAATGACAACTTGGAAACAGTTTGGCAGTTCTGAAAAAAAAGCTAAACAGACACCCATCCATCCTACTCCTAGGTATTTACCTAAGAGAAAACAGAGTCCATACAAAGACTTGTATATAAATATTCAGATTGATTTTATTTGTAATAGCCCAAAACTGGAAATACCCAAAAGGCCATCAACAGTAAACACATTGTCAAGAACAACAAAAACAGTAAACAGATATACAAATTGTGGCATATCTATACAACGATGTCTAAGAAGAAATGAACTACTGATGTACTCAACAACATGGACAAATCCCAAAATAATTAGGCTGATTGAAAGAAGTCAAACAAAAAAGAGTACATATGGTATGATTCCACTTATATAAAACCCTCGAACAGGCAAACTAATCTACAGAGACAGAAAGCAGAAACAGAAAGCAGATCAATGGTTGCCAGGAAACAGGGGCAAAGGAGCACAAGGGAAGGATTACAAAGTCATACAAAGAAATTTTGGGGGGTGATGGATATGTTCATTATCCTTATTGTAGTGATAGTTTCATGGGTGTACACATGTCAGAACTGATTAAACTGTACACTTTAAACGTGCGATTTACTGGATGTCAATTATACCTCAATAAAGCTGTTTACAAAAAGAACAGTTTAAATTTTATAATATCCCATTTAAATTGTCCCTTTTTCATCAGCATACTGAAAATCTTTCACTATTGCAAAGCAATTGCTGTAACTGCTTCAAATACACCCTTTCCTTTGACCTTTACTCTATATAAACAGAACTGCAAAAGTAAATTACTACTGAATGGGAAAGTGAACAAACCGGTCTTCCTGGATTGCACAGTGGTCTGTTTATTAGCTTCAAATGAAACCTGAATGTTTAGCTAAACTATCAGTACCGAATGCTTGGTCACTTAATACTGAAAATATTACAACCGCAATCTGCCCTAAAGGAATTCATTAACTCAAATAAACATTTATTGCACATATATGTCTGGCATTGTTGTAAGTGCTGGATTTCATGCAGAATGGTCAGTACTGAACTGCAAAGCCACTCTGCATCTTCTCTTAGAATAATTTATAAGGTCATAATAATAGGATTTAAATAACACAACTAAAGAAAATAAATGGAAATAGGCTATAGGTAGACTAAAACAATGATTCTTCTAATACAAAGTTAAGATAATAAATGCTAATGACTAAAGAATTGTAATCCAAGAGCTTAGAACTCTAGAATGAGAGGTATCTCTGGAAACCTAAGTGAATTCAGGACAAATATAAAGAAAACTACTTCTACATACAGCAAGAAAAATGGCGCTTGTCAGCTCCAAGAGGTCCTTTTGGCTTGCAAATACCAAAGAATATAAAAAGCTTAGGAACAGAGAACCAAAGTGATTTTTTAAAAAAATACTAGGAAGTTTTAAGTAAATTCTCTAAAGGTTGGTATCAAAGACAACATTCTGTACCATAGCATATTTTTTATTGTTGATTTTAGAGAATTCTATGCTAACTAGACCAAGTATGAAAGTTACATTTTATAGAAGATGTGAGCTTATGAACTTATCACAAATAAAACCCAAAAGGTCCACATCTCTTGCCACAATATGTAGGCTATTTTACAGCTCCTCGAGGGCATCCATTCGAAAACCTTTTATTATCTTTTTTCCCCTGCAGTAGTACTTCTCTTTTAGACTTTTTCTCTAAAAGAATTCAATGAACTCCTACACTGGACATAAAATCAATAAAAATCTCTTCTTAAAGATAACTGCTGGTGACATGTGCTTCAGAATTCCTTAGAAATAGTTATTCCTTTTCTAAATCTCAGGTTGCCAGCCAGGCACAGTAAGTCACACCTGTAATTCAACACTTTGGGAGGCCGAAGTAGGCAGATCACTTGAGGTCAGGAGTTTGAGACCAGCTTGGTCAACATGGTAAAACCCTGTCTCTACTAGAAATACAAAAATTAGCTGGGCATGGTGGCGCATGCCTGTAATCCCAGCTACTCGGGAAGCTGAGGCGGGAGAATTACTTGAACCCAGGAGGCAGAGGTTGCAGTGAGCCAAGATAGAGCCACTGCACTCCAGCCTGGACGACAGAGAGAGACTCCGTCTCAAATAAATAAATAAATAAATTAATTAATTAATTTCAGCTTGCCTCTAAACTGTCATGGTTTTATTCTCAAAAGAACAATTGTACTAACCAATAAACGTTTAGTAAATTTTGCCTGACATGATTCCATCACATGGTCTGAACATATCATACCCAGTTTATACCTACATTCGACACTGCTTATAAGCACTGTTGTAAATAGCGCATTCAGTACAGTTTGTAAATATTCTTATTCCCATAGAGAAGCAATAATCATTAAAACAAAAGATGAAAAAATAAACCACAGTACTCAGTCATTTTACCTTCTCTTTTTTGTTTTTCAGCTTTTGAAAAGTGAAGACGGTTCTGTTTTGGGTAAAATGGTAAGAGAAGTATCCAAAAGCAGAGACATTCAACAGCTGATAGTTAAAATGATGAAATTTGTCCATTTCATTTCCAGTATTTACTTTTAAAATGGTGAAATGTCACGCCTGTAATCCCAGCACTTTGGGAGGCCGAGCGGGTGGATCATGAGGTCAGGAGATCAAGACCATTCTGGCTAACACGGTGAAACCCCGTCTCTACTAAAGATACAAAAAATTAGCCAGGCACGGTGGCAGGCGCCTATAGTCCCAGCTACTTGGGAGGCTGAGGGAGGAGAATGGTGTGAACCCGGGAGGCGGAGCTTGCAGTGAGTGAGCCGAGATCCCGCCACTGCACTCCAGCCCCGGAGACAGAGCGAGACTCCGTCTGAAAAAAAAAAAAAAATAGTGAAATGACACCTGATGCAGTTTGCGTTTCACTCAAGTTCGGAACAAAGGTGCGGTTCTCATGATACCTGCACTGCCAATTATTGCCCTTTCTTTTGAAGGAAGATATTGTTCCATGGCTTAACATCTACGGGCAATTTATAATGTGTACTTTATACGCAGCATCTTCATTCATCCTCAGAACTCTATAATGGAGCATTTCACAGGCAGGTAGAGTGTTAACAAGCTTAAGTAACTTGCCCAGCGTCACAGAGCCATTTCCCATTACTAATAGCACAGAGGGCATCTTGAATCCTCTACTAGGGAGTCTCCCAAGCCAGGCCCCAAGTGGAACTACACTTGCCTGATAATGTGGACTCATTTCACCAGAAGCACTTGATGTTTAATTATTCTCAGTGTGGTTATTATTCTCTAATTCACTTTAATCTGACTGCATGTCTTAACATGGGAAGGAACGCTGTGGCAGGACTAGGTATATCCAACAATTTACCTTCCATGCACTGCCTTTCAGGTAGCCTTTGTTACCATAATCTTGCAAAGTCAGGCAAGTTCTCTTTGGTAAGATAAGAAGACTATTTTAGACCTATGGGGTGGCCTAACCAGCAGTGCTATTATTATTTCTGGTGATGTTTAAAGTGGCTTTATATATTTAAAATAATTCTGATATAAAATGTCAGTGTTTATCATACAAGCAAATAGTTAGCATAAAGCTGTAACAAAAAGGATACATAAATGGGTAATTTATCCTTTGTTTCTCCAAAAAAGACTCCACATTCATTAATGACAGCATGGAACAGTGGCTTTTAGAATGACACTCCTGGAGTGCCGTGGAGTGCCAGCCCGGCTTTCCACTATTCCCTGACTAAAACCCTTATTCTACCTGTTTTATACACTGGAGTTTCATGGAAAACGCATAAATTAAAGAAATTTACAAACCACGTAATTCCCACTCTTTTAGAATTTCTGTACACCATTTTGCTAACTTTGAGATGCAAGGTGAAACTCAGATTTTATTAACAGTAGCAAGAACTAGGTGAATAGCTTCTGCATTCTCTGTCCATTAAGAAAGATTATTCAGTAGGGAGCATAAACAAGATTTGTCAGCTACTTAAAACTATAGAAATTACAGATGAAGCACATTAGAAATATCTTGTCTGCTTACATATGTATGCAAAACTTATAATCAATTATCAAATTAATTGCATCTGCTAGGCAACACTTCAGCCTAAATTCTACCTACATTTAAACAAATGCATTTGTTTTATACTTTCTATACTCAGACAAATTCTTCCCTTAATTCAACTAAATCTAGATAGAGATTGTTTAATGCCCTATTATTTAATACTCCTTTTTGAATTATATTTATCAGTCATTAAAAAAACAGAAATTGCCGGGCGCGGTGGCTCAAGCCTGTAATCCCAGCACTTTGGGAGGCCGAGACGGGCGGATCACGAGGTCAGGAGATCGAGACCATCCTGGCTAACACAGTGAAACCCCGCCTCTACTAAAAATACAAAAACTTAGCCGGGCGAGGTGGCGGGCGCCTGTAGTCCCAGCTACTCGGGAGGCTGAGGCAGGAGAATGGCGTAAACCCGGGAGGTGGAGCTTGCAGTGAGCTGAGATCCGGCCACTGCACTCCAGCCTGGGTGACAGAGCGAGACTCCGTCTCAAAAAAAAAAAAAACAGAAATTAAATGAGTGGAAATACTGCATATATGAAAGCAATCTTGTCATTTTACACGCAACAGGAGTGAGCCACACAAGCCCAGAGACAAACTTTGCAAGGGACTCAGGCTTCTTTCATTGGGGCCACATGTTTACCATCATCTAAAAGAGCTGCTTCCTTTCTCCCTGACATCTACTCTGGAACTTTTTTCTCCACTTTGAATGACACTACCTTTGAAGAATTAATGAGCAAAGAACAAAGCTGACTACTTCTTAAATAATAGAATCATTTCAGAAAATAGAAAAAGCTGTATCATGTTAGATACATTGTAATTATTTTTTCCAGGAGCTGATAAGGGGTGCCTCCAGAAATCAACATTTTAAAAACTTCAGCTCTATAACTGATTTTAAAAGTGATACAATTTGCAGGGGTCTGGGATCCTGACACAGAAATTTTCCATGTAATTACTTAACTAAACAATGCAGAACTCAAATCCAGGATTTTGACCTCATCATTAAAATCTAAAATATACTCTCCCAGTCTTTGAGTCGCTTTGGTAAAATTCAAAATATACAAAGTCTTAGTCTATTAGATATTTGTTCAAACTTTATCTGAAAGAACAAGCATTAATCTGAGATTCAAATGAAAATCTGTTATTTTTTAAAAGATCATAATATCTATATATCCCTTAGATTAATTTAAAAAGCTGAGATACTGTAACTCGATTTGAGTTCTTAAGAGAGAAATGCTCTACTAAATTACAACTTGCTAAGATACTGACCTGCATTCAAAGCCAAATTTAATGAAAGTTCTTTAGTGAAAAATTAAGTACATAAATAAAAATGGCTCACATCTCTACTGCAAATTTAAAGAAAGGAATCTAGGCAATATGCAAAAACACTAAAAATATATGCAGTTTACTGTAATATCTTGTCATATGGAAGGGTGGCAGGACAAGAATGCTTAGCTTATAGAAGTAATACAATTGTATTTATGCTTTAAATTGTTAAAAAAAAACCTCAGGTATGAATATCGCTCTTTATATAAATACAACTATGCTTTTCTAATATTTACATAATAAAAATTATAGCATATCTGAGCTATCAATGGTTTGGTTTTCCTGACTACAGAGGTAAGACAGAGTTGGAAGCACACTGACTTCAAAAATTAAAGGGTAAAAAAACCAAAGTCAAATTCCATTTCTAGTCTAGTGTTCCAATAGTCATTAAGAGAGAGGAATCAGGAGTCAGATTTCAAGATGCCAAGATCTGAAGTCTATAATTCATTTTATTTTTATATAAAAGATGAAACTAAGTTAACATCAGCTATTCAGACTACAAAATTTAAGTCTTGATGTAAGCTGACTTCCTACTTTTAAGGTGAACTTCCAATCCTTTCCATTCACAAATAGGACTTGATTTATTAAGTTTCTTGCTTTGTATCTCCCGAGTTGATCAAAGCACACTTTCTTAGTACAATCTGTATTGTTCCAAGTGTTTTATAAACATCTCTTGTGAGAGTTTACAGAAGTGATCTGAAATCATATCCAAGGTTTCATCCCATGAGTCAGTTATTCTTAAAAAGGAAATAGAATCTCTGTCTTTATCACCTTTATTTTCCTATCTATCACAAGTCTAATTATAATCTGTAACAAAATTTTAAAAACATCATTGGCAGGATTGTCAGCAGATAATTACTGGCATTAAAAACTAAACAGGACGAAAAAGGAAAGAAAAGGCACAATTTCATTACCTGGACATAAAAATCACAGGTCTAGACAATATCCAAACTTTTATAAAGGTCCCTTCCCTAATAACTTTCAAGAGTTGTCAACCATCTAGCCCTACACAGGTAACTAACTCCTAAATCTGTTTCCTACCCTTACCTGAGATCCAATCAAACAACCCAACTGCCTACCGCACATGGTCACCTGCATTTATTCATTCGTACATAGATATATACTGTATACCCACTATGTGCCAAGTTCAGTATGCTGGGCTCTGGAGAGTCGCAGCAAAAAAAAAAACCAGTCCCTGTCCTCTCAGGGCTTCTAATAGTGAAGGAAACCAAGTCAACCAAATAATCAAAAAACTATGTAACACAGCCATAATTTCTGAGTAGTGTGGTACTAAGCTGATCTAAACTTTACTCACTGTACTTGGCTTGCATACCTCTGAACCTTTTCACAGGACAGAAGCGGTGCCATCATAGGTTACCAAAGCCACTAACTTGGGAGACATTCTTTTTTTCTTTTTTTTGAGATGAAGTCTCGCTCTGTGGCCTAGGCTGGAGTGCAGTGGTGTGATCTCAGCTCACTGCAACCTCCGCCTCCCGGGTTCAAGCAATTCTCCTGCCTCAGCCTCCTGCGTAGTTGGGATTACAAGCAGGCGCCACCATGCCCAGCTAATTTTTGTATTTTTAGTAGAGCCGGGGTTTCACTATGTTGGTTAGGCTGGTCTCGAACTCCTGACCTCAAGTGATCTGCCCACCTTGGCCTCCCAAAGTGCTGGGATTACAGGTGTGAGCCACCACGTCTGGCCTTGGGAGGCATTCTTGACCTTTCCCTTATTCTCAGATTGTTTCAATCTCTGGGTCCAACCCATATGTCTAGAGTGGATGTGCACAGATGGCTCTGCCAGAATAATCCTTCTCCACTTCTTCTAGGAACTCTCAGTGTGATGGTGATAGAGAGCTTCCAACAAAGACCCCAGTGACTGGCCAGGGGGGCACAAACTCCCAAGGCCAAGAGTGCCCCTGGGATTTTAAAACCAAAGCTGGGAGGGAAAAGCTATTTCCTTCCTCGTGGTTGGTGATGTGAAGATGGCTCCTGCCCTGTGATAACATACCACTTCTAATCTCTGAGGTCCCTGAAATTGTGCTGGTTTCTGCAGCATTTCATTCCTTTTGCAACCTTCTCCAGGAATCTTCCAATTCGCTCCCCTTTTAACTCAAGATAGTTTGAGTGAGGTTTCTGTTAACTTGCAGTCAAGAGCCCTGACTAGTACCTCCTAAACATTTCCAGCCTCTGTCTTCCACAACTCTACCACCAGTGCCCTAGTTCACATCCTTATCAATTGTCACCTGGACTCGTGTGACAGTCTAATGGGTTGCCTGTCTCTAGACCTGCCCCTCGCATCCAGCGTTCATAGTATAGTAACTAGAGTGACCCTATCACCTCCCCGCTGCTGGACTCTTCAACGGCTCCCCATCACTAAGAGCAAAATCTTAAATTCCTTAATGGGACACATCCAACTGTCTATAATCAATCTTCCTCTCCAACCAAGCAACTGTCACTCCTTGCCTTGTATTTTATACTATGACTATACAGAAAACTACACACACACACATACCCCATGCTGAACTGATTTTGAAAACCTGAAAAAATTAAAGTGGTTTTCTTTGGGCTCACTTTTAGGCATCAGAGTCATCACACCTCTGTCTACATTTTATTATATCAATAATCCTAGATATGGCTGTTGTGAGATATCTGGACTTGGTGTCCATAGCAGGAAATAACCAGAAGACAGACTAATAGACTGTAACAAAAAGTTCTGATCACCCACCCATCTTTGCAGACTGAGCACCAGCACCAACTCTTCTATAAAGCATTCTCACCTGAAAGAGGAGACTGCTTCCTTCCCCATCCTGGCACCACCATGGTCCTCTGTGGAAGCTTCCAGCATGGCAACGTGCATTCCTGTTTCTAAAGATAGGGCCACGTTCCACTCACCTCTGAATCCCCAAGCCCCGCAAAGTGCTCAGTATGTATTAGACACATAAATGTTCATGGGATGATGCGTGCATTTTGAACGACGCAGAACAATGAAAGACATCTTTCTGATTTAAAAAACAGAAAAGCACATTGGGTGTAAGGTTAGGAAATTTGGTTTTCTCACACTGAATGAGCTGAGAATATCTGAAACACAAAAGACGTTTAATACCTCTTACTCATTGTATAGTTAATAAACTATTTAATTTTGTACAAATTTTTAAAATGGGAGATGTCTAGAAATAAGGTGTAATTTTTTAACTTAAAGAAAATTTCTGACAGAGAGAATGGCACAAGCAACCAAAACAAATTGGAAAATTGAACTTCATAAAAATTAAAACACTACTTGCTTCAGAGAACAACATGAAGAAAGTGAAAAGACAATCACAGAATGGGAGAAAAGATCTTACAATTCATATATCTGATAAGGGTGGGAGTGTTTGGGTGTATATGTGTGTATACAAAATATATAAAGAACTATCACCACTCCATAAAAAGAGTGCATTTAAAAAATGGGCAAATAATTTGAATAGGCGTTTCTCTAACAAAGATATACAAGTGGCCAAAAAGCACATGAAAAGATGTTCAATACCATTAGTGATCAGGGAAATGCAAATCAAAATCATGAGACACCACTTTACATCCATTAGGATGGCTACTATGAAAAACACAATCATGGAAAAGTGTTGGCAAGGATGTGAAGAAATTGGAACCCTCAAATGTTGCTGAGAACGAAAAAGGCGCACCTTCACACAAAAGCAGGTGCACTTTGGAAAACAGTTGGGCAGTTCCTCAAAAAGTTAAATACAGAGTTACCATATAACCCAGCAATTCCACTCCTAGGTATATACCCAAAAGAAATGAAAACCTGTGTCCACTAGAAAATGTATACGCAAATGTTCATAGCAGTATGATCCATAATGACCGAAAAGTGGAAACCACCACAATGTCCATCAACTGATGAAGAAATAAGCAAAATGTAGTATTGCCCATACAATAGAACACTACTCAGCAATAAAAAGGAATGAAGTTCTGATACATGCTGCAACGCAGAAAGAAGCCAGACACAAAAGGTCACATATTTTATGATTCCATTTATATGGCATGTCCAGAATATGTAAATCCACAGATAGAAAGTAGATGAGTGGCTGCTAGAGGCAAGAGAGACAGAGAGGAGAATGGAGAGTAGGTATGGGATTTCCTTTTGGGGTGATGAAAGTGTCCTGGAATTAGTCAGAAGCGATGGGTGTACAACTCTGTGAGTATACTAAAAATCACTGAGTTCTACACTTTAAAGGGTAAACTTTATAGTATATGAATTATATCTCAATACAGCTGTTATTATTTAAAATGGTCAAAGTCATATAGTAACACCTCTGTGCAGAGGCCTGTTGAATCACTCTGCTTGCTACAGGATAACCTGTTGTAAAAACACACAATCTGTTCAAATGAGGAAATAGTTTATTTTCCTACCAATAAATCCCTACAGTGACCAACCATAAAAAACCAAATCCAAAATAAAAAAGAGGAAAGAACAAAGAAGCATGCAATCTGCAATTTGCAATTTGCTGGCAGGTACAGAATGGAATTAACCAAACACGGCACAAAGAAAAATGTTTATCAGAACTGCTTACTTCTCTTTGATTATACAGATTTAACAACTCAAAGTCCTTTCTACTCATGAAAAAATGTGCCAGCTTCTTTATTAGCACAGAGCAAGGAAAAACAAGCATTCTCTCCTATAACCAAATTAACATCCCGCAGAAGGTCTGTTTGTACTTGGCAGTCATGAACCTTTCATCTCAGAGCGCTGCTAAATTAAACAAGTCTCTGCTGTATTGAACATGATGAGCCAGACACCCTGGCAGGCTCCTCAGCTTCATGAGTTGATGTTGAAGAGCATTAGAAATAAAGAGGATGGTGAAAATGATGGTGGGGGTGCTCATAAAGTAGCATTATCTTCATTCTGTTCAGCATTTCCATGGTCTACAATGGCAACATTCTAACAACTTTCAAGATTCTAACACCACCTCTCCCTGTCCTACGGAAGAAAAGCATGGATTTTAGAGCCAGAGATCTGTACTCAAGTCACAGTTTTGTTTTGTTTTGAACCTACAAGCTGCATGCCCAAGTCCTGATTTCACAATCTCATTGAGTCCTTCTACTCTTTAAAACTGGGGTAATTAAATCTATCCTCACAGAACTGTTGTGAAAACAAAATGAGGTAATGCACACAAAAGACATCGCACAAGGCTCAATGTACATCCCCACCATAAAATTCCTCACTGCTCTTAACTCTTCAAAGAACATGCTCATTTTAGAGTTTATATCACAGTATAAGTAATAGCCACCTTCTTCTACCCAAGGACATCTAATCAATCAAAAGATCCTATGAAGATTTCGTATTACATAAATTATTCCCCTCCATCCATCTCCACCTCACATAGACTTGAAGGTAACAAAGCCATGAATAAAGTCTTTCAAATGTATTAAATCAGGGCATGGCACAAAGCATTCATTCACCTAAGAGGTATTTAAAAGCACTGAACTGAGAGACACACCAGGAGAAACACTTACTATTAGAGGAAAATGCATATTTTGCAGTGCAATAATTGGCAACCTTTCCATAAAGATTGATGCAATCTGATTGTAATTCCCAAGTGTCAGTAATCAGTTCTTAAGGTAAAAGAAAAAGGAAGTGGGATGGTTTCAAGTACTCCAGAAAAGATGTAGGAGGATATCCTTTCACACTGACAGCAATTAATGTTTGAGTGATAGCTGCTAGAACAGTCAGACTGAAGAACTTTGTTACATTAGAACAGACTGAAATATATTTAAAATAAAACTTACTGGGTTTAACATACACAAACACGTAATCTTCACCTTGAACTAGGTGTCCTCTCTGAGCAAACTGAAGAAGGAAAAGCTTGCATTTCTAGTATTTCCCATTGCCTAGCTATGATAAGGAAGGAACTGATGGTTTTCAGCCATATTCCCACGTTGGACATCTATTTAAAGAGAGTAGCCTAGACTCTGCAGCAATACAGTTAGACTCCCTCTCCTTAACTCAAGATAAATTTCCAGCGTGCCACAACACTAAGCAAAGTGCCCAGAGGTAGGAAGGAAAGAAATTTCTCAAGGGGAATAGGACATTCAGAGGTTAAGTACATATCCTTAACCTAGAGAGTTTCACTGACTATTGAGTTCATCATGGAACTTACCGCCCAAAGCTACTGTTCTCTCCTCCCCTTCCCAAACTCTACTCTTAAGACTTTGAGTTGAGAATACTCTTGGGAGAGACCAATTCAGCTGCAGATACTACAGAAGTAAGCCCTGAGTGTTGGCTTTGCTAGGGATCTATTCTCTGTACTGCATACAAGCACTTCAATTTTTTTCCCCAGGGTTAGAGTTTAATATAACTCCATCTGAATATTCTACTGCTACAAATTCTGTATATGAAGACAAAATTTTTCTCCTCTGCCCAACTTTCCAATCAAATGACTACTTCCCCTGCCAGACTAAACTTTAAGCTTTGTGCCTAAAATAGGAAGAAACTGTTGCAAATGCACAAAATCTAAGTCATTAAAGATGCTGAAAAAGTCTTCAAACTTTCTGTTTAAGTACAATGTAAAAATTATTACAAATGCAGCTAAGAGGAGAAACAAATAATAAAGCCTTAATTTTCATTAAGACTTCTGTTTACTGTAGTAATTCCTCACTTTCCAGGAGTATTTTTAGAATCAGGGCTTTAAAGCATGCAGTTAAATAAAGTCATCAGTAAAATGATAACTACATATAAGCAAATTCCTACAGTGCCACATAAAAAAGATTGAAGAAACCAGAAACTTGGTTATTTTAGAAAACAAATACAAGATTATACCGTCAGCCACAAGAAGATATCAGAGTTTTAAAGCCTAGAAAAACTTCATTAATTTAGTCCCTACTATTGGATACTCAATTATTTCAAGTCTGCCTACATTTAACTCTGGATTATTTATTAAGAAAGGGGATGCTAAGCAAATTAAAGTGCAAATAAAAATTGCTAGAGGATTATTTAGTCAATTTAAGATGCTATACATGGAAATAACTGCTGCTCAAATACTGATTAAAACTAGCTCATGAACTCTCTGGAATCCCATATTCCAACAGAAACAAAGTGTATGAAAAGAGAGGCAAAAACACTGCTTGAATCTATTAATTATTCCAACTCCTCTGTTTAGTTTGGCTGTGAAAAATTGGTTAGGAGTCAGAAAGGCTTAAAAGACAGGATACTGGACAAAGATTTATTATCTGTTCTTCTCAAAGGCTGGCAATCAACTTCTCTGCTTCCATTTTTAATGAAATGCTGAGCCACAATTAAAATATAGCTCAATGTATCTCCATTATAATTAAAAATATATTTTGGCACATTCATTTTAGCCTTGTCTTCAAATAACGTAACTATGAAAAACTTTCCCATGTCTATACTACGAAACATAAATATGATTATTTAACAAGATCTAGTATCCTACCTAGTTTAGATACTTACTTTTCCCTTGACAACAACAAAAACACACAAACAAAAAAGCAGAGTCGGAAAATAAACGGCATACAGGCCAATTCAACATTTCAAACAAAATGTCACAAAATGTTATGGTAGCAAGTATCACTGTAATTGTCTATGTCTAGATTTAGGTACATATAAAAATCACAGATGCTAGTTTTCTTATCCAAATTAAAATTTAAGGCACTTCTCATTTCCATCCTAATTCTAACAATGACAATATTTACCAACCATTAATTCCTTCAAGCACAATATGGGTGTTTGCCGTGTGCATGCCAGGTATTATATATTAGGTGCTAGATGTAAACCGGTGACTAAAATACCAGTTGTACTACTTGGTCCCTGATTTGGTGGTATATGGTCAACAATGTTAACTTGGAATGAAAAGAAAAGCATCAACATTAAAGGCAATCTATATTATTAAAAGCTGTATTTTCCTTTTTTTTTTTTTTTTTTTTTTGAGACGGAGTCTCGCTCTGTCGCCCAGGCTGGAGTGCAGTGGCCGGATCTCAGCTCACTGCAAGCTCCGCCTCCCGGGTTCACGCCATTCTCCCGCCTCAGCCTCCCGAGTAGCTGGGACCACAGGCGCCCGCCACCTTGCCCGGCTAATTTTTTGTATTTTTTTTTTTTTTTGAGATGGACTTTCGCTCTTATTGCCCAGGCTAGAGTGCAGTGGCATGATCTCGGCTCATTGCAACCTCTGCTGCTCGGGTTCAAGTGATTCTCCTGCCTCAGCCTCCCAAGTAGCTGGATTACAGGCGCCTGTCACCACGCCTGGCTAATTTTTTGTGTTTTTAGTAGAGACGGGGTTCCACCATGTTGGCCAGGCTGGTCTCGAACTCCTGACTTCAGGTAATCCACTCATCTCGGCCTCCCAAAGTGCTGGGATTACAGGCGTGAGCCACCACTCCTGGCCTGAAGATGTATTTTCTATCTGAAGAAAAAAAGATGACTTTTAATTGGCTTTTTTTTCTTTAAGAGATGAGATCTTGCTATATTGTCCAGGCTGGTCTCCAACTCCGGGCTCAAACAATCATCTCACCTCACCCTCCTGAGCAACTGGGATTATAAGTATTTGCCACCATGCCTTGTTAATTTTTTCTTATTTTAATTTAAACTTTTTTTTGGTAAAGACAGGGTCTCACCATATTGCCTACACTGGCTCTCTGATTTTCTTGTTTGAAATAGCTCCTGATAGTTAATTGGCTTTTTACTAAGTAAAAGAACAAACCATAGGTCAATGACAAAGTTGGTATATGTTTCATATGAAACCTTCCTCAAGTAAATCTTACTTGATTAAAATAAAAGCTAAGGCAAATATAAAATTAAAGATCACACTCATATCAGAAACTGTTAAAATCATTAAACAGAAGAGATTCAACATCAGTAAACATAGGTTTACATATGAATGCATATTCACATAATCCACATAACTCAATAATATCATCACCCAAGTTTGTAAGTCATATTCTACATGCTATTCCACAACTGATATCTATGTTTGAGGCATGTTAAGAAAGTAATCTTTAAAGCTTCTTTCTTTATCTTTTTAATTTTTTTCAAGACAGGGTCTCGCTCTATCGCCCAGGCTGGAGTGCAGTGGCATGTTCTTGGCTCACTGCAACCTCCACATCCTAGCCTCAAGTGATCCTCCTGCCTCAGCCTCCTGAACAGCTGGGATGACAGGCGTGAGCCACCATGCCCAGCTAATTTTGCATTTTTTGCAGAGATGGGATTTCACTATGTTATTGTGCAGGCCAGTCTTGAACTCCTGAGCTCAAGCGGTCCACCTGCCTTGGCCTCCCAAAGTGCTGAGATTACACGTGTTAGATAACATGCCTAGACTTAAAGCTTCTTGAAACTGCACTACAAGTGAGTAAAAAACAAAGGGAGAGTTCGCTATGGAGGAAAACTTTCAGTATTGGAAACAGTAACAGACAGTTGACCTATAGTTTAAAAATATTTATAATGAGTTAATGAAGGCAACAGATGAAAAACAAAGAATTCAACATACTTCAACACTCTCATCATATATAAAGTCCAAGAGCATTTCATCTATGCATGAGAACCACAGGTATCTTCTCAATAAGAAAATTCTGGCCGGGCGTGGTGGCTCAAGCCTGTAATCCCAGCACTTTGGGAGGCCGAGGCGGGTGGATCACGAGGTCAGGAGATCGAGACCATCCTGGCTAACACAGTGAAACCCCGTCTCTACTAAAAATACAAAAAACTAGCCGGGCGTGGTGGCGGGCGCCTGTAGTCCCAGCTACTCGGAGGCTGAGGCGGAAGAATGGCGTGAACCCGGGAGGTGGAACTTGCAGTGAGCCGAGATCGCGCCACTGCACTGCAGCCTGGGCGACAGAGCGAGACTCCGTCTCAAAAAAAAAAAAAAAAAAAAAAAAAAAAAAAAAAAAAAAAGAAAATTCTTCACGTTAGTAAGAATATCAAATTGGAGGTCTTTGAAAACCTAAAAGGTATATTCCAATTAGAAACCTTGTTGTCTCAAAAAAATACTGTTTTTGTCTCCTATTGGATTGCCAAAGATTAAAAAGATTAACAGGTTACATACAAAAGAAGGCGGTGTAAGATGGTGGAACAAGATTCTCCAGTATTCGTCCCAGGGCAGAAACATCAATTTGAACAACTATCCATCCCGCAAAACACCTTCACAAGAGCTAAGAAAAACAGGTGAGAGATTACAGTACCTGGTTATAGCACAAAAACTAAAAAAGACACACTGAAGGTGGTAGGAAGGATAGCTTTACATTGGTGGTAGGAAGGATAGCTTTACATTACCCACGTCACCCACCCCCCGCAACCCTAGGCAGCATAGCGTGGAGACAGATACCATCAGATGGGGGAAAGAGAGGTAAGTAAGCATAGGACTGTGTCTTGAATTCTAACACCAGGCCCAACACAGTAAAACCCAGTACCCAGAAGAGCTCCATGGCCCCTGACTCTAAGCCAGTACCCAGGGACTGTGCCTTCAGACCTGTCCTGGATCCAGGTGGAAACCTGTATCCCCTATGAGGCAGACTCCATTTCCAGTCCACATTACTGCCAGCCAACTACAGCAGGGTTGGGCTTCTGATACTCTCAGTGGCTTCAGGATTCAGGCATCCAATTAAGAAAGGAAGAAGTAAAATTGTTCCTGTTTGCAGATGACATGACCTTATATATAGACAACCCTAAAGTCTCCACCAAAAAAAAAACTGTTGTAACTAATAAATGAATTTAGTAAATTTGCAGGATATAAAAATCAACATACAAAAATCAGTAATACTTCTATATACTAACAATGAACCATATGAAAAAAAAAATCAAGAAAATAATCCTATTTACAACAGTTACCAAAAAAATAAAATACTTAGGAATAAACTGAACCAAGGAGGTAAAAGATTTCTACACCGAAAACTAAAACATCAGTAAAAGAAAATGAAGACACAAATAAATGCAAAGACATCCCATGCTCATGGATCAAAAGTATATTTTTAAAATGCCCATGCTACCCAAAGTGCACTACTGATTAAGTGCAATCCTTATCAAAACACCAATAACATTCTTCACAGAAAGAGAAAAAAATCCTGAAGTTTGTATGGAATTACCAAAGGATATGAACAGCCAAAGCAATCTTGTCATTTTATTTACTTTATTTTATTTATATATTATTATTATTTTATTGAGACAGTCTCGTTCTGTTGCCCAGGCTGGAATACAGTGGTACAATCGTGTAGCTCACTGCAACCTCAAACTCCTGGCTCAAGCAATCTTTCCACCTTAGCCTCATAAGTAACTGGAACTACAGGTACAAATGACCACACCTGGCTAATTTTTATTTTTTGCAGAAACAGGGTCTCACTTTGTTGCCCCACCTGGTCTCGAACTTCTGGTTTTCAAACTATCCTCCTGCTGTGGCTTCCCAGAGGGCTGGGATTTGAGCCACTGCACCCAGCCACAATCTTGAATAAAATAAAAAAGTTGGAGGTATCACAATACCTGATTTCAAATTGTACTATGAAGTTACAGTAACCAAACAGCATGGTACTAGCTTAAAATACAGACACAGACAAATGGAACAGAATAAAGAACCCAGAAATAAATTTATGCACTTACAGTCAACTGATTTTTGACAAAGGTGCCAAGAATAAACAATGGGGAAAGGACAGTCTCTTCCAAATGGTGTTGGCAAAACTGGATACCCACATGCAGGAGAATGAAATTAGATCCTTATCTCACATCATATACAAAAATCAACTCAAAATGTATTAAAGACTTAAATGTAAGATGTGAAATCATAAAGCTCCTAGGAGAAAACATAGAGGAAAAGTTCCATGACATTGGTCTGGACAATGATTTTTAGATATGAACCCCAAAACACAGGCAACAAAAGCACAAATCGACAAATGGGATTATACCAAATTAATAAACTTCCACACAGCAAAGAAAGCAATCAACAGTGAAGAAACTTCCTAAAGAATGGGAGAAAATATCTGCAAACTACACATCTGGTAAGGGGTTAACATCCAAAATATGTAAGAAACTTAACTCAATAGCAAGAAAAAAATCCGATTAAAAAATGGACAAGGGTGGTGGCTCACACCTATAATCCCAGCACTTTGGGAAGCCGAGGCGGGTGGAATGCTTGAGCCCAGGAGTCTGAGACCAGCCTGGGCAACACGGCGAGACACTGTCTCTACAAAAATACAAAAAATTTGGCAGAGTGTGGTGGCATGTGCCTGTGGTCCCAGCTACTTGGGAGGCTGAGGTGGGAGGACCACTTGAGCCTGGAAGGTCAAGGTTGCAGTAAGCCGTGATTGCACCACTGCACTCTAGCCTGGATAGACATTTCTCAAAAGAAGCATACAAATGGCCAGGTGTGGAGGCTCATGCCTGAATCCCAGCACTTTGGGAGGCTGACGAGGGTGGATCATCAGAGGTCAGGAGTTCAAGATGAACCTGGTCAACATGGTGAAACCCCGTCTCTACTAAAAACACAAAAGTTAGTCGGGCATGGTGGTGGATGCCTGTAATCCCAGCTACTTGCAAGGCTGAGACAGGAGAATTGCTTGAATCCGGGAAGCGGAGGTTGCAGTGAGCCAAGATTGCAGCACTGCATTCCAGCCTGCGTGAGAAGAGTGAAACTCCATCTCAAAAAAAAAAAAAAGAAAAAAAAAAAAAGAAAAAAAAAAAGCAGCATACGAATAGCCAGCAAATACATGAAAAAGTGTTAAACACCACTAGTAAATCCAAGTTAAAGCCACAATGAGATACCACCTCCTGTCGGACTGGCTACTAAGATAAAAGGTTACTGGCTAAGATAAAAGGTTACTATAACTTCACAGTACAATTTGAAATCAGGTAGTGTGATACCTCCAACTTTTTTATTTTATTCAAGATTGTGGCTGGGTGCAATGGCTCAAATCCCAGCACTTTGGGAAGCCAAGGCAGGAGGATGTTTGAAAACCAGAAGTTCGAGACCAGGCAGGTCAACAAAGTGAGACCCTGTTTCTGCACATTCGACTCCTGTCGGAATGGCTACTATCAAAAAGATAAAAGGTAACAAATGCTGGCAAAAATGTAGAGACAAAGAAACCCTTGAACACCGTTAGGAGGAATGTAAATTATTGCCATTATGGAAAACAGTGTGAGAGTTTCTCAAATAAATTAAAAATGGAACTACCATATGATACAGCAATCCCACTATTGGGTATTTATGCAAAGGAAATGAAATCAGTATGTCAAAGAGATAATCTGCACTCTCATGTTTACTGCAGCACTATTCACAATAGCTAAGACATGGAAGCAACCTAGGTGTCCATCAACAGATGAATGGATGAAGAAAATGTGGCATATATACACAATGGAGTACTTAATTCAATTATAAAAAAGGAAATCCTGTCATTTGTGACAACATGGATGAACCTGGAGAACATTACCTTAAGTGAAATAAGCCTGATACAGAAAGACAAATACTACATGTTCTTACTCATACAAGGAATCTGAAAAAGTTGATCTCATAGAAGAAGAGAGTAGAATGATGGTTACCAGAGGTGTTAGAAGGTCAGGGGCGTGTGGCGGTGATGGTGTGGAGATGTTAGTCAAAGAATACAAAATTCCAGTTAGAAGGAATAATTTAAAGTGATCTATTGTACAGCACAGTGACTACTGTTAATTATGATATATTGTATTCTTCCAAAAATAGAGTAAATACAAAGACAGTAAACGTTCAGCCTTTTCACCACAAAAATGCTAGATTGAAACATTAGCTAGATTGAAACATTCCACGACGTACACATACTTCAAAACATGTTGTACACAATACATATATACAATTTTACTTGTCTATTTAAAATAAACAAATAAATTTGGAAAAAAGTTACATACACATAAACATTAACAAAACTCTGTGTGGGCAAGCGTATGGAAAGCAGGACTCTTATGGATTCTGAGTGGGGTTAGAAACTGGTAGTCTCTTTGGAGGACAGGTTAGCCATGTCTCAACATTTTATATGTGTATAATATCTGACCCAGCAGTTACACGTCTAAGAAAAGAAATGAACAAGTATACAATGATATAAGCAGAGGGTCGATCAATACATCTTTATCTACAACAAAGGAAAACTAGAAACGATCTAAAAGGTCATCAAAGGCATAAAGTATGGTGCCTCTAAAAGAAGGAACATTAGGCAACCAGTAAAATCATCATGTATGATTATGCATATCTTTTCCAATTCCTGCAGAGAGATGTACAAAACATATTTTTGCATTAAAAAAGGCTACTATATACAGGTAAACCAATTTATTTAAAATTTGGTATATAAATTCTTCTATATCCATAGATAGATTTCTAAAAGTATGTTCACCAAAATATTAATAGCAGTCATTTCTTGGTGGTAGAAGTTGGATGCTAACTTCTATCATTATGTTGTTTTACACTGATAGAAAGTTTTTTCATTATTATAATTTAAAAAACCCAGAATTTTATTTAAGAAAAAGAAGTGTTCCTATCTCACCAAAAGTAGCTTAAAATTCTTTCAACTCCCTATTTTAAGAAAAAAGTATTCACTGAATGTTCTAAAGTATATATAACCACTAAATAGCTATGAGTTTCTACTTGCTAGATTTCCTTCTCAGTACCATGCTTTAAAACCATGAGAAAACAGGAATTTAAAGATTAGATTCAAAGAGGTCGAGAACGTCAAATGAACTGATTTGAACAGCCCACATTACTGGCATCTACCTTAAGAACTCTAGGTTCTATGAACTTCACCATTCCTAAAACAAACTCCCTGTTAGACCTCAAGAAAGCAGGCTGTGAGAGGAAGTAAAAAAAATAAATTACAGCTTCTTTGTTAAAAAAATTATTTAAAAACTTACCTCAGTAAGAATATTTAGTTATTTTCCTGTCTTACATTCTCTTTCTTAGCACCTTTATTGTGAACCTGAAAATAAAAAAAAAAAAAAAGGCAAAAATTACTTTTTATTGAGCACCTACTACATGCCAGACATGGTGGTGTCTCCTGGAGAATGTGAAGTCTAAGATAAACTGGAAATAACAAAATAGAACTTATTAAAATGGAATCGTCAGGAAGGAAAGTAAAAATTTCAAAGTATAACTAAAACTTTTCCTAAATTGTTCAAGAATCTATAAATGACTGTATTCAAAGAATTGTATTCAACAAGCCTGGAGAACTGCAGCAGGTTAAGAGTTGGAGTGCTAGGCTCAGAGCATCTGCATTAGAATCCCAGTTTTACCACTTTCTACCTGTGTGATCTGGGGTAAGTAACTTCTCTGTGTGCCTGTTTTCCCATATGTGTAACAATAGTACCCAATTCATAGGACTGCTGAGGATTATATGAAATAATCCACATCGGGGACTCTAAAGCAGTTCCTGAAATATATGTTCAATAAATACTATTTTTATTATAATGTTATTATATAATAATAAATCTGCCTCTCACCATCTCCACCACCAGCATTATTTATGATGACAATAATTATTACTAATTGGCTGGGCACAGTGGCATACACCAGTAATCCCCGGGCTTGATGAGGCCAAGGTGGGCAGATTGCTTGAGCCCTGAAGTTTGAGACCAGCCTGGGGCAACACAGTAAGACCGTCTCTCTTAAAAAAAAAAAAAAAAAAAAATTTGCCAGGAGTGGTGGTGCCCCTGTAGTCCCAGTTGCTCAGGAGGCTGAGGTAGGATGATTGCTTGAGCCAAGGAGTTCAAGGCTGCAGTAAGCATAATTGTGCCACTGCCCGTGTCATGTACTCCAGCCTGCATGAGAGAGACTCCGTCTCTAAAAAAAAAGGGGAGGGGGTGGGCATGAGCTTTGTACTCCAGGGGCTTACCGTATCCTGGGTGAAATAAGAGCTACCTAGACACATTATATAAAGCAAAAGAAAGATCAAAGTCAATTATTCATTCATTTAACAAACATCTGAATGTCCAATCTTTGCCAGTATTTTGCTGTGTGCAGGGCATTATCTGGTGTGCAGGACGAACACAGTTTCTCTCCTTACAGAGTTTACAGTACATCAAGGCCCAAGCTGCATGATGGACAAGCTATATGCAGAGACAGATACTGTTTTTGACTGGGTGGGGGACAATAACAGATCTGAACTGGCAGAATTAGGTAGCACTATATTCTGGGTGGGAGGAATGTGGTTCCAGGAAACACAGGGCCTCTAGGAAACAGAAGCAGCACCATTGTTAGAGTGCATCCAAGAGAGACTAAGGCAGCAAGGCAAGAAGCAGGAGGGGGCCTTGAACACCAGGCTGAGTTTGTTCTCTGTTTTCAGGTACATTAATTGTCCTGCTGAAATTAAACAAGAGCTTAGTTTTAACTTCAATTCTAATGTCTTGTAACTCTTTTTCTCTATGGGTCCTTTCTTTTTTTCTTTTTTGAAAGTGAGACGGGTAAGAGTGGGAAAAAAACGAGGCAATGGCAACCTCAGCCCATGTTGGTAACAATGGTGGGAGTGGACCAACGGCACTAATAGATGAGTTTCACACGTTTTCTCTTTTAATCCCTCTAGCATTCTTACAGACATTATTGCTCCTTTTACAGGTTAGGACACTGAGGCTCAGAGAAGTCAAATAGATTTTAAGTTCATAAACTTAACATGATCTTTATTCTTTAAAAGGTGCTTTCTGGAACTAGACAAAACGATTCTAAAGTTCACATGGAAAAATAAATAAGCAAGAATTGCCAAAAAAAAAAAAAAAAAAAAAAAGAGCAACAAGGGGAAACTAGTTTTAAAAGATATTAAAACATTCTATAAAACCAATGTAGTACTGGTATATGAAAAGAAAGACTAACGTCATAGAATAGGAAGTGCAGAGATGTACCCCAATAAATCCAAAAACTCACACCACCATAAACTGGATTCAGAGATGAACACTGAAACAAATGGGTAAAGATAACTGGTGGCCACATGGAAAAAGGAAACGTTAAATTATATATCACTCTGAACACCAGAATAAATCCTAAATGGATCAGAGATCTAAGCGTTAAAATGAAACCATAAAAGCACTAAAAGAAAACACGGGCGAATTCCAGAGGTCGTGGAGGCCTTTGACGTAAAATCCAGATACCGTAAGAGATTAATGTTAAGTACATAAAATGTAAAGAAAGCCATATTTAAGCCTTCTTTACATCAAAATACATGAAAGTCATTTTTAAAAACAAGTAACAAGTTGAGGGAAACTGCAACCTCACAAAGGGCTAATCTCTCTAATTCAAGCATTTATAGAAATTGGTAAGAAAAAGCAATCCAGAAGAAAAACGTGCAAAGGGCATGAACAGATAGCTCACAGAAAAAGTAATACGAATAGCCTTTAAGCACATGCAAAGGTGCTCAGCCCGATTCATAATGACAGCAATGCACATTAAGTTTTCATGATAACTACATGGAGTTATCATTTTTCATCTACAAGACTGACACAAATCCAAAGGTTAACCGTCGGAGAGGTTATGAAGAAATAAGGAGTCTCATATATTACTTATGCGAACTCAAAATAGAGCAGCTCTAGAAGAAGAAAGTATTTATACCAATTATAAATGCATTGCCCACTAACCAGCAATCCCACTTCTAGGAATGTATCCAACAGATAATGCCTGCAGATATACAAAACGTGCACAAGGTTATTCAGCGCAGTGCCACCTGTGAGTCTCGGACTGGAAACAACTCAAATACTGATCACTGGAGGCTAAACAGCCAAACAACGCATATTTTACAATTGTTTAGAAAAACCTTTTCTGGGCCAGGTGCAGTGGCTCTTGCCTGTAATCCCAGCACTTTGGGAGGCCGACGTAGGTGGCTAACCTGAGATCAGGAGTTCGAAACCAGCCTGGCTAACATGGAGAAATGCCATCTCTACTAAAAATACAAAAATTAGCCAGGCCTGGTGGCATGTGCACCTGTAGTCCCAGCTACAGGTGGGAGGCTGAGGCAGGAGAATCGCTTGAACCTGAGAGTTGGAGGTTACAGTGAGGTAAGATGGTGCCACTGCACTCCAATCTGGGCGACAGAGCGAGACTCTGTCTCAAAAGAAGAAAATAAAAGAAAAACAGTGTAAAAAAAAAGTTTCCTATATACTAATTTGAAGATATGTCAAGATAATATTAACTTTTAAAAAAAAGGAGCAGAATATTCACAGTCTGTATATTTTATATAAAAACAGTATATATAGTATATTAGTATTTCCTTGTATCTGTATCTATAAAAAAAAAGATGTCTATAAGAAACAAATGAAAGGTTATTTATGGAGGGAATTAAGACAATTGGAATTTAGATTTCTCAAAATATGCCTTGTATCATTTTAATTTTTGAACCATACGAACATTTTATCTACACAAAAAGAATTTCTAAATGTTAAGAGCACCTCGCAAAAAGAAGTGAAAAAGAACTACCTATAAACCAGAGTCTAAATTTTCTCTGAAATTGGTGTCAAGCAATTTTAGTGTGGCCATCACCATAAATTATAAGACAAGGTGCTTTTCTTTCCTCCAATTGAGCCAAAGTATATGATTATAATAATCTATTTTTAAAAACTGAGGTGAGGAATTAGAAGAGAGAACAGAAAAAGGTGAAAAGAGAAGGAGCTCTACTCTAATGGTTCTCAAAGTATGGTCCTTGGACCAGCAGAATCATCACCACCGGATAATTTGTTAACAATGTAAATTCTATGGGCCCAGCCCAGACCTACTGAATCAGAGACTCTGGAGGCTGCGGCTAGCAATCCTTCCAATACACACTCAAGTTTGACAGACACAGATCTGGTCCCATGATTTTTACATATTCATGTGCATTGCCCAGGAAGGGATATTTTAAAATGCAAATTCTGGGCCAGTTGGTCTGGAGCTGAGCTCAGAGTCCACATTTCAAACAAGGTCCAGGATGCTGCTGATGTGCTGATGGTGTGGGGACCACATTTTAAGACGTAAAGCCCAGGTCCACCTGGGGAAGAAGGTACGCAAAGGGTCTTCACGTGATTGAGTTTGCTGTGAAACCTGCACTCAACATTAGACAGAAAAAGTCCTTACACAGGTTTCTTAGCTAAGGTATACCATGGAACTAGCTTCCCATAAAAACTGTGTACTTCACACAGAGTAAGTACGTTTTCAAATATATTTCTTAAACAACAATAACAACTATGATTCACTGAGATCCAATTTAAGGATGTCCCATTTGAGAAAACTTTCATTTATAAGTGGGTCTTCCAGAATGGAAACAAACAAAAAAAACCGTATTCATACAACTGCCAGGTTATATTATCTGATTAACTTTACCTCAAACACACTAACCATACCATCTGCTCTTCGTGAAAATTCATCAAGCAGTTTGTTTCCTTTTAAACATTTTCAAAAAAAAAAAAAAAAGGTTCTATTTACAAACATTGATTCTCCATTTGTTTTACATGAAGGGAAAATCTCTACAGGAATCTTCTTAGTAAAGAATTCTAGTTTAAATGGAAGGGTCTAGAAATGCTGTGTATCTTCATATTGCAAGTCACCCTTCAAATCAAGTTTTTGGTGTTAAACATTAATCACTGGCCGAGCGCGGTGGCTCACGCTTGTAATCCCAGCACTTTGGGAGGCCGAGGCGGGCGGATCACAAGGTCAGGAGATCGAGACCATGGTGAAACCCCGTCTCTACTAAAAATAGAAAAAATTAGCCGGGCGCAGCGGCGGGCGCCTGTAGTCCCAGCTACTCGGGAGGCTGAGGCAGGAGAATGGCGTGAACCTGGGAGGCGCAGCTTGCAGTGAGCCGAGATTGCGCCACTGCACTCCAGCCTGGGCGACAGAGCGAGACTCCGTCTCAAAAAAAAAAAAAAAAAAAACCTTAATCATCATTTCATATTCCCTATTCATGTAGTAAAATTATGTAATAATTTTTACATATTCCCTATTTCATTGACTCTAACATGCCATCAATTTCAAGACACATTCCTATTTAATGTCCTACTAAGAAGTTGCCAACAACATGCTAATTTTAAGATGTCATTCTATCTCACATACGTATCTTAAAAATCAATAAAACATCTTAATTACAAATCAGAGATATGTGCATAGTATTCATTTTCTAGTTAACATTTGTGTCTCTCAAATGTAAAACGTCATAAAGGCATGAACTTTTATCCATTCGACAATCTATCCCCTATGACTAGAAAAATGGAACATTTTCAATCAACATTTTTTACATACAGGTGAGTATTTTTTAAAGTTCTGATTTTAAAACCCAGTAATGACCTCTTTTACCCTGGAGCAAGATACTACTTGCTCAAATTAATATAAATTCATTACTCTCAATTTGGATAAATTTCCATCTCAAAGGTGTTCAATGTCTCTGACTCTAGATAATTTAAAGTATAACCTTCTGTTTTGACAACAGTCAAAACCTACATGTCTGTTTCCATAGCACCTTTCAAACGTAACATGCAACTAATAATAAACATCTTACATCAAGAAACAACTTATCTAGTCAACAAAAAAAAGCCAAATAAACTTTTTTTAAAAGCAAGAGTTAAATGTATAATGTTACAATGTAGGGAACACTGTAACATATATAAATTTCATACTTAGGTAACATATAAATGGTCTGAGCTGAACTTTCTTAACTCCATTTGCATTTTCCCCTATGCAGCAAGACTAGCAGAGTTTGAAATGAAAAGACAATTTCTAACAAATCACACCGTGAGGACTACTGGCATATGTGAGTACAAGTAATTTTAATTTTTACCTTTGAATACATCTACATTTTCCAAATTCGCTAATACAGGTATTAGTAAGCAAAAGCAGCTATTTAAAAGGTGATTACACTAGTTTACATTACACTTAGCTAAGACTTATTTCTACACATTATTGCTGTTGCTTCCCAACTCCATTCTAACCTCAATCTGCTACTTGATTCAAGTGTTTAGTTGTCAACATTTCCATTAAACACAGCCAATCTTTCAGACAGATGGACACAGGTACTAACCTGGCCTCCCATCTGAGATTCTAGAATAATCAATGACAGCGCCACTAACCAAAAGCATGCTTTTGTACGTCAGACACTTCTGAAAGAAAGAAGAAAAAAGAAACTCTCAGCAAAAACTGTCAGTTAAATTTCCTTTTATAATTCCTACAATAATTTACTAGATAACATTGTTGTTTGGAGTGGTTCTCCAAGGAGCTGGAACTGCCCCCAAGGAACATTTTTAATTATCAAAGAGACTGGGGGACACCGCTGGCATTTAGGGCTTGGGGGCCTGGATCTAAAAGACTTCACACAACACATAGGTGGAACACATCTGTATAACGAAGATTCACCTGGTACAAGAGTCTTTCAAATGAACGGGCAGATTAAGCCCACTATAAACTGGCATTACTTTATAATATTTAAAAGTTTTTACAAGAAATTGCAGGGAAACGCCAGTAATGTAGGAGAAAGTAGCAAGGGAAGCTTAAAGAGAGTAAGGGAAAACTGTCTAAACATTAGCGATCGTTTCCTCACACCACACACAATTAACATACAATTGTAATATCAGAATACTGAGCATATATAAACAAGTGAGATACTGATATTGAACCCAAAATTTTCAACCTTCATAATATTTTATTATTACCAATGGTAATTGCTAGGAAGCCAGTATTGTCCCTTCGAGTGTGTGACACAAAAGATATTCTACAATATAATTTAAAAATATGGATCCGTGGAGGGCTTATGCTAATATTTACGTGTGGATTGAGACAGTCCGTTATTTGTCTTGCCATGCTATCTCTAGTTCAATCTAGGTGGTTTTCTCTCTTTAATTCGCAAGAAACAGGTTATTCCAGCCTAGGTGTTTTTCCCCCCAACCTCCGTCTGCATCTCTGCTCTTTCGTTGAAGTGGGGGCCACACTCTGTAGACCGGGCTGGAGTGCAGTGGTGCAATCATAGCTCACTACAGCCTTGAACTTCTGGGCTCAAGAGATCCCCTCACCTCAGCCTCCCCAGCAGCTGAGACTACAGGTGTGCGCCACCACACCACGCTCATTTTTTCTTTTTTTTTGTACAGACAGAATCTTACTATATTGCCCAGGCTTGCTCTTGTTTGAAACAGCGCCTCAGAATTTTTTTAACCAATACAAACGTACTCATTAGAAGCTGACACAAGCACTCCAGTATATGCTGTCTTCTAGCATGAGTATGCCCTAGATGTGAATGATACATCAACATGTCATATACTGTTCTCTATTTCACCCTTACACTTCAATCAAACCATTATATTGCTTTTCAGTGATGTGGGTAGGGAGGTTACATTGTTTATGAATTTCATTTCAGGGTAGTAAAGTGGGCTTTAGACATGTTTGCTGCAAAGGGGAAGAAGGGACCTTGATTCTGACGAGGTTGAGAACCACTGTTTCCAAGAGTGGAATCGCGTGCTGAAACGAAAATTAAACTTTTAGAGAAGTGTTTCTTTTGCCTAAGGCAAGCCCTGGGCTCCAATACTCCACTTCATTGGGCCTGACATCCCACCACCAGCACACGCCCGCTGCTCTCAGCCCACCTCTGCTTCCCTGTAGAGCCAAACAATGGTTCTTGACCGCTTGGGGATGGGGACCCTTTTAGGAACAAGACAAAAGCCCTGGAAAAACTCTCTCCCGAGAAACCCATACACCAAGCTGCATTCAATTTCAGGGCGCTCCCAGACACCCCCTCTACAGCCCCATCGGGATCCTGGGAGAAAAGGGCTGAGGGGAGTGGGAAGTGGGAAGTGGGAGGAGGAAGGGGGCGCCGGGGTCCGGGTCTCCTCCCACCGCCTCTCCGCAGTGTGGCTTTGGCCCGGGCGCTCCACCTCTCTGTGCAGCCCCGGGGTGGAAGCGCACAACTTAAGTGCTCGGCACACAGCAGAGGCTCAATAAATGCTGCTGCCACTGTCAGCGGGGCCAACCCCGCAGTCGAGAGGGACGCTGAGGCGGCCCCGGGGTCGCGCCCGGGCGCGAGGTCCGGTTGAAGGGGGCACCGGCCCGCGGCCCCGGCCGTCCCGCCCCGCGCTAGTCCCAGGGACCGCGCGAACCAAGCGGCGCCGCAGCTGCTGCGGGGACGAACAGGGATGGCCGCCTGGGACGCGGGACGTTCACCAGGCCAGCTCCCCCACCCAGCCCTCGGTCTCGGCCGCTCTCACCCGGCCTCAGCCCCCAACGGCCGCCACCGCCCGCCGCTCACCTCCCCGGCCGCCGCCGCCGCCGCTCCCGCCGCCGCCGCGCGATCTCGCGAGACTTCGCTCCCCTCGGCACTCCCCCTCCCTCCCCGCGGCGCTCGCGGACCCCAGGCTGGAAGCCGCTCCGCGTGCTCTCCGGACGCCGCCCACCCCGCCTCAAGGGTCAAGCCCGGCTGCTCTCGCTACTTGCCCCCGACTCCTTCCCTGCGTGCCCTCCGCCCACTCCCCGTGATGGAGAAGGGTTAAAGCCCAGGTGCAAGGCGGCCGCCTCCGTCTCACCTGGCCGGCCGGGTGCGCGTGCGCATGCGCATGTCTGGGGCTCGGCCCTGAGCCTCTGCAAAGGCTTGGTCGGCGGCGACAAAGGTGACCGCTACCACCCGTCCTGAGTGCTCGCTGCGCGCCAAGCACTTAACAGCCCCCTTCGGTCCTCACACTGCCCCCCATAGTGGGTATTACCAGCCTCCCCATTCTAGAGAGGGGAAAAATGGAGGCCTGGCAAGCAAAGTACAGTAACGGCTGCATGTCACACAGCCAGGAATTGGCTGAGCCAGTGTTGGAATCTGGAGTTGTCTGATGCCCAGCCCAAACCGCATTTCTGCACCTCAGTGACAGCCCCCAGGCCCTGTCCCTCCCGCTCAAGGCTCAAGGCTCTGCCTCTCAGCCCCAGTCTTCATTCTCTCCCAAGATTCACCAAGGTGAGAGGAGGAGCTCCTGGGAAGTCATTTGCTACAATCTCTCTGTTTTCAATGGAGCTGGCGACAGTAAAGTGCTTCTCCCTCACTGCACAAACTTCCTAAGGCTTGTGAAGCCCCTGTGCCAGCCCCTGTGCAGGCTCTGAAGACTGTGGCTATTTTTATTGGGTTCTGTCTCCTCCTTAGACTGGTGGCATTTTGCTGGTAGAGAGCATGATGGAATGGCACACGGGACAGAGAATCAGAACGTACATGATGTTAGCACAGAGAAAAGTGTGACTTCTTCCCAGGAGTAAGTCTTAATGTAATAATAATTGTTTGTAAAGAGGAGGGGCTAACATTTACTGCGGGCATATCAAGGTCATACCAATCTTCTTGCAATCCTGGAGGTGGAGAAAGTAGCCTGTTTCCATTGTGAGATAGGATTTGAACCTGGGTCTGAGTCCGGAGCCCAGCACTA
Source organism: Theropithecus gelada (assembly GCF_003255815.1). NCBI lineage: Eukaryota > Metazoa > Chordata > Mammalia > Primates > Cercopithecidae > Theropithecus > Theropithecus gelada. The sequence continues at coordinate 68,608,337 of NC_037688.1, forward strand.
CCTTGTAGGAAGGTCGTGTTCTGCAAGCAAGCGAGCATGAGCTAGCTCATTTGGGCCAGCTGCTGTAAAATCAGGAGCCCTGGAGGTTCTAGGTAGCCTTCCACCTGCAACAGGGTCTGCATGGGCTTACCCAGCCCACCTGATAATCACGTCAATGCCACCAAGTGCTGGCCTGCCCTGCTCCAAATCTGTCCACTCTCCGCGGCAACAATTGCTTTGTACAGGCCAGAGCATATGGGTGCCCTTGCATATTTCAACCTCACTCAACTCACCAGATGGAGGAAGTGGGTGAAGAAGGAAAATCACACCTGATGGGCAGCTACAAGGTGGTGAGCCCTGCTCCAGGTGCTATTTATTGATTTATTTAGTCTTCCCAACAACCCCGTATTAGGGTTCTCCAGAGAAACACAACTACTAGCTTATAGATACAGATGTAGGCTGGGCACAGTTCTCATTCTTGTAATCCCGGCACCTTAGGTCCAGTCAGGAGGATCGCTTGAGCCCAGGAGATTGAGACCAGCCTGGGTAACATAGTGAGACCCCATCTCTACAAAAAATAAAAAGAATTGGTCGGCTATGGTGGCACATGCCTGGAGTTCCAGCTACTCTGGAGGCTGACTTGAGAGGATCTCTTGTGCCCAGGAATTCGAGGCTGCAGTGAGCTCTGACTGTGCCACTGCCCTCCAGTCTGGGCAACAGAGTGAGACCCTGTCTCTAAAAAAGAAAAAAATATATTGATTTATAAGAGGGGATGTATTATGGAAGTTGAGAAGTCCTACGATGTGCCATCTGCAAATTGGAAAGCCAGGGAAACTGGTGACATAGCTCAGTCGCAGTCTTGGCCTGAGAACCAGGGAATCTGATGGTGTAACTCTCAGTTCGAGGCGGCAGGCCTGAGAACTTGGGAGCCACTGGCACAAGTCCTAAAGTCCAAAGCTAAAGAACCTGGGCTGGGCACAGTGGCTCACACCTGTAATCCCAGCACTTTGGGAGGCTGAGGCAGGTGGATCACCTGAGGTCAGGAGTTCTAGACCAGCCTGGCCAATATGGTGAAACCCCCATCTCTACTACAAATACAAAAATTAGCAGGGCGTGGTGACAGGTGCCTGTAATCCCAGCTACTCAGGAGGCTGAGGCAGGAAAATTCCTTGAACCTGGGAAGAGGAGGTTGCAGTGAGCTGAGATTGCACCATTGAACTCCAGACTGGGCGTCGAGTGAGACTCAGTCTGGAAAAAAAAAAAAAAAAAAAAAAAAAGGGCTGGAGAATCTGGAGTTCTGATGTTGAGGGACTGGAGAAGATAGTGTCCTGGCTCCGGAAGAAAAATAGAGAATTTGTCTTTCTTCTACCTTTTTGTTCTATCCAGGCCCTCAACTGATGGTGATGAGGGCAGATCTTCCTTACTCAGTCACTGATTCAAACGCCAGTCTCTTCTGGAAACATACACACAGACACACCCAGAAATAATGCTCTACCAGCCATCTGGGTATCCTTTAATCCAGCCAAACGGATGCCTAAAATCAACCATCACAAATCCCCTGTGGAAGTTGTGGTTGTCCCCATTTTACAGATGAGGAAACCAAGAACCTAAGAGGTGAGAGGACATGTCCAACAACACACACAATACACAACAACACACACAACAACACTTGACACACAGTTGTAAGTCGTTCCTTCCACCCCAGATCAGCCTGTTGCCAGATGCACAAACTTTGGCTTTCATGACCAACAAGGCTATTCCCTACCCCAAAAGCCTGTATCTTTATGAAACAGAAAATCCCCAAATCCCCTGAGGTCAGGACTCCAGTGTAAGATGCTGTTATGTTCTCCTCTGGGTGGCCAGTGCCTCAGTGTTCTCATCTAAAATAAGGACATGAGTAGGGAAAACTAACCAACTTGATATATGTGAAGCATATGGAAAAGTGCCTTACAAGATTAAGCACTCAGTAAATCATAGCTATTATTACCGTGGGTGGATTCTCTGTGATATTTCATCCTTTCTTCATTGCCCAATAGAAACAGCAATTCAAGTAGGAGGATGGGCTCAGATACAGAAATAAAATGAGTTTTTAGGCCAGGTGTGGCGGCTCATGCCTGTAATCCCAGCGCTTTGGGAGGCTGAGGTGAAAGGATCACCTGGGGACAGGAGTTTGAGACCAGCCTGGCCAACATGTTGAAACCCCGTCTCTACTAAAAATACAAAAATTAGCCAGCCACGGTGGTGGATGCCTGTAGTCCCAGCTACTTGGGAGGCTGAGGCATGAGAATCGCTTGAACCCAAGAGGTGGAGGTTACAGTGAGCCGAGATTACACCACTGCACTCCAGCCTGGGTGATGGAGCAAGACTCTGTCTCAAAAATAATAAAAATAAAATTAGTTTTAAAATTATATTTCTGAATGAAATAAATAATTCTGAGAACAATAAATATTTTCGAAATGGACAGAATTACTCCAGTACTTCCCCCTAATCATGAAAGAATACCAGCTCTCCTAAAGCAATCTCTTCCCAGTTTCCTGGGGGAGGGGCAGTCTGCTTTATAAAAGACTCTGCTTATATGGTAAAAGCCACCCAAATATTTTTAAAGTATGACTTGGAAGTCACTTCATAGGCAAAAACAAAAGCAAAGAAAAAATGGAGCTGAAACTTATTAAGAGAATTTTGGTGTGGTTAAGAGTTAACACCAGGCTGGGCACCATGGCTCATGCCTATAATCCCAGCACTTTGGGAGGCTGAGGCGTGCAAATCACTTGAGGTCAGGAGTTCGAGACCAGCCTGGCCAACATGGTGAAACTCTGTCTCTACTAAAATTACAAAACTTAGCCAGTTGTGATGGTGCACGCCTGTAACCCCAACTTCTCTGGAGGCTGAGGCATGAGAATCACCTGAACCTGGGAGGCAGAGGTTAGCAGTGAGCAGAGATCACACTACTGCACTCCAGCCTGGGCAACAGAGCAAGACTGTCTCAAAAAAAAAAAAAAAAAAAAAAAAAAAGAAAAGAGAAAGAAAAAAAGGGGTTAACACCAAAGTGACATCATGATTATTTGAGGGAACGTTTTATAGGAACTGAAGTTGCCACTACCCTCAGGCCTTGCTGTGCCAAATTCAGGTTTCTGTCCTGACACAAGATGTGCCATACTTTCCTATCAATGAGAATGGCTCCCTGTGGAAGTGACCCTCACGGGGAAGGGGCAGGCATAACAAGACCACGGGGCTTCTGGTCAGGCATGGTGGCTCACTCCTGTAATCCCAGCACTTTGGGAGGCTGAGGAGAGAGGATCGAATGAGGACAGGAGTTTGAGACCAGCCTGGCCAACATAATGATACCCTGTCTCTACAAAAAATTAAACATTAAAAAATTAGCTAAGCATGGTGGTTTGTGCCTGTAGTCCTAGCAACTGGTGAGGCCAAGGTGGGAGGGAGAGGGAGTTGGAGGTTGCAGGATGCTATGATCGTGCCACTGCACTCCAGCCTGGGCGCGAGAGAGAGACCACATCTCTATAAAAAACAAAAACACAAACAGAGATGATTCTCATATGCACACCCCTAAAGGTTTAAGGTATGGTTTCCATCAAGTCCAACAGAGCTTAAAAGTAAGAGATTTTAAAAAATAAAAAATAGGCAAGGCACAGTGGCTCATGCCTGTAATCCCAGCACTTTGGGAGGCTGAGGTGGGCAGATCACAAGGTCAGGAGTTCACGACCAGCCTGACCAACATGGTGAAACCCCTGTCTCTGCTAAAAATATGAAAATTAGCCGGGTGTGTTGGCATGCATGTGTAGTCCCAGCTACTCAAGAGGCTGAGGCAGGAGAATCGCTTGAACCCAGGAGGCAGAGGCTGCAGTGAGCCGAGATTGCGTGACTGCACTCCAGCCTGGGCAACAGAGTGAGACTCCATCTCAAAAAAATAAATAAATAAAAATAAAAATTAAAATTAAAAAAAGGTATGGTTTCCATAAAAAGCACTATTAAAATGTCTTTTGATCCAAGAGGAATTGTATAAAGTCCTCTAATGGGGTTTGTTTTATGCACATTCATTCAATAAAAAATGTATTAAGCACTTAAGTGCCAGTTAGTATTTTAATAACTATGAGCAAGACAGGTATAGTCCATGCTTTTGTGGCATTTATGGTCTAGAGAAAGAGAGAGATGTTAATTAAATAATTAAACCAATAAAAGTTGAAATACAATGTAGTAAGTAGAATGAAAAAGAAGAGCAAATGGCAAAAAAAATGGCTGGATGGAAGGGTAGGAAATAACTTGCTTGGACTGTGTTCTGAAGGATGCATCAGAGAGAACTAGGCAGGAAGGAGAGGGGAGAGCATTCCAGAGATTAGCAAACAGTAGGTAAGTGCTAAGTGTTGGTGGCTGGGCGAGCAGGGTGGACTAGAGCCTTAAAATACATTAAAAAATTTTTTTTAGGGATGGGGTCTTGCTATGTTGCGCACGCTGCAGTGCAGTGGTGTGATTATAGCATGCTACAGCCTTGAACTCCTGGGCTCAAGTGATCCTCCTGCCTCAGCCTCCTGAGTAGCTCGGACAACAGGTGCACCATCACACCTGGCTTTAAGAGGCATCTTCAACATCCTACTGAGTGGGCAAAAGCAGGAAGCATTCCCCTTGAGAACCAGAACAAGACAAGGATGCCCACTCTCACCACTCCTATTCAACATAGTACTGGAAGTCTTAGCCGAGCAATCAGGCAAGAGAAAGAAATTAAAAGCATCCAAATAGGAAAAGAGGAAGTCAGACTACCCCTGTTTGTAGATAATATGATGATTTTATACCTAGAAAACCATAGGCTCAGCCCCAAATCTCCTAGATCTGATGAACAACTCCAGCACAGTTTCTGGATACAAAATCAATGTGGAAAAATCAGTAGCATTTCCATACACCAATAGCATCCAAACTGAGTGCCAAATCAAAAATGCAATCACATTTGCAATAGCCACACAAAGAGTAAAATACCTAGGAATAGAGCTACCCAGGGAGGGAAAAGAACTCTGCTGAAAGAAATCAGAGATGACACAAACAAATGGAAAAACATTCCACGCTCACGGACAGGAAGAATCAAAATTGTTAAAATGGCCATACTACCCAAAGCAACCTACAGAATCAATGCTATTCCTATCAAATTACCAATGACATTCTGCACATACTTAGAAAAAAACTATTCTAAAATTCATATGGAACCAAAAAAGAACCCAAATAGCCAAAGCAATCCTAAGCAAAAAGTACAAAGCCAGAGGCATGACATTACTGACTTCAAATCATACTACAAGGCCACAGTAACCAAAACAGCATGGTTCTGGTACAAAGATAGACACATATACCAATGAAATAGAATAGAGCTCCCAGAAATAAAGCTGCACGTCTACAACCATCTGATCTCTGACAAAGTTGACCAAAACAAGCAATGGGGAAAGGATTCCTTTTTCAATAAATGGTGCCGTGACAACTGGCTAGCCATAGGCAGAAGACTGAAACTGGACCCCTTCCTTACACCATGTACAGAAATCAACTCAAGATGGATTAGAGACTTAAATGTAAAACCTAAAACTATAAAAACTTTTGAAGAAAACCTAGGAAATACCATTCTAGACATAGGCCCCAGCAAAGATTTTATGATGAAGATGCCAAAAATAATTGCAATAAAAATCAACAAATGGGACCTAATTAAACTAAAGAACTTCTGCACAGCAAAAGAAACTATCAACAGACTAAACAGACAAACCACACAATGGGAGAAAATATTTGCAAACTAAGCATCTTACAAAGGTCTAATTCAAAATCTATAAGGAACTTAAATTAACAACCAAAAACAACCCCATTAAAAAGTGGGCAATGGACATGAACAGACACTTTTCAAAAGAAGACATATACACAGCCAACAAGCATATGAAAAAATGCTCAACATCACTAATCATCAGAAAAATGCAAATCAAAAGCACAGTGAGATACCATCTCACTCTGGTCAGAATGGCTGTTATTAAAAAGTCAAAAAATAACAGATGCTGACGAGGCTGTGGAGAAAAGGGAATGTTTATTCACTGTTGGTGAGAATATAAATTAGTTCAGCCACTGTGGAAAGCACTTTGGCAATTTCTCAATAAACTTAAAACAGAACCACCATTGGACCCAGCAATTCCCATTATTAGGTATGTATCCAAAAGAATATAAAAAGCATTCTGCCATAAAAACACATGCATGTGTATGTTCATCGCAGCACTATTTACAATAGCAAAGACATAGAATCAACCTAAATGCACATCAACAGTATACTGGATAAAGAAAATGTGGTACATATACACCATAGAATACTATGCAGCCATGAAAAAGAACAAGATCACGTCCTTTGCAGGATGGACATCTCAATACAGATAGGCTACAGATAAGACAGCTGTTTGCTGCATCCTGCCCATCCTTGACCTAACACTGGGTGCAGTAAAGGTGGTAGGACTGAGTTCAGATTGACCAACAGGAACCTTGGATGGAGCTGGAGGCCATTATCCTAAGTGAACTTGTGCAGGAACAGAAAACCAAACACCACATGTTCTAACTTGTAAGTGGGAGCTAAACATTGAGCAAACGTGGACACAAAGAAGGAAACAACAGACACTTGGGTTTATTTGAGGGTCGAGTTGGGGAGGAGAGTGAGGATCAAAAAACTACCTATTGGATACCATGCTGATTATCTGGGTGATGACATAATATGTACACCAAACCCTGTTGACATGCAATTTATAGAACCAATCTGCACATGTGCCCCTGAAACTATAATTTAAAAAACAATAAGTTATGTGATTTGGGCATAATATATAATAATACATGTGATTTTAAAAAAGAATAAGACATCTTGAGACACATGTGCACCCTGAGCACACGGAGGCAGTGGAGAGAAAGAAACCAAACCAGAAGAAGAAGGGTGTTGTGAGCAACGTAGTTGGTCCTCAGATACTCATCGTTCCTGTTGGTCAATCTAAGCTCAATCCTGTCACCTCTGCCGCACCCAGTGCTGGGTCAAGGATGGGCAGGATGTAGCAGACAGCGTCATATCTGTCACCTATCTGTCTTTGAGGAAATCTCACATTGTAAATCCAGGCACCCCAGAGAAGATTTTGAGATGCAGATCTCCTGCCTTCCTTGCAAAGAACACAAGCCGTATGATGTTGGCTCTGTCACCCGGAGGCACCCCATGAGAATGTTGAAGTGTTAGTGGCAGAAGCAGCCGGCTTTGGGGATAGTGGTTCCAGGGTCGAGCTCCCAGTGGCATAGTGGGCCCCGTGCTGACGGCAGCGGCGGCTACAGTGAGGGCAGGTTCCTGGCACTGATGCTTCATGGCGCAGGAGCAGGATGGAAGTTAGTTCATCCGGCCAGGCCTGCAGTGTGGTTTGGGGCATTTTTTCCTAGAAGCTTAGCCTCAAGTTCTTTTCTCTGGCCCTCCCAGTGATTCTGTGGGATACCTAACATCCTCTCTTGCATTCCCGATTCTACTTAAACCAGCTCGCGTTTTCATCCAAGGACGTCGACCCCTTACAGGCCAAAACCAATCAGAGCCTGTGAGACTTGGACAGGGGCTCACTGGGGATAGTGGGGAGGCAAACTTTCTCTGCTGGAAGGGAGAACCCAGGAAGCCAGCCCACTCCCCCTGCTTACCTGGAACCTCCGTTGCCACCAATGGCTTTCCCCGCAGCTGTGATGGGAATGAACCCTAAGATAGGGCGTGCATGGCAGAGACACCAAAAGATCCTGGAGGCTGGGTGGGTGGCTCACACCTGTAATCCCAGTACTTTGGAAGGCTAAGGCACGGGGATTGCTTGAAGCCTGGAGTTCAAGGCCAGCCTAGGCAATGTAGCGAGACCCTCATCTCTACAAAAAATAAAAATATAAAAATTAGCCAGGAGTGGTGGCATGTGCCTGTAGCCTCAGCTACTCAGGAGGCCGAGGCAGGAGGATCGCTTGAGTCTGGAAGGTTGAGGCTGCAGTGGGCTGTGATTGTGCCACTGCACTCCAGCCTGGGTGACAGAGCAAGACCCTATCTCAAGAAACAAAACAAAACAAAACAGAATCTGGGTCCTTGATGACATCACCAAGCTGCTGGACTGACCCCAGACCCACAAAGCCCTGGCCACTCTTTCCCTGAGCTAATGTATGTGGTCAAACCAACTCTAGTTGGCTTCTCTGTTCTTTGAAGCCCGAATATTTACACTGGTACAGGAAGGAAGGGAGGAATTTCTGGGGAGTAAGCATGCATCCTTCCTGGCTATGTCAGGAACCACCTTAAATTCTGTGCAGTTTTAAAATCTATTCCCTCCCACGTTACCAATCCTACTCAGGCAAGTCCTACCTGGTTCCAAACACTTCATTCCAGAAAACACATCCTTACTTGGCCCTCCTCCTCCATTGACTCTTTCTTTGATGAGTGTAAAGTGGTTCCTTTACTTGCCTAGCTTGCACATCTGGTAAGTGGTAGAGATGAGGGTCTGGAGGCAGTACAGATTCCAGGCTTTTAACCACTAGGTTAAGTGCCATGCACTATCCAGCTTTGTTACATTAAAAAAAAAAAAAAAAAAGTATGACCTTGAGCCAGACTGAAAAAAAAAAAGAGCTCAAATCCAGCTCCGTATTTGCTATCTGGCCTTGAACAAGCTTCTTAAGTCTCACTGTGAAATGAAGTCAGTGATGCCAGCTTCATAGAACCTGGTAGTTATCTGTGCTGTTCACCAATGACTTCAGGCTCCCTAGCTTCTGGGCACATGCAGGGCTGTACTTCCTGTTCCACTTGGGTGAGATGATCTGAGTAGCTCTGGCCTAGGAGTGTGAATGGAGGGAGTACGTATCTCTTCTGGGCCAGAACTCTGTCTCTCTGGCAGGGCAAATAGCAATGCCCAGGATGGCAGTGGCTCTGTTGAGAAGAGCCCTCAGCCAACCCATCATGGGCACATAATGAGCAAAACACAAACTTTGGTTTGATGGCTGTCATAGCATGCATTCGCCTATCCCGCCTGATATATCTAGGTTGGTCACTTGCTCACTGAGTCCCTTGAACATGTTTCTGCTGTGGTTCCAAACGCCACCTGGATAAGAGAAAAAGCTCAGGCAGCAGTCCTAAAGATTCTGGTTCAACACACCTTGGATGAGGCCCAGATCTCTGCAGATTTCTGGAGCGCCCCAGTGATTCTGTTGCACTGCCCAGCCTGAGACCCCTGTATTACCATGGACCACTCGTGATGGTACGATAGGATGCGGTCCCTACCCTTGAGGGCCACATAGATTGGAGAAGACTGGTGCTGAGAGAGAAAAATGACAATTCAGATGGGGTAAAAGACCTGAAACCTGCAAAATGAAGTGAGAATATATGAGAGCTTTATGAACTATAAAGCTTGACCTGTAATAAAAACAGATGTGCTTCCTGGCAAATCCATTCATCAACTGTGTGACCCAAGACCGGGTGTATAGGTTCTCAGCCTACCATATATATCATAAAATTATGTGTCTCAGCCGGGCATAGTGGCTCACACCTGTGATCCCAGCACTTTGGGAGGCCGAGGTGGGCAGATCACTTAAGGTCAGAAGTTCGAGACCAGTCTGGCCAACATGGTGAAACCCCATCTCTACCAAAAGTACAAAAATTAGGCAGGCGTGATGGCAGGCGCCTGTAGTCCCACCTACTCTGGAAGCTGAGGCCTGAGAACTGCTTGAACCCAAGAGGCAGAGATTGCATTGAGCTGAGATTGTGCCAATGCGCTTCAGCCTGGGTGACAGAGGGAGACACCATCTCTAAATAAATAAATAAATAAATAAATAAGTGTCTCTCTGTTTTCCAGATATGAATATTGAAGTTGAGAAGGGTTCTGAAATGTAGCCTATGATCATACAGTGAGCACATTGGTGAACTGGAATTCAGACCCAGGTCCTTCTATATTTAAAGTCCGAGGCCCTACTGGTTTGCACAAGGCCCCTGCTTGTCTCTCCAGCTTTAACTCTTGTCTTCCCCTTCACCGTGAACCCTATCTTCTATCCAACTCCAAGCTTCTCTTTCTAGGCACATGCTGTGCCATTTCCTCTGTGTTTTGGCTCACGCCTGTCTTTCTGTCATGCATGATTTTCCTCCATTCTCACAACCTTGCCTCCAAACACTGGAACACTCAGGGTTTGCAGGCGTAATCCTTGAACACTCAGTTTGATGTGCTGTGACCATCTACCACAGTGTGGCCCTGCAAATGGCCTTGCACCTGCCGACTGGATGCCTCGGTTGTTAGATTGCATCTGTGTGGAGGGCAGAGCTTGTCGTCCTGTCCTTGGGTCATCTGACTAGCATCCTAACACTTATACTAAAATATCAGCCATGACCACCTGAATACTTAGCTCAGCAAAACCAAAGCCTACAGCTTACAAGGCAGACCCTTTCAGGTAGTGGGCAGAGGGGGCAGGGAGAGGTTGATTAACGGATTAGCAAAATTACAGCTAGATGGGAGCAGTAAGTTCTAGCCTCTGTAGTACTGTATGCTGACTATAATTAACATACTTTATTGTATATTTTCAAAAAGCTAGAAGAGAGGATTTTGAATATTTACAATACAAAGAAATAATAAATGTTTGAGGTGCCCGATATGCTAATACCCTCATTTGATCATTACACTGATTCGAGCATTGTCTGTATGTATCAAAATGTCTGTATCCCATAAATATGTACAATTATTATGTGGCAAATAAAAATAACAGGAAAAAATATTATGTCAATAATGAGTTATACAAAGGATTAAATATGTATTAGTTTAGGCCAGGTGTGGTGGCTCATGCCTGTAATTCCAGCACTTTGGGAGGCCAAGGCAGATCATTTGAGGCCAGGAGTTCAAGACCAGCCTGGCCAACATGGCAAAACCCTGTCTGTACTAAAAATAGAAAAAATTAGCTGGGCGTGGTGGCAGGCACCTGTAATCCCAACTACTTGGGAGGTTGAGACACGAAAATCTCTTGAATCCAGGAGGCAGAGGTTGCAGTGAGCTGAGATCTCACCATTGCACTCCAGCCCGGGAGACAGAGTGAGACAAAAAATAAAAATAAAAATAAAAAATAAATAAATATGTATTAGTTTAAAGAAAGGCCCTTTCAGTAGGACCACACAGAATATTTAAGAAGGCAAGTTGAGAGTTCTGATCCAGTCTTTGCCACTTTGTAGTTCTGCAGCTACAAGCACCATATTTCATTCCTCTGGACTTCTTTCCCAGATGTGAAATGACACATCTGAGATAGTACCTACCTCACACAGTCATTGTGAGAATTCAATGAGATTAATGTGTACCACAAACTCGGCACATTGCCTGGCTCATGAGGGAGAGTTGGACAAAATTCCAGCTGCCTTCGTTATTTCTATTATTGTTGCCTTCTTCTTTTTATTATTACAACTACATAGCACGCCCCTGTAGCTACCGTTATTCCTATGATTACTCACCACATCCTCCCTCTCTTCCCGCCAACCCTGAGTGACTTTTGCTAAATATTCCTTCCGAGAATGGATAGTGTTCTTGGAATTCACGAAATGAGTTCTTCATTGTCTTGTGATGGTTCAGTGCCCCAGTGGTGATTTTGCACTCCTGGCACCCCCGACGAGCTGCCCAGTTGGCTCCCCAGGAAGCTGGTGCCTGCCAAGCCCATTCCATCCAGGCTTCCTGGATATGGCTAAGAAAATACGAGTTCTCTGTAGGCTCTCCCTCCCACTGACTTGACATCTCCCCGCTCCGGGGTATTCTGGGTTTATTCCTGGTCAGCTCAGGTCACTGTGAAGGTGGCCCCCACCCCTGGCTCTGGGAATGGCAGGATCCCAAACAGGGCCATGGGCCTCTGGAATTGTTGATAACACTAAAAGGAATAATACCTGGAACACGCTTATTTTCTTTCCTCCCAGGAGGAGCTCAGAGTTGGACTTTTTAGTTTTGAATAACAAGTGCTCCATTTGCCATCAGAGTGAGCCAATCTCACCTTTCCTTACTTATTTTTCACATATCCAGAGTGTGGTAGGCGAAATTTGGGTTTTCAGCGAGGCATTCCTTGGGGTTTCATAGTGAACAACTCTGAACTGCTATGAAAGGACGGAAAAACAGAAAATTCCTCCACACCCAAAGTATTACAAGAACAGGGAACTTAAGGAAAAAACCAAGTCCCAGACAACAAAATAAAGGGAAATGTAAACTTGGCTTTTTGGATTGAAAAGATTCTGATGATCCAGCCATGAATGGTTTCCACTAGGATCTGCTAGGAGGTGAAAATTCACAGGGTCTGTGAAAAGGAAAATAAAGATGGGAAGTCAGAAGAAAAGGAAAAGGAACAACATGTGTGTTGGAAGATGAAGGGGACAGAAATCAATGAGAAGGTTAAAAGACAAGAGGTAAGGTGCCCCCAGGAACAAAGATTGTCGCCAAAGTAAGAGGGCCATCGGGTGACAGTATTTTCCAGAAGACTGGAGCAGAAAACAGGCACACACACAATTTTTTTTTCTTTTCCGGAACTATGTTGACACACAACTGCTCAAATAAATTTGCATTCCCATCTCAACTGACTCATTTTTTGGCTGGAACAATGAGCTCACATTCCAGAGCCCGAGCCGACCCTCTTGCACCCCCACTGCCGATAAAGTATAAAATGTGTAATTAGTGCTTTTTGCAGTAGGATGGACCGTGATGTCAGTTGGGCTCTCTTTCCTGTAGCCTCTGTCTGCAATATCTAGCATTCAGTGTTGCATTCTTATGTCAACCACTTCCACAAGAGAAAAGATGAGAGGAAGGGTGAGAGGGGAGCATATTTTTACGACTTACCAGGATTTAAGCATCAGTCTGTCAATTAAAAAACAAAGTTACAAATAGGGAAAAGAGGGATGTTAGACTGAGTGCTGTGATGATGAATTGAAATCAGCAGTATTGGTATGAACTAAAGGTTTCTTAATATGTAGAGATAGGTATAGGTGGATAGATGGGTGAATGGATAGATAGATAGATAGATAGATAGATAGATAGATAGATAGACAGACAGACAGATAGATAGAGATATCCATGTATGCATGGATCGGTATACATAATATATTCTTAAGCTCTGAACACTGAGAGACCCCAGCAGCAAAGATTTTCCAGTAGTAGTGAGCACACCTACTACTCAGATCTTGGTTTCTAAATACCATTCTCCAAAAAAAGAGAGACCAGGGCTCCTTGGAGAAGTGATTACTTCCAGAACTGGAGCAGAGAAAATACAAAATGCCCCTAGCATACCCTGCAGTTCCAGAAAATAGGGAATTGCTCAAAAAATAACGGGGGCTTATTGGAAGGATATAGAGCTCCTGATGGCCAGAGTTGGAGCAATCTGAGCAACAAACTAATGGTAATATTGGATTATAAGTCATAGAATAAATACCCATGAGTCCATAATAATAAGAAAGGAAGAAGGCCGGGCGCGGTGGCTCAAGCCTGTAATCCCAGCACTTTGGGAGGCCGAGTCGGGTGGATCACGAGGTCAGGAGATCGAGACCATCCTGGCTAACACGGTGAAACCCCATCTCTACTAAAAAATACAAAAAAACTAGCCGGGCGAGGTGGTGGGCGCCTGTAGTCCCAGCTACTTGGGAGGCTGAGGCAGGAGAATGGCGTAAACCCGGGAGGCGGAGCTTGCAGTGAGCTGGGCTACAGAGCGAGACTCTGTCTCCAAAAAAAAAAAAAAAAAAAGAAAGGAAGAAAAGGAGTAAGCAAGAAAAGGAGGAAGGAAGGAAGGAAAAGAGGAAGGAAGCAAGGAAGGAAAGGAGGAAAGAAGGAACTCTTTCCTTAAGAAGAATTACAATTAATAGGCCAGGCGTGGTGACTCACAGCTGTAATCCCAACACTTTGGGAGGCCGAGGTTGGGGGATTCCTGGAGGTCAGGAGTTCAAGACCAGCCTGGCCAACATGGCAAAACCCTGTCTCTACTAAAAATACAAAAATTACCAGGGCATGGTGGTGTGCACCTGTAATCCCAGCTTCTTGGGAAGCTGAAGCATGAGTGTCACTTGAACCCAGGAAGCGGAGGTTACAGTGAGCCGAGATTGCACCACTGCACTCTAGCCTGGGTGACAGAGTGAGACTCTGTCTCAAAAACAAAACAAACAAAACAATTAATAAATGTAGAAGCAATGAGGGAAATAAAAAAAATCACCATTAGAACACCACAGTAGAAATTGCTGCAGGTAAGATCCATGAATGGATGCTAAAGTTTAAGTGAGCAAACGTTTGGGGAGAAACAAGATAGTCTTGAAGTATCTCCCCCGAGAGATTAATTAATGACAAAAAGAAAAATGGTAACTTTATAGCGAGGACACCACATTAATCAAGTGGTTGAAGTTAACATCCCTAGTAATAAGTCACGTTGATATATTGATATGATAGATATGATTCAAAGAGAAGGGCACTTCTTCCCCCAAACCCATAACCCCTGTCTAATCATGAGAAAACATCAGACAAACCCAAGTGGAGGGACATCCTACAAAATGCCCCTCCAGTATTTTTCAAAAGTGTCAGAGTCATAAAAGACAAGGAAAAGGCTGAAGAATTGTCAGAGGCTGGAAGAGACTAAGGAGAACTGATGGCTAAATGCAATGTGGGACCCTGGACAGAAACAGGTCATTACAGGGAAAACTTAGTGAAAGTTGAATACAGTCTATAGATAAGTTAATAATAATAATATTGTACCCATGTTAACTTCTTCTTCTTCTCTCCCTTCTCCTCCTCCTCCTCCTTCTCCCCCTCCCCCTTCTTCATCTTCTTCTTCTTCTTTCTTTTTCTTTTTTTTTTTTTGAGATGGAGTTTCACTCTTGTTGCCCAGGCTGGAGTGCAGCAGCGCAATCTCGGCTCACTGCAACCTCCACCTCCCGGGTTCAAGTGCCTCAGCCTCCTGAGTAGCTGGGATTACAGGCGCCCACCACCAAGCCCAGCTAATTTTTGTATTTTTAGTAGAGACAGGGTTTCACGGTGTTGGCCAGGCTGGTCTTGAACTCCTGACCTCATGGTCCGCCCACCTTGGCCTCCCAAAGTGCTGGGATTACAGGTGTGAGCCACTGTGCCTGGCCTAATTTTTTTTTTTAATATTTTTTGTAGAGTCAAGGTCTCACTGTGTTGCTTAGGCTACATCCAATGTTTATCGCAGTGCTATTCACAATAGCCAAGATATGGATTCCACCTAATTGTCTAACAAATGAATGGATAAAGAAAATGTAAATGTGTATATAGACATGATATAAATGGATATTATATATATCCATTTATACACACACACACACACACACACACACACACACACACAGGGCTGGGCACAGTGGTTTGTGTCCATTATTTCAATGCTTTGGGAGGTCAAGCTGGGAGGATCACTTGAGGCCAGGAGTTTGAGACCAGTCTGGGCAATGTAGTGAGACCCCATCGCTAAAAAAGAAAAATGTATATCTACAATGAAACAACATTGTATGTCAGTCAGCCATAAACAAGAATGAAATCCTGGCATTTGCAGCAACATGGATGGAACTGGAGGTCATTATGTTAAATGAAATAAGTAAGGCACAGAAAGACAAATATCGTATGTTCTTACTCACGTGTGAAAGCTAAAAAAGTGCTGTCAAGGAGGCAGAGGGTAGAATGGTGGTTTTCCAAAGTGTTGGAGTGGGGATGCAGAGAGCTTGGTTAATGGGTACAAGCATAGATAGAAAGAATAAATTTGAGTGTTTGATAGTACAGCAGGATAACTGTGGTTAACAACAATTTATTGTATATTTCTTTTTTTTTTTTCTTTTTTTTTTTGAGACAGAGTTTTACTCTTGTTGCCCAGGTTGTAGTGCAATGGTGCAATCTCAGCTCACTGCAACCTCCACCTCCCGGGTTCAAGTGATTCCCCTGCCTCATACTCCCAAATAGCTGGGATTACAGGCATGAGCCACCGTTCCCGGCTAATTTTTTGTATTTTTAGTAGAGATGGAGTTTCAACATGTTGGTCAGGTTGGTCTCGAACTCCTGACCTCAAGTGATCCGCTCGCCTCGGCCTCCCAAAGTGCTGGGATTACAGGCGTGAGCCACCTGCCCGGCCTGTATATTTCAAAAGAGCTAGAAGAGAAGATTTGAAATGTTCCCAGAACAGATAAATGATACATGTTCAAGGTAATGAATCCTTAAATACCCTGATGTGATCATTACACATTCTATACATCAAAAGTTCACATGTACCCCATACATATGTACGATTATTATGTATCAATAAAAATTTTTTAAAAGAAGAGTAGAATCCTTAATCCTTGGCTACACCACCACTGCCACCATGACTCCCCCTCCTTCATTTCATGTAATCCTCCCAACAATCCTACCAGGTAAAAACAAAGGAAGCATCAGCATCCCCCATGCAAAACCCTCTCTAAATGGTCATAACAAAACAAAGTATGACCACGTTGTATTTTAAGGTTGTGTAAGGGTGTGTGGCGTGCTTCACCTCGACGGGGAAATGCATTTCTCTGCTGATCTTTTCCCCTTGCAAAATTTGATGTGAGAGGAAGAGACCAGATTGGAAGGCCTGGGTCTTAGCAGAGCACATTCACAAGAGGGAAGATGTATAAAGGGAAGTCCAGGGCAGAGTTGAAAACCAGGGAGTTGAAAAGAAATGAATCGTTCTGATTAGAAAAAAAGGTGGAGAAGAATATTTGGGAGGCAAGATAAAAGAAGATTGGAAAGGAAGGATGTTTGGGGGATTCTGAAGAAAGATACCCAATACTCATAAGTGTGCGTTGGAAACTCCTTCCAGAGCTCCTGAACCTTGTAAAGTCTGCCACATAGGCGGGTCTGGTGTGTCTGTGAATAAGTGTGTTCTGTATGAGTGTATTTGTGTGTCTGTGTCTGTGTGTGTATGAGTGTGTGTCTATATGAGTGTGTTTGTATATCTATGTGTCTGTATGTGTGTGTATGAGTGCATATACGTGTGTCTGTATGTCTGTGTGTGTGTATAAGTGTACTGTCTGTGTGTCTCTATGTCCATGGGTGTGTATTTGTATGAGAGTATCTATGACTTTGTGTGTGTATGTGTGTATGTGTGTGTTTGTATGAATGCTTCTGTGTTTGTGTGTCCATGGGTATGTATGAGTGCGTCTGTCTGTCTGTGTCTGTGTATTTGTATGAGTGTGTCTGTGTGTTCGTATGCCTATAGGTATGTATGAATGCGTCTGTGTGTCTGTGAATGTCTGTGTGTGCATGTGTCTGTACATCTATGGTGTGTGTCTATATGAGTGTGTCCATGTGTGTCTGTATGTCTGTAGGTACATGTCTGTATGACTGTGTCTGTGTGTGTCTTTGTGTGTCTGTGTCTGTGAATGTTTCTGTCTCTGAGTCTATGTGTACCGTTGTGTCTGTCTCTGCTTTGGTGTGTCTTTATCTCTGTGTGCCTCTGTTTGTGAGTTTGTGTGTGTCCAGGTGTGTTTGTGTGTGTCTTTGTCTTTGTGTGTGTGTTGGAAATCACAGCACAGGACTGAATTCCTGTGATGGTAAACACAAATAAATCGCCATAAGAATCAGAGGGAGAACAATAAGTCAGATGACACAGGAGGAAGTCGAGCCCTAGGTGACAGTGACAATGTAAGGTGCCAGGAATTCGATGACATCTTTGCAAGGGAATTTCCCTGGGTCTGGAATGCGGGTGTGGATGGCGAGTCGAGACAGTATTACCGAGACTTCCAAGAGCAGGGAGACCCACCCCCATTCTGCACCTGGAGTATGCTGTGTCATCTCCACTTTGTAGCTGAGAAAACTGAGTCTGAAAACTAGTTCTTTTATTGGACTGAAGGGAAGGGCCCGACTGCTGAGCCAGCAGCAGCCTCTGGCTGGACTGACCCTTGAGTGAAAACACTGAATCACAGTGAGAAAGTCATTCCCCTTTCTGTTTGCTTTCAATCCTTTTAAATTTTTTTTTTTTTTTTTTTTTTTGAGGTGGAGTCTCGCTCTGTCGCCCAGGCTGGAGTGCAGTGGCGCAATCTCGGCTCACTGCAAGCTGCGCCTCCTGGGTTTACGCCATTCTCCTGCCTCAGCCTCCCGAGTAGCTGGGACTACAGGCGCCTGCCACCATGGCCAGCTAATTTTTTGTATTTTTTAGTAGAGATGGGGTTTCACTGTGTTAGCCAGGATGGTCTCGATCTCCTGACCTCGTGATCCGCCCGCCTTGGCCTCCCAGAGTGCTGGTATTACAGGCGTGAGCCACCGCGCCCAGCCAATCCTTTTAAATTTAATTTTTAGAGATGGAGGTCTTGCTATGCTGCTTAAGCTGGACTCAAACTCCTGGGCTCAAGAGATCCTCCTGCCTCAGCCTGTGGAGTAGCTAGGATTACAGGTGTGCATCAAGGGAGATGGGAGAATTGCTGAAGCCTGGAAAGTCAAGGCTGTGGTGAGCTATGATCGCACCACCGCACTCCAGCCCAGGTGACAGAACGAGACTTTGCATCAAAAAAGAAAAAAAAATTCAGACTTTGGTCATGTTAGAGGTAAACTTAGGAGCGTTTTTATTTGTTTGCTTGCTTGCTTTTAATTTCTATTTTACAAAAATTCAAGACTACAGAAAAAGTTGCAAGAACTGTAAAATAATCTCTTACACACACTTTATCTAGATTCTACCTCTGTTTACATTTTTGCCACATTTGTTCTCTCTGTGTGTGTCTGTCTGTCTGTCTTCCTGGGTATATGCATATCTATAAGTCTATGTGTATATACACATGCATACAACATACACACATACTTTTTAAAAAAGCATTTGAGAATCAGTTGCCAATATCATGATCTTTAATTCCTGGCCAGGCGTGGTGGCTCATGCCTGTAATCCCAGCACTTTGGGAGGTTGAGGTGGGTGGATCACCTGAGGTCCAGAGTTTGAGACCAGCCTGGCCAACATGGTGAAACCCCGTCTCTACTAAAAATACAAAAATTAGCCGGGCCTGGTGACACATGCCTGTAGTTCCACCTACTCGGGAGGCTGAGGCAGGAGAATCGCTTGAACCAGGGAGGCAGAGCTTACAGTGAGCCGAGATCATGCCATTGCACTTCAGCCTAGCAACAAGATTGAAATTCCGTCTCAAAAAAAAAAAAAAAAAGAAAAGAAATCCTAAATACTCCATCTATCTCCTAAGAACAGGACATTCTCTTCCATAACCACACTGTAGTTACCAAATTCAGCAAATTTAATGTTGATACCATGCCATTATCCAATATACAATCCATATTCAAAGTCTGCCAATTGTCTCAATGAAGTCATTTCAGTCATTTTAGTTTTTTCTGATGCAGGATCCAATCCGCAATCATATCGCATTTATATATCAATTTTCTTCACTCTCATTTAATCTGGAACAGTTCCTCAGTCTTTCATGACATTGACCCAACTCTCTTTTTAACAAAGAGAATCCAAGCCTCAGGCTCAGAGCCTCATACTAGTAACAATATCCAGCTAGAATAAAATCAGTTTTTGTTTTCTGAGTATTTATGTTTCAATTATCATCTATTTATGGCAAGTGACACTGGCTTCTTATTTAGGGGAGTGATACTTGATTTCTTTAATGTTTTTCATTTAAGAAGTAAGTTAATTTAAAGGAAAACATTAAGGAAGTCATAGAACTGGCATGTAGATTTAGTCCAAGTTTTCCCAACCTTAGCACTTTTGGCACTTGGGGCCAGATAATTCTGTGTTGTGGGGGCTGTCCTAGGAACTGTAGGGTGTTTAGCAGCATCCCTGGCCTCTACCCACTAGATGCCAGTAGCATCCCCTGCTCTCTCTCTCTCTCTCTCTCTCTCTCTGGTTGTGACAACCAAATATGGCTCCAGACATTGCCAAATGTCCCCTGGGAGGCAAACTCACCCAGCTAAGAGCCACTGATATAGCCAAAAACCATGAGACTGGAGTGTGATTGACAGGAGTTGGGAATAGAGTAGAGCCTCTGTCCAGTTCGGCTCAACCAGTGTTTACCAAGTGCTGCCACGCGCCTGGCTCTGCATAGGTCCTAGGGAGGCAGATGAGCAGGACGCAGTCCAGCCATCCAGGATCTCTACTGAAATCAAAAGGGGGTGGTGGATGTCCAAGAGGCAGAAAAGGTGGGAGCTGGGAAAAGCTATATCATCACCCAGAATTAAGTCTCAACCTCGTGACTCTCACAACAGCTCTTCTGCCCCAATAATTCCTTTGAAGACATGAATCAGATCATATGATTCCCCTGATTAAAAGCTTCCAGTAACTTCCCACCACACTTAGAATAAGATCCAAACTTCTTATAGGACCTCAAAGACTCTGCACACTCTGGCCCCTGTGTCTTCCTCTGTGGTCTGGATTTGCCTCACTGCCCATTATTCCCAGGCTCCAGCCACCCTGGACTTCTCTCTCTCCCAAGGCCTCACCACACTTGTTTCCAAGTGAGGGTCTTAGCACTGTGATGTCCTCTGTATGGAATATTCTGTCCCAAGTCTTTGCAGAACTGGCTCTTGGTCACGAGGTCTCTATTCAAACGTCACCTCCCCCAACCACTTTATATACGGGAGCCCTCTATCCCATTATCCTGTTTGATTTCTTCCATTGCATTTCCTGTGGTTGACACTGTAGGTTGGCTGACCCACCTTCACCATCAGTGCCTGCCCAAGACCATGGGAACCCATCTCCTGCATCAGTGAAACCTGGATGTGAGACGTGGCGTCAAAGGAGATCATTTTGGAGCTTTAAGATTTGACTGCCTATTGGATTTTGAACTTGGAGTCTTTAGCACCGCCAATTTCTCTCATTTGGAATGGGTGTATTTATCCAATGCCTGTACCCCCATTGTATCTAGGTAGTAATTAACTTGCTTTTGATTTTACAGGATCATAGGCAGAAGTGACTTGCCTTGTCTCAGATGAGACTTTGAACTGTGAACTTTTTGAGTTAATGCTGAAATGAGTTAAGACTTTGGGGGACTGTTGGGAGGGCATGATTGGTTTTAAAATGTGAGGATACGAGATTTGGGAGGGGCCAGGAGCAGGTTTGGTTGTGTCCTCACCCAAATCTCATCTTGAATTATAGCTCCCGTAATTCCCACATGTTGTGGGAGGGACCCAGTGGGAGATGATTGAATCATGGGGGCAGTTTCCCCCATACTGTTCTCATGGTAGTAAGTAAGTCTCATGAGTTCTGATGGTTTTATAAGGGTTTTCCCCTTTTGCTTGGCTTTCAGTCTCTCTTGCCTGCTTCCGTGTAAGACGTGCCTCTTGCCTTCTGCCATGATTGTGAGGCCTCCTCAGCCACGTGGGACTGTGAGTCCATTAAACCTCTATTTCTTTATAAATTACCCAGTCTCAGGTATGCCTTTAACAGCAGCATAAAAACGGACTAATATAGTGCCCTTCTCCTGAGTGACCACCCAGGCAGAGGTGGCCATCTGACCCACATCTGGCCCAGGAGAGATGCCGAAATTGGCTATCATTCGCTGATACAGGGACTGCCCCTTCCCTTTCTTCATCTTCCTGCTGAATTACAAAGGTGATGACTGGAGCTGTCCAGGCATCCTATGACCGTAAGGGAAAGACCATACACATGAAGATCCTTGAGCCACAGAACCAGCACCAACATCCTTTCATTTTCTGCTCCGGAGAGAAAAATAAAGCCCTAAGGTTTAAGCCACTATAGTGTGGTTGCCTGGTACTTGCAGCCAAAAGCATCCCTAATCGACATACTATGTGAGATTCCTATGTAAATTTAGCTGTTTGTTTTTCATTGATATCCCTTTAGTATACTCTCTGCACTATGAGACAGGAATTCATGTCCATCTTATTCACAACCACATCTCCAGCCACCAGGCACAGGGCCTGACTTATGATAGAGTTCAATAACTATGAACCTGTCTGTTCTCCAGTTCCCTTACATGTAAATAGGGATCGTCACAACACCTTGACAGATTGTAAGGATTAAATGAGTCAATATGTATTATATACAGCACTTAGAGCAGTGCCTGGGACATAATCACTGCATAAAGAATTGCTATTATTTATTGACTTCATGAAGTCATTAATTTATGGAAGAAAGGATTTATTTTCTGTGTGCTTCTGCAGCCGTGTCCTCTGGCTTCCTCCTTCCCTTCAAATCAAAGCTGTGTTTACTCGGTGCTGACAAGTCAGGCTATTGATTAAGAAACATGACCATGGCAGTTGGAAGAAAGTCACACCATTTACAGTGAGCTGGGGGATTAGCACCTTTAGGGGGTGGAGTGGGAGAGAGATGCTGACACACAAAAGGGTAGGGTGCATAAAGCCTGGTGTATTCCAAAGGGCAGGCCAAGAAATGCTGGAAATGAAACCCAATCTGAGGTTTTGCTGTTGTGCACCGTGGGAAGAAGAACAGAACTGTCCATTGCAACTGGTGCCCAATGAAAGCCACTCAGAGGTCAATTGGAGTTTATAGGGACGGAGATTCAACATGTGTTGTACGGGGATAGGCTACAGCCCACTGGGATCAAAGAGGTTCATTCATTCATTCAACAAAATATATGTAATATTTTTGAGACAGGGTCTCACTCTGTCACCAGGCTGGAGTGCAGTGGCATAATCACGGATCACTACAACCTCAACCTCCTGGGCTCAAGTGTTCCTCCCATCTCAGCCTCCAGAGTAGCTGGGACTATAGGCATGCACCACCACACCCAGTCTCATTCAACAACCTACTATGTGTCATGTAGGGAGGGATCTGACAGAGAAACAGTTAGTACTGCCTTAACTGAAATGGTCACACAGGGTGATTCCAAGGGATCCCACAGTTTTTCTTTCCTAATTGCCTTGCAACAAAATAGATGCCAGTCCCAAATTTCAGATCGCACATGACTTAGTTCATGACCAGTACTACTGCTACTAGCTAATATTTTCCAATATCTACTCTGTACTAGACACTCTGCTGAGACCGCTTTACCGACTACAGCCAATACCACTCATTAGGAACTTAACATCGATTTCCCTCTTCTCTTTCACAAAAAAACTCACTTTTATTCAGGTGGCACCAGAGGACACAGGCACCAAAATTTGACTATTAGCATCCAAACATACGTCCTAATGGACACAGAGGTACTGTTTCATTCATTTCTCAGAAGTCAGTGAGATAGAGGTTAATGTCATTCCCATTTTACAGTGGAGCAAACTGAGGTTTGGAGAGTTTACATGAATTGCTTCTATCTGATGAAGGTAGAATGTGAAACCAAGAAATTTGATTCGGGAACCTACGTTCTTTCTATTCTTTTGGTCTTTCCCCATTTGTACAGACAACACATACAAACATTCTTGCATTTAACCCTCCCAATAACTTGGCAGGTGGTGTAACAGGTAAGCTTTTCAAATATCTGCTGATATATGTTCTCTAATCTGTCTGCTGGTTTCACTGTCTGAGTCACCTCCCTCCTTGCTTTTAAGATTAATGTATTCCAGCCCAGTGGAGTGGAGAGTGTAGACAAAGAGGGAGAGAAAGGTGAGCGGCCGTCAGCTGTGTCAGGATCTAGGCAGAACTCCTAGGAGGCGAGTGTCAGGGCTTGGAGAAAGCCAAAAGCAGAAGAGCTTTTGCATCATTTTCCATGTGATGTTCTGGAAAGAGACAACATTAAAATCAGCTTACAACGGAGTTAGGCAGAGGGAGGGCTCAAATTTTGCATTCAGAAGTTTCCAGAATGTTCCAGGTACCTTATGGAGGGATCTATAGAAGGGTGCTGATGGTGATGATAAGTGAGACTGATAGAACTTGCTGTAGGAGGGGTGCAGTAGCTCTCAAACTCAGAGCCACACGGTGACCAGAAATAAGACAGGGGTAAAAGGTGCATGGCAACCAGACCCCAGATGAAATTTGGCACCAGAAAAAGGCAAGGTAGGGCTGGTCAGTGGGAAGATGCCTTGAGTGGACTAAGTTGACGGCCAGCTGTCCAGGAGCCTACCGTGGGATTACAGGCTTGAGCCACCGCGCCCGGCCGGGAAGATGCCTTGAGTGGACTAAGTTGACGGCCAGCTGTCCAGGAGCCTACCGGTTGTAGACCCAGCAACTGTGGCCTGCTGGGACAGAGTGGGGGCAAGGGACCCTATTGTCACAGAGGTCGGCAAGGGCCTCCTGGGCAGTATTCTGAAACATTGGCTTCTCTTCTGTATATCCCAAATGCCACCTTCATGAGACAGAGGAGAGGAAGGAACTCTGAAATGACAAAGTCTGTCAAACCAAGAGGATATGGCAATATCATTCACTGGCAGGTTTTGGTTCCTCTCGATCAATGATGACCTTATGGGCAAAACTTGGGAGGAAGATTGGTGCAGTTATGGAACATCTAGAAGCAACCTTTGCTTTGCACAGCTGAGCTGCAGAGGCAGTGTGTGCTACTGTTTAGTTCTGGTACACAGAATTCCTACTTTGCCAGATTTTAGCAGACAAGCAAACTGGAAGTCACCATGAAAACCACCTACCTTCTCTGAGCCTCAATTTCCTTGCTTTTAAAATGGGAATAATAAGGGCCACCTCCCAGGATTATGAGGGTAAAATGAAGATCGGCACCATGAATAGCATGACAAAGGTCACATGCTCAATATGGGACCGTAAGACTCTCCCTGCCTTCCACCCCACTGTTTTCCCATGGATGCTGTCATGAGAGACACGTAGAGCCAACTGTGACCTGAATGGCAGCTTGGTGACACGAAAGAGACAGGCCTCATTTTAATGCTTGTGGAGAACCTAGGTGAGGCTCATCTTGTCACCAGTGGGTGTTTATTGACACTTAGTAGACTGACTGACTGACTGAATGAATGAATGAATGAATGACAAGGCCTTTACTAGTGACTACAGGAGACTTGGACACCAGGTGTTGTCATGTGAGGCTCCAGCGTGTTTTGATGGGATCACCTAAATGGCAGAAGAATTCATTTTTCAGTCTCATAAGTCTCATAAGGTGACAGTTCAGATGTCACCTCCTCCAGGAAGACCT
Source organism: Theropithecus gelada (assembly GCF_003255815.1). Taxonomy (NCBI): domain Eukaryota; kingdom Metazoa; phylum Chordata; class Mammalia; order Primates; family Cercopithecidae; genus Theropithecus; species Theropithecus gelada. The sequence continues at coordinate 68,633,313 of NC_037688.1, forward strand.
CCCTGATACTCCCAGTCTGATTTAGTCACCTACTGAGTGCTCCTATCACTGCACTATATGGATTAGTCTGTCCATTGAGGTTTTCTCACTTGACAGTGAGTTCTTAGAGGCAAGATTACATCTCATTTCATCTCCCTGTGTCCCTAGCACAAGGTTCGGCCCAAAGTGGGCATGCAGGAAATCACAGGAGCCATTTATTGAGGGCTTTCCAGGTACTGGGTGCTGGGGCTAAGTGCTTTAGCTAGGATATCCTTGTTTCCTTCAATAACCTCAGGAGCCAGGGCCGCCTTATCATGCCACTGTACAGGTAGGAAAGCTGAGGCTCAGAGATGCTAAGCAGCCTGATATTTCTATATCTTTCTTTGCCAGACTTCCTGGCCTAGATTCTTGAGGTTTGGGAATAGCATAAACCTCAGGGTGATGAGGCGGTCTGGTTGGCTGGGTGGGTGGGTAGGAAGATGGAACAATGAAGAAAGAGTACATGCTAGCAGCTGGCATCCACGGTGCATGCCAGACACAGGACCACAGCGCCGGGACCACCCGAGGAGAAATGCCTCGTGGCCTCTGAATGGGGAGTGTTAACCACACATTCTATAGGACCCATCTGCTAACCGATTTGGAACAAATGGGTGCTTGAGAGCTTGTGCTGTTACGTGTATGCATGATGCTTCTGGCAGAAAGAATGGGGAAAACAAAACCCAAAGTCCCCTCCAAATCCCAGCAACACATATGGAATTACACAGAGGTGAGCAGACATAAGATGCAGACAGCAACACAAAAATATCAGTGCCACAGTCAAGAAGGAAGAACAGCGCAACACCCATTGCATAGCCCATTTTTAAAATAAAATAAAATGAGGCCACAAGTTTGCTTTTCCAAGGAGCCCCAGACAGTCTCCAGAAGTCTCCCAGAGGACCTGTTCCTTTGCGGGCCTTTCCTGCCCAAGCTCCGGACTACCCGTAAATCCGACCCTCTCCAGGGCCAGGGGGCCTCAAGAGCTTGGAGAATCACCGGAGCAAACAACTTAGCAAAAACAATCTGTCCCATAAACAAAGCCAGTGGAAAGCATCCAGGCCCACACAATGGAGCTAATCTTCTGGGCACACATTTCCCGTCTGGGGTATTAGCAAGGATACGGCTTCCTTCTAGGTGGAGGTAAACGCTGCTTGGCCTGTGGGTCCAAGAACAACAATCCTCTGTAGATTATTCCCCCCTTGTTTGAAACATAACAGGCAGGAATTTAGAAGCAAGGAGCTGGTCTTCTCCCCTTCCTCTCTTTTCTTAAAGAAGCACTGCAAATTTAAAGGCCAGGGAACTTACTGGGAAGGACATGCTTTATGAACCACACAACCACACAGCCCTCTGATTTAGCTCATTCACTGGTGAGCCCTGTGCTTTGGGACAACTGATTTAACTTCCCAGAACCATCACTTCCCCATGGTTCAAGTGAGAGCGACTACAGATGTCCAATCCTACGTGCTCTCATGGAGGTATAAAATGAAAATGTTGAATGGCCACTATCAAAAACAAAAAAACAAACCCAGTGGCCGTGTACCGTGGCTCATACCTGTAGTCCCAGCACTTTGGGAGACCCAGGTGGGCGGATCACCTGAGGTCAGGAGTTCAGACTAGTCTGGCCAACATGGTGAAACCCTGTCTCTACTAAAAATACAAACTTAGCTGGGCGTGGTGGCGGGTGCCTGTAATCCTGGCTACTCAAGAGGCTGAGGCAGGAGAACTGCTTGAACCCAGGAGGCTGGGGTTGCAGTGAGCTGAGATCATGCCACTGTACTCCAGTCTGGGTGACAAGAGCAAAACTCCGTCTCAAAAACAAACAAACAATCCAGAAAATAACACGTGTTGGTGAGGATGTGCAGAAATCAGGACCCTTGTGCACTGTTGGTGGGAACACAAGATGGGTCAGCATCATGGAAAACAGCATGGAGCCGCCTCAAAAAATTAAAAATAGAATTACCATGTGATCCAGCAATCCTACTTCTGGATATATACCCCAAAGAACTAATTTTTTTTTTTTTTTTTTTTTTTTTTGAGACAGAGTTTTGCTCTCATCACCCAGGCTCGAGTGCAATGGCGCGATCTCGGCTCACTGCAAGCTCCGCCTCCTGGGTTCAAGCGATTCCCCTGCCTCAGCCGCCCAAGTAGCTGGGATTATAGGCACACACCACCATGCCTGGCTAATTTTGTATTTTTAGTAGAGATGGGGTTTCTCCATGTTGGTCAGGCTGGTCTCAAACTCCCGACCTCAGGTGATCTGTCCGCGTTGGCCTCCCAAAGTGCTGGGATTACAGGCGTGAGCCACCGCACCTGGCAAGAACTAAAATTTATATACTCATGTTCATAGCAACATTATTCACAATAGCCAAGAGATGGAAATAACCCAAATGTCTATCGACAGATATATGAATAAAGAAAATGTGGTAGATACATATGATGGATGTTATTCTGCCTTGGAAAATGAGAGGCTACAACATGGATGAACATTATGCTAAGTGAAATGAGCCAGACATAAAAAGACAAATACTGTATGATTCCACTTATACGAGGTATCTAAAGAAGTCAAACTCAGAGAACAGAAATAATTGCGGTTGCCAGGGGCTGAGGTTAGGAGGAAATGGAGAGTTGTTGTTCAATTTGTATAGACTTTCAGTTTTGCAAGATGAAAAAGTTCGAGAGATCTGCTGGATAACAATGTGAGTATAGTTAACACTACGAAACCAAACACTTAAAAGAGGCCAAGATGGTAAATTTTCTATTAAGTGTTTTTACCACAATTTAAAATCTTCCCCTCCCCTCCCCTCACCTGCACTCCCCTCCCTTCCCTGCCTCCCTTCTTCCTTCCTTCCTTGACAGTGTTTTGCTCTGTTGCCCAGGCTGGAGTGCAGCAGTGTGATCATGGCTCACTGCAACCTCAAATTCCTGGGCTCACGAGATCTTCTTGCCTCAGCCTCCTGAGTACTTGGGACTACAGGTGTGTACCACCATGCTCAGCTAATTTTATTTTATTTTATTTTATTTTATCTTATTTCTTTTTAAAGTTTTTGTAGAGATGGGGTCTCGCTATCTTGCCTAGGCTGGTCTCGAACTCCTGGGTTCAAGTGATTCTCCTTCCTTGGCCTCCCAAAGTACTGGGATTATAGGCATGAGTCACTGTGCCCAGCCAGAGATACCATTTTTCTACCTATCAGGTTGGCAAAAATAAAAATATCTGGCAATATGGAGTTAGTAATAGGCTGGGAGCAGTGGCTCACACCTGTAATCCCAGCACTTTGGGAGGCCAAAGTGGGTAGCTCACTTGCGGTCAGGTGTTCAGTGCCAGTCCCACCAACATGATGAAACCCCATCTGTAATAAAAATACAAAAAATAGCCAGGTGTGGTGGCAGGTGCCTGTAATCCCAGCTACTCGGGAGGCTGAAGCAGGAGAATCTCCGTAACCAGGGAGGCGGAGGTTGCAGTGAGCTGAGACTGCGCCACTGTACTTCGGCCTGGGCAACAGAGCGAGACTCCATCTCAAAAAAAGAAAACAAGAGTTAGAGTTAGTAATATGATAGAGCAATGGAAACACTCCTACTTTATGGATGGCAGTATAAATCAATATACCTATTCTAAAGGGCAACTGGCCCCATCTATCAAAACATACAATACCCATATTCTATAACCCAGAGATTTCTCTTCTTCTTATTTATCCTAGGACACGTAAGAGGATGTTCAGCTATTGTTATAAAAGCTAAAAATTGGAAATAATCTACATGGCCATTAGTAGGGGACTGGATAAATACAAATGGCATATATTAGGTTAGTGCGAACGTAACAGCGGCTTTTGCCATTGAAAGTAATGTTAAAAATTGCAATAACTTTTGCACCATCCTGATACTTACTAATCCTTATATAATTTAAGGCAATGGACAGATCTATTTATATCAATGCAGATAGATCTCAAGAACATATTATTGGCCGGGCGCAGTGGCTCACACCTGTAATCCCAGCACTTTGGGAGGCTGAGGTGGGCGGATCACCTGAGGTCGGGAGTTCAAGACCAGCCTGACCAACATAGGGAAACCCCGTCTCTACTAAAAATACAAAATTAGCCAGGTGTGGTGGTGCATGCCTGTAATCCCAGCTACTCGCAAGGCTGAGGCAGGAGAATTGCTTGAACCGGGGAGGCGGAGGTTTCAGTGAGCTGAGATTGCGCCATTGCACTCTAGCCTGGGCAACAAGAGTGAAACTCCGTCTCAAAAAAAAAAAAAAAAAAAACAAGAAAACAAGATTTAAAAAAAAGAAGAACATATTATTGAGTGAAAAAAATCAAGTTATACAATAATAGACAATAGATATAGCATATCACAAGTGTAAATTAAAAGTGCATAAAATGCTAATAATATGCTATATGAAATTATATTTGTAGTACAAATACAATTTGTATATCCAAATTATGCATATACATATATGTATATATATGTACAAATATATTTGTGCATACATATATAGATAAGGTAATGAGAAAAATAGTTAATCAGGAAATAAAACTCTTAATTTCTAGTGTACCAGCCTCTGAGATGGCCCTCAATGATCCTTGCCTTCTGGTATTCATATCCTTGTGTTGTTCCCTCCCACAATGAATAGGGCTGACCTGTGCTCTATTCATTCCACAGTCTTCCCATAGGAGACTATGAAATTGATGGCATATGATTTCCAACGCCAGGACATAAAAGACATCACACATTTCCTTGCTCTCCTGCTTTCTCCAATGCCCGTTCTGGAGGAAGCCAGCCATGTTGTGAGGATACTCAAGCAGTCTGTACAGAGGCCCATATGATGAGTAGCCGAGGGTTCCCTCAACAGCCAACACTTACTAGAGCCACCTGAAAGGTAGATCCACTAGTCCCAGGTAAGCCTTTAGATCACTGCAATCTCATAAGAAACCATTGATATGGTTTGGCTGTCTCCCCACCGAAATCTCATCTTTGATTGTAGCTCCCCTAATTCCCACGTGTTGTGGGAGGGACCTGGTGGGCAATGATTGAATCATGGGGGCCATTTCCCCCATACTGTTCTCGTGATAGTGAATAAGTCTCATGAGATCTGATGGTTTTATAAGGGGTTTCCCCTTTTACTTGGTTCTCATTCTATCTTGCCTGCTGCCATGTAAGATGTGCCATTTGCCTTCTGCCATGATAGTGAGGCCTCCCCAGCCACGTGGAACTGTGAGTCCATTAAACCTCTTTTCCTTTATAAATTACCCAGTCTCAGGTATGTCTTTATCAGCAGTATTAGAATTGACTAATACAACCTTGAACCAGAACCAGCCAGCCAAGTTCCATAGAAACTGGGGTACAGTAACCGTGTATTGGTTGAAGCCACTAAGTTTGAGGGTAATCTGTTATGCAGCAATAGGTAACTTGTACAGATATGGTTGCCTGCCAAGGCTCTGTGTCTGAGGCCCACTCACCATGTGCTCTAGCAGGTATCAGAAAGGAATTAAAGATATATTAGTACTAAATCAAACACTTTCTTCTTTACATAATCAGAAAGATTGATTATCCCTCAAGGCCTGTTTCTATGTTTGATATGAAGTCAGTCCCACCATAGCAGGAACACACACCTTGGGAAATGCTAACCTGGTCTGTTATGGGATGAATCTTGTCCTTTCTGCCTCTAAATGTATATGATGGAGTCCTAACCCATAGTACTTCAGAATGTGACTATATTTGGAGACAGGATATTTAAAGAGGTCATTAAGGCACGATGAGATTATTAGGGTGGCCCTAATCCAAAATGACTGGTGTTTTTATAATAAGAGGTAGTTAGAACACAGACACACACAGAGGGAAGTCCATGTGAGGACACAGGGAGAAGATGGCCATCTATGAGCCAAGGACAGAGGCCTTAGAAGAAACCAACCCTGCTGATGCCTTGGTCTTGAACTTCTGGCCTCCAGAACTGTGAGAAAATAAGTTTTTGTTGTTAAAGTCACCCAGTCTTTTGTTATGGTATCTCCAGCAAAGTAATAACAGCCCAAGTATGGAGATACCATAACATACCCAACATACTTGCCTTACAAATAATGACCCTTTGTCCAAAGGTAGAGGTGACTTGGGCAATGTCACAGAGAAAATATTTAATACAAAGCAGAATAGCAATGAGAGCTCCTTTCTCCTAACTGGAGTTCCAAAAAGTGAGAGCAAGCCCCACAGGTGGAGAAGGATTCTTGGTCAATGCTGGCTGACATCCGCTGGACTCCCTGTTCCTCATCCATGATGATAAGTGAGGAGCCTCTGTCCTCAAGCTTCTCTGCCTCACGTACTGTGGTTTCTCCGTAAGAATCAACCCCAGTTAGACCTTTTCGTTGCAGATTTACCTCCTGATGGAAAAGCAACCTGTCCAGGGAATTGTGCTCTTTTCCAGGAAACAATGACCACAGCCATGAGAGCACCCAATATGGAGGCAGTGACCAGAAGCCCATGAACTTTCAAAACACAAAGTTATACAACGAAAACAAGTCTCACATCCATGTAAAGAGAACTCTCAATGGAAGACACCCTTCCCCCGTATGAAAATCTCCAGCCCCCACCCACATGTCCAGCTGCCTCTGGACAGCTCCATCTGGGTGTCTCCTCAACACTTAAAACCTGTCAAGCTCAAAATAATCATCCTCCCTCCAACACCTCCGCCTACCATAGTCCTGATTTCATTTAATGTCATTGCCATAACAATAACCGTGATTTACCGTCTATTGAACGCCAACAGTATGCCAAGTCCTTCACAGGAACCATCAATCAATTAAATGCAATCATACCGAGTGACTGTCATTGCCCTTCTGCAGATGAGGATATCACCAACTGTGACATGGTCATGCATCTCGTAAGTGGCAGAGCTGGGACGCAAATCCAAGCCTGTCCAACTCCAAAGCAAACCGGTGGCCCACTGGCCACAACTGGTCTACAGATGGGTTTTCTTTGGCCTCAACAGTGGTTTTTCTTGTTGCTTAAAAAAAAATAGTAATTAAAAAGTCAAGACATTTCACATAAAAACTATATTTCTGGAATCTCCAGAAAAAAAAGTGAGATGATCTGGCAGTGTGAACTTGACAAGCTAATTAACTTCTTGGAGTTCAGTAGAAACAATAAAAAGGGGAAAGCTGCTACTCAGCTCTGGAGTGTGTTTGGGGTGCAGTGGGGGCTGGCCCTGGGTGCCAGGTGGTGGTAGTAATGCCTCTTGTTTCCTCCACACTCACCATGAGCTTGAAGAGTGTATGATGGAGCTGAGATCCTATCCCAGGCCAGATTCCAAAACACCAGGCTTATGAAATCCAGGACTATGATAGACATAGGTAGTTATATATATATTTCTGTATATACGATGGAATATATATATATTTCAATATATATATGATGGAATATATATATATATATATATATATAAAAGTCTAACTGGGGCTAACTGGGGCTGATTCTTAAGGATAAATAATTATTCTGAGCTTGACAGGTTTTAAGTGTTGAGGAGACACCCAGATGGAGTTGCCCAGAGGCAGGTGGACATCATATATTATTATGATGGAATATTACTCAGCCACAAAAAGGAATGAATTAATGGCATTTGCAGCAACCTGCATGGAATTGGAGACTATTATTCCAAGTGAAGTAATTCAGAAATGGAAAACCAAACATTGCATGTTCTCACTCATAAGTGGGAGCTAAGTTATGAGGATTTCATAGGCATAAGAATGACACAGTGGACTTTGGGGACTCAGAGGGAAAGGGTGGGAAGGTGGTAAGGGATAAAAGACTACAAATTGGGTTCAGTGTGTACTGCTTAGGTGATGAGTGCACCAAAATCTCACAAATCATCACTAAAGAACTTACTCATGTAAACAAACACTGTCTGTTCCCCCAAAACCTATAGAAATAAATTTTTTTTTTTTTTTAAAGAAAGAACTAGTTTGTGTGGCCTTGTGCAAATCATGACAGAGCCTCAGTTTTCTCATCAGGGAAGTGGAGAAGTGACATTACATACCTCACAGAGTCATTGAGGATTAACATATGATAAATGCTTAAAATAGTGTCTGGCACGCATGTTAGTAAGCATGATCTAAGCTTATTAGTTTTCATATGTTTGTTGATCTGAGTTTTATGAAAGCCATTCTACAGCTATCAAAAGCCAAGATAGCAGCTCTGCATTTTGCACTAAGGCTGTATAAATTGCCTATTCAATAAATAGCTAAATTTCTGAGACAGAAGAAGGCAGGAAGCGGGCTATGCTGCATGCAGGTCAGTTGGAATAAATGCAGATTTAGGGTCAGGAGCTCTGGACCTGGTGACCTGCCACCTCCGGGCTGTGCCTCTCTGTTGTTACACAACTCCTCTGCACTCCCGTCCCCTGGTTTATAGGAAAGGAACCATCACATGGGCTCGGGGAGGATCGCACTCTAATGCAGTCTCGCTTCATTGGTGCAGGGGTTACAGTTGTTTAGGATGTAACTGAGCAACTTTGGTGACTTCCACTACTCGTGGTTTTGCAGGCATACAACACGGAGGAAAGCCTCTTCCGAGGTGAAATCTCCAAAAGCTCAAGGCCAGGTATTTTCTGACCATGCTTCTGTCTCCATGGGGTGGAGGAAGACATAGACATACCCTCCCTGGGACCAAAGGCAGGGTTGCCTCAGCAGAGAAAGCGTAGAGGAGATCGGGGCCTGGAGAGTCAAGGAGAAGTCCCCGCTGCAGGCCTGGGGCGGTGGGGCCTTCTTTCCTAGTTGCTGAACAGGCCTGTTAGGGGTTGAATTGTGTACTCACAAGAGATGGTGAAGTCCTTACTGCCAGTACCTGTGAATGGATGGTATTTGGAAACAGGGTCTTTGCAGATGATCAAATCAATATAGAGTCAAGAATGGGCCCTAATCCAATAATACTGGTGTTTTGGAGGAAATTTGGACACAGAGAAAGAGAAACAGAAAGGAAAGACAATGTAAAGACACAGGGAGAAGATGGCCTTTTTTTTTTTTTTTTTTTTTGAGATGGAGTTTCGCTCTTGTTGCTCAGGCTGGAGTGCAGTGGCATGATCTCCACTCACTGCGACCTCTGCCTCCCGGGTTCAAGTGATTCTCCTGCCTCAGCCTCCCAACTAGCTGGGATTACAGGTGCCCACCACCACGCCTGGCTAATTTTTGTGTTTTTAGTAGAGACGGGGTTTCGCCATGTTGACTGGGCTGGTCTCGAACTCCTGGCCTCAAGTGATCCACCCACCTTGGCCTCCCAAAGTGCAAGCATGAGCCACCATGCCTGGCCGAAGATGGCCATTTATAATCCAAGGGACACCTGGGGCTACCAGAAGCTGGAAGAGAGGTGGGGACAGGTTCTCCCTCATAGCTTCCAGAAGGAACTAAAACCTTGCTTTCAGACATCTGGCCTCCAGAACACTGAGCCAATCCGTTTCTGTTGTTGAAGGCACTCAGTTGGTGATACCTTGTTACAGAAGCCCTAACAAACTATACAAAGCCTGAATGCCAAGAAGCAGCAGCAAGGCCCAGGGCCTGAGCTCTCTCGGTCCCAGCAGAGCCCTAGGAGCCCTGGGAGAAGGGCAGGAGCGGACAACCTGATGATGCCAAGACAGACCCGAGCTCACAGCCACACGCGGTGGGGAGAAATAAAGAGCACCTTCCACTTTGCTCCTCCATTGCCTAGCCCTCTTAAATGGTGGATTTCCTTTTTTTTGAACCACACTCACCACACAGGTTCACAGGTTTTTTTTTTTTTTTAATTTCTTCTTCTCCTTTCCCTCCTCCTCTTCCTCCTCCTTCTTCTTCTTCCTCTTTCTCTCCTTCTCCTTCTTCTTCTTCTTCTTCTTCTTTGTCTTCTTCTTCCTCTTCTTTCTTCTTCTTCCTCTTCTTTCTTCCCCTCTTCTTCTTCTTTCTTCTTCTTCTATTTTTTTTTTTTTTTTTTTTTGGAGACTGAGTCTCACTCTGTCATCCAGTCTGGAGTGCAGTGGCATGATCTCGGCACACTGCAGCCTCTGCCTCCTGGGTTCAAGCAATTCTCCTGCCTCAGACTCCCAAGTAACTGGGATTACAGGCGCCCACCACCATGCCCAGCTAATTTTGTATTTTTAGTAGAGATGGGGTTTCACCTTGTTGGCCAGGCTGGTTTCAAACTCCTGACCTTAGGTGATCCACCTGCCTCGGGTGGGACCTCGGTCTCCCAAAGTGCTGGGATTATAGGCATAAGCCACTGTGTCTGGCCTATTGTTATTATTTTGATACAGGATCTTGCTCTGTCACCCAGGCTGGAAAGCAGTGGCATGAACACGGCTCATTGCAATATCCTGGGCTCAAGTAATCCTCTCCCTTCAGCCTCCTACGTAGCTGAGACCACAGGCATGTGCCACCACACCTGGCTAATTGATACATTTTTTGTAGAGATGAGGTCTTGCTATGTTGCCCAGGCTGGTCTCAAACTCCTGGCTTCAAGGGATCCTCCTGCCTCGGCCTCCCAAGATGCTGGGATTACAGGCACGAGCCTCTGCACCTGACCTATTTTTTTTTTTTAATTTTAAATTTTTGTAGAGATGAGGACTTGCTACATTGCCCAGGCTGGTTTCAAACTCCTAAGTTCCAGCAATGCTCCCACCTTGGCTCCCAAAATGCTGGGATACAACATGGTTTTTAATGTCTGTTCTAAGAATGCAAGGGCCTGATGGGAACCAAGGTCTAGAGCTCCCCAGCTATCTGTCATTTTCTATTAACCTTCCCTAATTTTTGCAGACCTACTAAAAAGCAAACTACAAAGGGAAACAAACCTTCTTCTCTTCTATGCCCACAGAGAAGAGCATGTCTGTGGTTCCAACTCCTTGGGAGGCTGAGGTGGGAGGATTGCTTGAGCCCAGGAGGTCAAGGCTGTTGTGCGCTGTGTTTGCACCACTGCACTCCAGCCTGGGTGACAGAGCAAGATCATGTCTCACTTTTGACACCAAAAGTGTGGGTTTTCCACACCAAGCAATTCTCCAAATCTCTGCAGACACCAACTGGGTGTCCTATAATTTAGTTAAATCCTGGCAGTAGCTACCTGGGGTTCATATAGACCCCTCAGATTAAGGGCTCAGATCCATAAGACTGTCCGCCACTTCAGCCTCCAATCACAAGCAGTGGGTCCCCAGGTTACCCACAACTTCTGTCTGACAAATTGGAGGTTCCCATAATCCCCCTTCTCAGGTTCAATAATTTGCTAAGACAGCTCTCAAAACTCAAAGAAACATTTACTTGACACTTGCAGCAGAAAGAAAAAGAAAAAGGCAGAGAAACATTTATGTACATTACTGGTTTATGATAAAGGATCCAAGTTCCATTCCAATGGTTCAGTGGAAGAAATGCATGGGGCAAGATATGGGGAAGGGAGTGGAGCTTACATGCCCTCTCTGGGCACATCACTCTCCTGGCACCTTGAATGTGTTAACCAACCCAGACGCTCTCCAAAGCCCTGTCCTTTGGGGTTTTAATGAAGCCTTAATTATGTAGGCACATGGATGAAAGCATTGGCCATTAGTAATTAACCCAACCTCTGGATCCTCTCCTCCCCTGAGGTCAGGGATGAGGCTGAAAGCTCCAACTATCTAATCACATGATTGGTTCCCATGGCAACCAGCCCCATCCTGACGCTGTCTCCCAGTCTCTAGCCTTTTCAAAAGTCACTTCATTAGGCCAGGTCAGTGGCTCACACCTGTGATCCTAGCACTTTATGAGGCTGTGGGCGAATCACTTGAGGTCAGGAGCTCGAGACCAGCCTGGCCAATATGGCAAAACCACCTCTCTACTAAAAATATAAAAATTAGCCAGGCATGGTGGAGCAGGCCTGTAATCCCAGCTACTCGGGAGGCTGAGGCAGGAGAATTGCATGAACCTGGGAGACGGAGGTTGCAGAGAGCTGAGATCATGCCACTGAACTCCAGCCTCGGTGACAGAGTGAGACTCTGTCTCAAAAAAATAAAATAAAAAATGTCTCCTCACTAACACAGACTCAGCTATGGACGAAAGGGGCTTGTTATGAATGACACCTTTATTACCCTGCGGCTATTTCAGGTCCTGGGGACAAAAACACAAATATTGTCATACATGGTGGTCCTTTCACTCCTATCACTTAGGAAAGTACAAGGGTTTTAGTAGCTCTGGCCAGGAGCTGGGAGAAAGACCTATATATGTATATTTCTTATCATATCACAATATCCCATCTACTTACCCTTGGTCCTAATAGGTAACATTTTCTATGTACTAAAAGGACAATACAAATATTCATTTAATCATGGATCTGATGTGCTAGTAATTTTTCTAGTACATAGTAAGATGCATAACTCTTAAAATGATAAATGTTTTTACAGGTACCAAAGTTTGTGAAACATTGACCTACTCTTTTTTTTTTTTTTTTTTTTTTTTTTTTTGAGACAGCCTCACTCTGTCATCCAGGCTGGAGTGCAGTAGCACAATCTCGGCTCACTGCAACCTCCTCCGCCTCCCAGGTTCCAGAGAGCTTCCTGCCTTAGCCTCCCGAGTAGCTGGGACTACAGGCACATGCCACCACCACACCCAGCTAATTTGTGTATTTTTAGCAGAGTTGGGGTTTCACCATGTTGGCCAGGCTGGTCTCGAATACCTGACCTCAAGTGATCTGCCTGTCTTGGCCTCCCAAAGTGCTGGGATTACAGGCGTAAGCCACTGTGCCTGGCCTAAACATCGACGTAATCTAATCCTATCCTTTCTTCTTATTTCTTTTCCAGGATGACTGATGAGGCACCCAGGGGATGCATGAGCCTTACCTGAAGTTTGCAGGTGCCTGGCTCCCTCTCCCCAAATGTCTTGTCAGATCAGAGGCCTGCACTGCTCGGCTCTGTCCTCACAAGACAGTCCCTCGTGCCTTATATGCTTCTGTTTTTGTTTGTTTTTTAGAGACAGGATCTTGCTCTGTGGCCAGACTGCAGTGCAGTGGTATGTTCATGGCCACTGCAGCCTCAATCTCTTAGGCTCAAGCCATCCTCCCACCATAGCCTCCCGAGTAGCTGGGACTACAGACATGTGCCACCATGCTCACTTAACTTTTAATTTTTTGTGGAGATGGGCTCTTGCTATGTTGACCAGGCTGGCCTTGAACTCCTGGCCTCGAACTCCTGGCCTCAAGTGATTCTCCCGCCTTGGCCACCCAAAGTGCTGGCATGAGCTATCACATCCGGTCCCTGGATGTTTGTTAATGGGAAAGTCTCTCATTTGGGGCTGCTGGCCATGGGGCAGGACAATTCTTTGTATAATTCTTTGTCCCGTGCATTGCAAGACATTCCCCATATTTTATTATATACCAGCAGTGGGCCTCAGTCATCATGACAACCTATGCCCCCAACTCCATTTTCAGAGCCCCCAGTTGAGAATCACTTCTAGGGAGTCTCCCGTTCCTAACTTGCAGGATTCCTTCTAAGTCTTTAACATTTTACAGATAGATCAGTGCCTCTTGCATACCATGACACAACCTTGGATAATCAGCTTGAATTCCCAGTGGCTTTGGGGTCCACTAGGGACTGGTGAAAGCACAGACTCAGGATCCAGGCTGCCTGATTGGATTGGCTCTGCCACCACCTTGGGCGACTTACTCAATGAGTTTGTGCCTCTGTTTCCTCGTCTGTAAAGTGAGGTTGAACTAGCACCTGCCTTGACAGACAGTTGGGAGGATGAACGAGAGCATCGAAATGGTTTTGGGCACACAGTCAGCAATTAGGGTCAACTTAAAACATCCCCTGCGCACTTGCATTGTCTACTGCATTCAGCCAGGTACCTTGCATGTCTTATTTCACTCCCAGAATGGTCCCATGAGGTTCATATTATGATTCCATTTCACAGATGATGGAATGGAGCCATAGAGAAATGACGGCTACAGCCTTAGCAACCACATCAAGAAAGTAGCAGAACCAGGGCCTGAACCAGCTATATCTGACTCCATGGCAGTGTGGTTAGAGGGCAGAGGGGAGAGCACTGAGCTGGGAGTCAGCAGAACAGGGGCTCCTTTGCCACTGTTCGTGCAAAGGGCCGTTGCTAACCTGCTGTGGGCCTCAATGTCCTCATTGGAAAATAAAGGCTTTGGACTGAATGCTTTCCGAGGCTCGCTGCTGACTCCTAAGACCTGTGTCTTTGTGAGACCCAGAAACCTGAGCCAGAGGGGAAGTCAGCCACAGGCCCTGTGGAGGCAGCAGAAGCCCACCCTCTGGGAACACCCAGCTCCCGTCCTCACCGCGCCCATGGAGGTCTGCCTATTGGCCGATCACAGGCGGCTGTCACTCCTCCCCTCCCCTCCCCATGCCCAGCATCCACCCGACTCTCAGGGCATCTGAGGACGCAGAGGATGTTATCTCAACCCTGACAAAACCACTCAGCCTGGAACGCCGGGGCCCAGTTTCCAGGGAATGAGCCTGCAGAGGCTGCAGGTAACCCAGATAGCCAGTCGCTGTGCCATCCCCAGAGGATGCGCCCATGGGAACTTCCATGCCCAGGAAGTAACACACAGGGTGGCTGCTTCAGCTCTGCTTTGAGAACTGGACAGTGACCCTCGGAGACAGACACACGGGGCTGAGGAGGCAGCAGCTCCAGCAGCTAAAAATACCTGCAAATTCTATATCGTTTCCTGCATGTGCATACACAGTGACGATGAAGACAATGATGATGGTCACAATATCCCTGCCATTAGTGAGCACCTACGGGGTACTTGGCATGATGCAAATGGCTTTCCACACACATGTACACACATATATAAAATTTTATATGTATACACACACACACACACACACATATATATATATATTTTTGAGACGGAATCTTGCTCTGTCACCCAGGCTGGAGTGCAATGTCTCGATCTCAGCTCACTGCAACCTCTGCCTCCCAGGTTCAATATTTATATATTTTTAATGGATAAAGTCTCTCTCTGTCGCCCAGGCTGGAGTACCGTGGTGTGATCATAGTTCACTGCAGCTTTGACCTCTTGGGCTCAAGCAATCCCAGGAGGGATCCCGAGCCTCCCGAGTAGCTGGGACCACAGGTGTGCACCACCACACCCAGCTAATTTTTTAATTTATCTTTTGTAGAAACAAGGGTCTTGTTATGTTGCCCAGGCTGAACCTCCTGCCTTGGCCTCCTGAAGTGCTGGGATTACAGGCATGAGCCGCTGCACCTGTCCTCTGGTTACCCTTTAAGATCCACACCCCTTTGAGTTTTCCCCAGGATGCTTGTTTTAACTCACTTCAGCTAGACACAAAGGAGACATCAATGGGAAGAACAAACCCATCCACAATGCTGGGGCCAACCTTCTCCACCGGCACCTGATGCACATGGTGAGGAGTAAGGTGAAAGGATCATATTCCCTGAGCACAAACAATCTGCCTATCCCTGAGCCCTTGACCTGAATGATCTCAGTTTCTGCACATGAGTCTAGTAAGCTAAGGAGATATTAGTCCCAATTTATAGGTGGAAACACTGAGGCTCCACGAGGTGAAGTGACTTGTCCCAAGATTGCACAACTAGGAAGTTGCAGTTGGGACTCCAACCCAGGCCTAAGAGGCTCCCAAAGGGGGCAGTAAAATTCCAAGTTGCAGGCAGGCAGCTCAAAGCAGCTCTTAGCCCAGGCTTGTGGGAGAGAAGAGCTGTGTGGGAGAAGGGGCCCCACGTCCCCAGTGCAATGTGCCCAACCGAATGGCCAGAATAGAATCTTGGGGAGATCTCGTCCCTCCTCAGTCCTACGGCAGCACTGCTCCTCACTGTCCACCTGCCTGTTGCTTTTCCAGGAATCACCAGCCCTGTCACTCATCTTCCTGCTGCAGGAAACCCGAGCCTTCCTGCACCTGCCCATCCAGGAGCCTAAGGCCACAGGACCTGGGGGAGGGGAAACTCGAGCTGGAAGACCTAGGTCTGGCCTCTTTTTTGCTACCTTCAGAGTCAGACTAGGGCAAACATTGCACTAGAGTATTTCTTTATTCCACACTTACTTGTTACTTGTTTTTGTTTTGTTTTGTTTTGTTTTTTTGTGTTTGTCTTTTTTTTTTTTTTTTTTTTGAGACGGAGTCTCATTCTGTGCCCCAGGCTGGAGTGCAGTGGCACAATCAGCTTGCTGCAGCCTCCGCCTCTTGGGTTCAAGCTATTCTTGTGTCTCAGCCTCCCAAGTAGCTGGTACTACAGGTGTGCACCACCACGCCCGACTAATTGTTGTAGTTTTAGTAGAGACAGGATTTCACCATGTTGGCCAGGCTGGTCTTGAATTCGTAAGCTCAAGCCATCCGCCTGCCTTAGCCTCCCAAGATGCTGGGATTACAGGTGTGAGCCACTGTGCCCAGCCCACAGTTATTTGTTAACTTCTATTTGCTACACACCATGGTAAGTTGCTGGAGAAACAATAGCAAATAAGACAGGACTGGTCCACAGAGGTACTTCACCCCTTCTCATGGCTGTGACTGCTCTATCACTGTCTCCAAACTTTCATAAGGAATCCCCTTTAAAGTTAAAAAATTTAAAATTTGAAGTAGTTTGAGACTCACAAGAACTTGCAAAAATAGTAGAGCTCCCATGTACCATCTTCACTCAGCTTCCCCAGTGATAACATCTTATACAATCACAGTCCCTTTTCAAAATCAGGAAACATACACTGATACAATAGTATTCACTCAACTACACACTTTCTTCAGATTGCACCAGTGTTTACATGCATTCATTTTAATTTCTTTAGTGTACAGTACTATGAAATTTCATCATATGTAGAGATTTCTGTATCTACCATCATGCTCAGGATAAATATTTTTTTTCTATCACCACAAAGAAATGCCCTCTTTAGACCCCGTTATAGTTGCACTGTCTCCAATCCTAACCCCTGGCGACCATCGATCTGTTCTCCATTCCTATCATTTTGTCATTTGAAGACATTATATAAATGGAATCATGTAGAACACAGCCCTTTGACAGTGTCTTTTTTTTTTTTTCATGCAGCATTATGTCCTTGAGATTCACTTGAATTGTTGAATGTATCATCAGTTCATTCTTTTTTGTGGCTGAGTAGCAGTTGGCTTATCTATTTGTCTATTGATGGAAATTTGGGTTGTTTCTGGTTTGGGACTATTATGAATAAAGCTGCTGTGAATATTCATGTACTGATTTTTGTATGGACATACATTTTCATTTCTTTGGTATAAATATGCAGGAGCACAATTGCTGGGTCCCATGGTGAGTGCATGTTTAACTGTGTAAGAAACTGCTACACTTTTTTTCCCAGAGTTTCTGTACTACTTTACATTCCTGTCAGCAATGCCTGAGAGATCCAGTTGTTCCACATCCTCTCCAGCACTTGGCATGTCAATTTTTTTTTATTTGAGCCATACTAATATGTGTGTTGTTATAGCTCACTGTAGCATTACTTTGCAATTCCCTAATGGCCAAAGATGTTAAACATCTTTTCATGTGCTTGTATGCCAACCATATATCCTTTTCAGTGAAATGTCTGTTCATGCCTTTTGCCCATTTTCTAATTGGATTTCTTCTTTCCAGTCACTGAGTTTTTAAAGTTCTTTTTGTTTATTCCAGACTCAAGTCTTTTGCTGGATATGTGTTTCGCGAATATTATCTCACAATCTGTCCCCATCTTTCCATCTTTTTGACTGGTTCTTTCATTAAAACTAAAGTTCTAAGTTTTGATAAAGTCCAAATTATGAATTTTTTCTTTATGGGTTGTGCTTTTGGTGTAACGTGTAAGAATGCCTCATCTAACCCTATGTGATGAAGATTTCCCCATGTATCTTCTTGCAAAAGTTTTATAATTTTAGGTTTTATATCTATGCTCTGAGTTAATTTTTGCATAAGGTGTGAAGCTTGGTTTGAAGTTTATATTTTTGTCTATGATTGTGTTATTGCTTTTGTATCTTTGTAAAAAATCAGTTGCGGGTACTTGTTGGGTCTATTTTTGAATTCTCGATTCTGTTCCATTGATCAGTGTGTCTATACCTCACAGTCACAATGATTTTAACTATATAGTAAGTCTTAACATCAGAGTAAACCTATAATCTCCCACTTCCTTTTTCAATATTATTTTAGCTTCTTTATCTTTCTGTGTAAATTTTGTAATAATATTCTTTATATCTACAAAAAAAACACTGCTGGGATTCTGAGAGAAATTGTGTTAAACCTAGAAATCTATTTGGGGAGAACTGACTGACATCTATATTACGTTGAATCTTCCAGTCCATGAACATGGTGCATCTCCCCATTTATTTAGGTCTTCTTGATTTATTTCATCAATATTTTGTAATTTTCAGTGTATACTTTCTATATATGTTTTGTTAGGTTTATATCCTAAGTGTTTTTTTCCCTGAGTGATTGTTAATGTTTTTTTCATTTTGCATCCAAAATTGTTCATTGCTAGTATATGGGGAAATGATACATTTTTTGCATGGTGCCCATGCGTCCTGTGACCTTGCTATAGTCATTTATTAGTTTCAGGAGTTGTTTTTGTGTTTGTAGATTCCTTACTGCTCTTCCAGGAATCTCCAGTTATTTTACTCAGCCTCACAGACTTCCATGTCCCTATTCTAGGAAACCTGAGCCTCTTGCACCTGCCCAGCCAGGAGCCTAGGCCCACAGGGCCCCAGGAGCAGTAGCCAGGAGCACAATGACCTAGGACTGGGCTCCTTTTTCCTACCTTAAGTCAGACTAGGGCAGACACTGCATGAAGGTTATTCATTTATTCTCTAATACCTAACAAGATCTTACTAGCTGTGAGCACCGTGATAGGCACTGGGTAAACAAAGCAAACTAAGACACAACTGACCTATAAAGATCTACCTCATCCTTAGGCTGAGCAACATAGGAAGACCCCAGCCCTACAAAAAATAAAAAAAAAATTGATAGCTGGGTTTGGTGGTGCATGTCTATGGTCCCAGCTACTTGGGAGGCTAAGATGGGAGGATTACTTGAGGCTGACGGGTCGAGGCTGCAGTGAGCCATGATTGCACCACGGCACTTCAGCCTGGCAGACAAAGTGAAAGCCTGTCTCAAAAAATTTAAGAAATTTACTTCATCCTTCTTATGACTGACTGTTTACTGCCCCCTGTCTATCTTGAAG
Source organism: Theropithecus gelada (assembly GCF_003255815.1). Lineage (NCBI taxonomy): Eukaryota > Metazoa > Chordata > Mammalia > Primates > Cercopithecidae > Theropithecus > Theropithecus gelada. The sequence goes on from NC_037688.1 coordinate 68,652,444, forward strand.
CTTTTGTGATCAAGTACCCTTTGAAGTTTTGAACTTTAAACAACCCTTAGTTGGTGCATATTGTTTGTTTACACATGAAGACATGAAATGTTGGCCAGGCGCGGTGGCTCATGCCTATAATCCCAGCACTTTGGGAGACCGAGGCGGGTGGATTACGAGGTCAAGAGTTCAAGACTAGCCTGGCCAAGATGGTGAAACCCCGTTTCTACTAAAAATGCAAAAAAAAAAATTAGCCGGGCGTGGTGGCATGCACCTGTAATCCCAGCTACTCCGGAGGCTGAGGCAGAGAATTGCTTGAAACTGGAGGGGTGGAGGTTGCAGTGAGCCGAGATCGCGCCACTGCACTCCAGCCTGGGCGACGGAGCGAGACTCCATCTCAAAAAAAAAAAAAAAAAAAAAAAAAAAGACATGAACTGTTATATTACTATGTTATATACATCACCAAAAAAAGGAAAAACTATATGGCATAAAGATTAATCCCACTTACTTGGAACTCAAACTGCCAGAGTTCAAATCTGAGCTCCACTGGGGACCCTGGGGCAAGTTACATAATTTCTCTGTGTCTTCGCTTCCTCGTCTATAAAATTGAGATAATAACAGCACCCACCTCACAACAGTGCTGGGAAAATTGCAGAAACAGACCCTGACTCATAGGAAATTTGCTATTCTAATTAAAACCTGTAAAGTACAAATAAACATGTAAAATTAAAAAATAGAAGTTTTACACTTATTTCTTGCACCACCTCTCAGGAGGTGCTGTATTTCATTTAACATTCTTCTTTTGATGAATGTTAGGTTGTCCCATTTTTGATATTATGAAGAATGCAGCAATGGCCAGCCTTCTTCGTGATGTCTTGGGTCTAATTGCCAATGCAACTCTAAGGTGTTTTCTGAGAAGTGAAACTGCTGAGTCATGAGAAATGCCTGTTTTTAATTTTAATAGCTACTGCCAGGCTGCCCTCTGCAGTGGCCATATCAATTTACATTGTCTGGGCATTTCTATTTCTCTACAGTCACAGCAACACTTGATATTGTCAGACTTTGGCTACCTCTATCTGGGGAAGGGGAGAAGGGACCAGTAGGAAATATTTTGTCCAAAGGAGATATTAGCTTTATCCTCAACATTTCAATGTGCTTATAAAATGTACGCTTGATGACTTATGTAATGAAAAGTTAATCATAAGCAACTTCCTTCAACATAATAGCTCTGATGAAGCTCAGCTCTAACAGGAAAATAGATGCTGGGCAAATGCACAGACAAAATTTATGATTGCAAATGGTAAGAAGGGCCGTGAATGATACCAACAGGAGGCGGCAATGTGATTGCTGATAATAAGGTAGATGATGGTGATAACAGCAGCTGCCACAATACACCAGGCACAGTTTTTTTTTTTTTTTTTTTGAAATGGAGTCTCACTCTGGCACCCAGGCTGGAGTGCAGTGGCGTGATCTTGGCTCACTGCAACCTCCGCCTCCCAGGTTCAAGTGATTCTCCTGCCTCAGCCTCCCGAGTAGCTGGGATAACAGGCATGCACCATCATGCCTGGCTAAGTTTTATATATTTAGTAGAGACGGGGTTTCACCATGTTGGCCAGGCTGGTTTAAACTCCTGACCTCAGGTGATCTGCCAGCCTCAGCCTCCCAAAGTGCTGGGATTAAAGGCATGAGCCACGACGCCCGGCCCTTGCGCAAGGCACAGTTTTAAGTGCTTTGCATATGTAAACTTATTCACTCCTTGCAACACACATATAAATTACATATAATATATATGTGTATATGTGTGTGTGTGTGTATATATCTGCCCTTGATATTGTTACTCTTTTCATTTTACAGATAATAAAACTGAAGCACAGAGCTTAAAAACTTACCCAGGGTCACATAATAAATAGAGAAACTAGGATTTAAGCGCAGGCAATCAGGCTCCAGAGCCAGGATCTTATTTTGTCACCCAGTCTGGAGTGCAGTGGCAGAATCATGGCTCACTGCAGCCTGGACCTTCTGGGCTCAGACAATTCTCCCACCTCAGCCCCCTGAATAGCTGAGACCACAGGCACACACAACTACTCCTGGCTAATTATTTTTATTTTTGTTTTCTTGTAGAGACAGGGTCTTGCCTTATTGCCCAGATTGGTCTTGAACTCCTGGGCTCAAGCAACCTCCTTCCTTGGCCTCCTAAAGTGCTGGAGTTATAGGTGTGAGTCACTGTGCCCAGCCCTGGAGCCCATATTTGTAAAGCAGCTCTGCGGGTTAATATCTGCTGCCTTTCACTAGAGAATTACTGGGGATGGCAGAGGGGAACCACACAACATAAGAGCAAATAAAAGCATAAAATTAAAAAATAGAGATAGCACCATGTGGTATAAGAACAGTATTAGGCTGGGCACAGTGGCTCACGCCTATAATCTCAGCATTTTGGGAGGTTGAGGTGAATGATCACTTGAGGTCAGGAGTTTGAGACCAGCCTGGTCAACATGGCGAAACCCCATCTCTACTAAAAATACAGAAATTAGTCGAGCATGGTGGCAGGTGCCTGTAATCCCAGCTACTCAGGAGGCTGAGGCCATTGCACTCCAGTCTGGGCAACAGAGTGAGACCCCGTCCAGAAAAAAAAAAAAAAAAGAACAGTATTAGCAATGACTTCTATGTATGTGCTGAACTGATGAAATGTTTTTTATGGTCGGGCACGGTGGCTCACACCTGTAATCCCAGCACTTTGGGCAGATCACAAGGTCAAGAGATTGAGACCATCCTGATCATCCTGGCCAACATGGTGAAACCCTGTCTCTACTAAAAATACAAAAATTAGCTGGGTGTGGTGGCATGGGCCTGTAGTCCCAGCTACTCAGGAGGCTGAGGCAGGAGAATCACTTGAACCCAGGAGGCGGAAGTTGCAGTGAGCGGAGATCGCGCCACTGTACTCCAGTCTGGTGACAGAGCGAGACTCCGTCTCAAAAATAAGAAACGCTTTTTGCATATACAATTTTATTTAAGCTGAAACTCTAAAATGGGATTATGACAGAGTTGTTAAGTCCTGGCTCCCATCTCCTCTACAGAAATAGGAATTGGAACTCAGGGATTTGCTCCCAGTTACAGTAAGTGTTGTGGAGCAAGGGTGAAAATCCCATTATTCCACCTCCTTCTCTTGTGTGGTAGGCAGACTGGCTCTCCAAACACATGTAGACTCTACTAGCCTCTGGAACCTGTAAGTGATGTTACATGGCAAAAGAGATTTTGCAGGTGTGATTAAAAGTATAGCCTTTAAAATAGGGAGATTATCCTGGATTTTTTTTGGTGGGTCCAACGTAATCATAGGAGCCCTTAAAAGCAGATAACTTTCTCTGGCTGCAGTCAGACAGATGTGGCAGAAGAAGTCAGAGAGTTCTACTTTTAGTTCTTTAAGGAATCTACCATTTGATCCAGCAATACCACTACTGGGTATCTACCTACAGGGAAATAAGTCATTATTCGAAAAAGATACTTACACACACATGTTTACAGCAGCACGATTTGCAGCTGCAAAAATATGGAACCAGCCCAAATACCTATCAATCAATGAGTGGATAAGGAAACTGTGGCATATACGATGGAATACTACTCAGCCATAAAAAGGAATGAATTAATGACATTTGCAGCCACTTGGATGGGATTGGAGACTGTTATTTTAAGTAAAGTAACTCAGGAATGGAAAACCAAACATTTTATGTTCTCACTAGTAAGTGGGAACTAAGCTATGAGGATGCAAAGGCATGGGAATGATACAATGGACTTTGGGGACTCAGAGGGAAAGGGTGGGAAGAGGATGAGGGATAAAACACTACAAATTGGGTGCAGTGTATACTGCTTGGGTGATGGATGCACCAAAATCTCACAATTCACCACTAAAGAACTTACTCATGTAACCAAACACCACTTGTTCCCAAAAAACTTATGGAAATATTTTTTTACAATAAGAAGTCAGAGAGATTCAAAGCATGAGGGGGATTTGTCCTGCTGCTGCAGGAGCGAGCCACATGGGAAGCATGAGAAAGAATGCAGGCTGCCTCTACGAGCAAAGACCAGCCCCCAGCAGGAAAGAGGCACCCCAGTCCAACAACCATAAAGAACTGAATTCAGCCAAGAACTTAATTCACCCTCAGAGCTGGCCCAGCCAACAGATTGATTTTACCCTTGTGAGACTGTAACAGAGGACACAGCTGAGCCATGTGCTATGCAAGGACTTCTGACCTCCAGAACTGTGACGTAACAAACGGGTGCCATCTTAAGCTGGCGTTGGTGCCACCACACTACAAGAGACTAGCAGGGCTTGGTCTAAAAATATCTCCTCCACTGACATACCACATGGGTTGATATTCCTGCTGTGAGAGGCACACCTTGAAATTAAGGTGTTTTCCTACAAAAAAGTCTTGTTGTTAAGTTCAGACACTGAGATGAGATAATGCATTAGCAGCCTATCCGTAATTACCATGCAACCAGAGGAGTTTCCCACCCTGAAATACAGAAGAGCCATGTTTTGGTGCAGAGTCCAGAAGTTCCAAACAGAGGAGGATCCTGCACTGAAAGGGAAGCACTAGTAAGGAGACAGAAGTGGCAAGGCCTTGAGTAGCATACAAGGGTTAAGGGCTCACTGGCAACAGGAAGGAGAGTGGTCTCCATTATAATTTCATATGGAGCAGCCATAGTCTCACAGTCTCTTGCCTTACTGCCTTTACTTCTGATGTTCCTTGTGCCAAGAATGCCTTTCTTTCAGCTCTTCTTGGGGGTGGCTCCTTCTCATCACGCAGGGTCAGCTCATCAGAAAGGCCTTCCATGACCACCTGGCTAAAGTGATATCCTTCTCCATGACCCTGTCACTCTCTGCGATGGTCTTTGAATTTTCAGGTATTTATAATTCCTGCCCCAAATTTGGCTATAAGCTTCAAGAATACTGGGACCTGGCTTGTTTACTGAAGCATCTCTAGAGCCACAACAATGGCTAAAACACCATGGACAGTCAGCAAATATTTGCTGAGCAGATGAAAGACTACACGACAAGGTAATGTTTGACAAATGCAATCAAAAACATAAAGCATGAAATTCTATTAGGGTGTAGAGAAGGATGGAAAGGGATTCATTGAAAAGATCAAGGATGCTTGCATGGGAGGCAGAGTGTTTGACCCAGATGGGATTTGTTCCAGGGGAGGGGGAGCTAACACAAGCAAAGGCAAGGTCATGGGACAGTGCAGGGGGTACCCAGGCAGGGGGTGTCAATCCAGTTTGGCCAGAATGAGGATTGCATAGACAGGGTGAATATACTGTGAAGCTCATAAAGCTGAAGGGTTTATCACAGGCTTAGGTACTGCCAAACAAGGGTCTCACGTGGTCAATGTTTCTGTAACATTTGCAAGAATAGGATAGTTCAACCGCAGTCAGTTAAGACTGATCAATATCAGTCCTTTCATCTGACTTCCCTTCCATTTCTCCCATCTTACTCCCTCTGTGTTGAGCAGCATTGGAATTTCTGTAAGCCTTTTTTGGATCTATAACAGCTGAGGGAATTTGAGTTGGGGATACATTTGGTTTGGGTTCAGTGGGATCTATTTATGCAGTTCACAGTCACTTCCTTATAGAGTTAAGTAACTGCTAGCTGGCTTAATGTAGAAATGGTTTCCAGAAATATGCTTACTACTCAGTGGGCCAACGCACCTGGAATTAGGATGTGAAGCCTGCACTGCAGCTTGAATATTTCCAAGTATGTGGGTCATGGAGGAGAAACAAGGTTTGAGATGTACAGAGCCAGAAGTTAATCTGTAGAAAATTATTACAAAAAAATTTGTATATGAAAAAAAAAAAACTTGATAGAGATTGTGATGGTTAATTTTATGTGTCAACGTGACTGGGCTTCACAGCAAGAGAAGTGCAGGAATGGGCCCATGCTCATGGAATTCAGTGGTCTTACCATCTTCCTTATCCTGCTGAAGCAGCTGGCTTCATAGAATACTGGAACAGCCCTTTGAAGACTCAATTACAGCACCAGCTAAGTAGTAATACCTTGCAGGGCTGGGGCAAGTTTCTCCAAAAGGATGAATATGCTCTGAATTTATATCCAATATATGGTGCTATATCTCTGCTAACCAGGATTCAGGGATCCAGGAATCAATGGGGTGGACATGGGAGTGGAACCCTCACCATCACCCCTAGCGACCCACTAGCAAAATGTTTGCTTCCTGTTCTTGAGACTTTATGCTTTGCTGGCCTAGAGGTCTTAGTTCCAGAGGGAAGAATGCTAGCATCAGAAGACAAAACAATGATTTCATTGAGCTGGAAGTTAAGACTGCTACCCTGCCACTTGGGGCTTTTCATGCTTTTGAGTCAACAGGCTAAGAAAGGAGAAGGAAGGAATAGCCAATGATTAGTAATTGTGTAGAGCCAGGATCAAAAACTCAAATGCCTGCAGGGGCCAGGCAATAAAGCAAGTAAATGAAGGTGTTTGCAACGTTAAACTGATGGGCATAGTTTTTACTTAAATAAATGTATGATTTCTTTAAAAAAAATACATGGCTTCTTTGGTTTAGCTTTCATTTTCATGGGTACAAGAACGATTTCTTGGCCTTAAGGGATATGATGACTTTGAAAGCACAATGATCCAGGACTATGGATTCTCCGTGTTAGTGCTGGGGACTGGTGGGGACTGTGGTGAACCAGAGAATTATCCAGCGCCAGCTCATGATGCCAGGTGCAAATGGCCTGGTTTTATCAGACCTGATGTCCCAAGAGAAGCCAAACAGCCCAATTTTCATGTGAACTCCTAATTTCTAAACATTGTCAATGCCTTTATTTATTTACTTTAAGAATAATATGTAGCCCAGAAGGTATATCTATGAGCCAGATACAGAACCATGTTGGATATAGAATTAATGAGCTCAGTGAAAATAATCAATGAAACTAAAATCATGAAGAGGTTGGTGATGAACATGTGTGTATTTAATATATCCCAAGTACTATTCTAAATGCCTTGCCTAAATAAACTCATGTAGGTTTCACTGCAACCCTATAAAGTTAGATATTATTTCCTTTTTCTAATTGGGTAAACTGAGGCTCAGAGAGGCCCAAGTTCATGTAGCTATAAGAGGTGGAGCCAGGATTTACAACAAGCAGTGCAGTTCCAGAGCTTGGATTCTTCCAGAAAAGCCCTCTGGATTCTACACTCAGGAACAGGGGTTATTATCCTAGGGACTGAGGTTGGGTTTCAGGAGGCACATGGAATCCTGAAATTCCATACATGTTTTTATGTGAATACAAGAATGTGTTTTTCTTGGAAAGGAAGCTTTCATAAAGTTCTCAAAGTGAGGCCAAGTGCAGTGACTCATGCCTGTAATCCCAGCACTTTAGGAGGTCAAGGCAGGAGGACTGCTTGGAGCCTGGAGTTCAAGACCAACCTGGGCAACACAGCAAGAACCCATTTCTACAAAAAAGTTTTTAAAAAATTAGCCAGACATGGTGGCACATGCCTGTTGTCCCAGCTATTTAGGAGGCTGAGAAAGGAGGATCGCTTGAGCCCGGGAGTTTGAGGAGGTTGTGGTGAGCTGTGATCACGCAGGGCACTCTAGCTTGGGAGAAAGAGAGAGACCCTGTCTCAAAAAAAAAAAAAAAAAAATATATATATATATATATATATATACACACACACACACACATACACACATATATAGGTACTGTAGTCAATTCTCTTATGGTTGCAAGGGACACAAAACTCATGCCTTAGAGGTTTCACACAAACAAACACAATTTACATTTCATATAATCAAAAAGCTCAACAATTCAGACACAACTGGATTCCAGGGCTCAAGGAATAAAATCACAACTCTGTCTCCATCCATGTCTTGTTCCAGTTTTTGCTGCAGGCCATTCTCCAATTCTCTCTTTCTGCTGTTAAGAAGACTGCAGCAATTTGGGCCCACTATCAAGCTAGGTTCTATTTGAAAGGAATATAATTACATCTCAGAAATGCTTGTAAAAGTCTTCTTGCATCTCACTGGCCCAAACTAAATGACATACTCAGAGTTAAACCAATTGCTTATGATCAAGGGAATGTAATGATCTAATTGGCCAATTCTGAATCACATGTTCACATCTGGAGCCAATCAATACCATCCCAACCACCACATGGCTGGGAATAGGTCAGAGTCTTTTTGTTTGTTTGTTTTGAGGCAGAGTTTCACTCTTGTTGCCCGGGCTGGAGTGCAGTGGTGAGATCTCAGCTCACTGCAACCTCCACCTCCTGGGTTCAAGCAATTCTCCTGCCTCAGCCTCCTGACGACCTGGGATTACGGGCATGCGCCGCCAGGCCTGGCTAATTTTTGCATTTTTAGTAGAGACGGGGTTTCTCCATGTTGGTCAGGCTGGTCTCGAACTCCTGACCTCAGGTGATCCACCCGCCTCAGCCTCCCAAAGTGTTGGGATTACAGGTGTAAGCCACGGCGCCCGGCCTAGGTCAGAGTCCTTTAAGGGAAGTATGACAGGACCACAGATATCCATCATAGATAGTTACTGATGGAGGGTTATTTACTATGCCTTGGAGAATTGAGTGGGACCCACCTAAAAAAAAAATCATGTTTAAAACCACTGCAAAAGTTGCAAGTTCCATGTCATTTTTTTTTTTTTTCTGTGACTGGGAGGAGCCTTATTCCAGGGTCTTCTAGGAGTTATTGGTCAGATGGTGACTTGACTGCTGCTCCCTAAATAGAGCTTTCACATCCGAGATGACTCTTCTAACTTTCTGCAGAGCTCCCACATCTGTTCCTTCATTTGATCTAAATTTAACAGCATTCCTATGAGTCAGAGAAGTGAAGTAACTTGCTTACAGTCACACAGCCAAGCCAAGCTTCCTGCCTCCCAGCTTACAAACAGAGCAGTGGGTCCACCCATCTTGATCCTGGGGTACTGACAAGAAATATTCTGGAGAAGTTAGATAGGGTAGAGGCAGAAGTAGAGGCAATTAAACATGAAGGATTGGGAAGGCAAAAGATGAACCAGCCAGCTGTAGTCCCTGGATGCATAAATGGAGAAGACCCGGAGAGGAAAACAGACGTTCTCTGTGTTTACCTGTAAGCACAGGTAAGTACAGAACCTTCTGGGAGAGCCCACTGATTTTGGTGGCAACAGCCTTCGTCAAGTGAAGATGGGAGGGAGTGAGTCTGCATCTTTAAGGATCACACAATCTCATTTTAATTATTAACTCACTGCATTATTAACGGACCAGCTGTGTGTGGCAGAAAACCAAGGGTCAGAACTCCAGGCCAACGATCCATTCCTGGTGCCACCTCCAGCCCAGTGGTCTCGAACGCTTCTCGGGACCCTTTCAGAACTTGACGAATGACAGCGAGACTTCCTTCCAGAAAAGTGCACGATTTGTCTGCAGTTTCAGGATTTGGCTAGGAATACGGTTGCAGGTATTTCCTGCTAGTGTCTTGAGGGGCTTTCCACATCCGGTCTCATGTAGTCCCAGGTCCCTTATATTTCTTGGTCCCTTTCTGAGTAATGATAACTCCTAAAGGTGGATGCAGGGAGAGGAGGAAGGCGAAGAGATGAGGAGGTAGGACTTAGCAGCACAGGCCTGAGTTATTTGGGGAAGAGAGGAAAATAAAGTTCTGTTTGCTGAATTGCCTTTCACAAGGCACTGGTCAAACAGACCTCTAAGTGGACAGTCACATGGACGAATGTGCATGCATGTGTGCATTCGTTTCCAAACTTTAGCCATGCAGAAATCACCTCCAAGCCTTTTGTTTCATTTCACTTGCATTGTGACTGTTTCCCTTTAAAGCAATACACTTGAATTTCTTTCCAAGGGAAACTTTATATTACTACCAGACCTGTAGAGCTGCAAATGTTATTTGAAAGGGATTAAACACTCCGAAAACCAAACAATAGTATTAAATCCTAGCTAGCCTCCATAACTGTCCTTCACTCTGAGCCCCAAGATGTACTTTCTATTTAAACAAAAAAGGAGGCAGGGTGTGGGGAGTGTGGAGGTGTTGGGGGATGAGAATAGCAAGGAAAAGAGATGTTTGACACCGAACTGAGACTTTTTTATTTTGTATTTTTTTTTGAGATGGAGTCTTGCCCTGTCACCCAGGCTGGAGTGCAGTGGCATGATCTCGGCTCACTGCAACCTCCGCCTTCCAGGTTCAAGCAATTCTCCTGCCTCAGCCTCCTGAGTAGCTGGGATTACAGGCGCCCACCACCAAGCCCAGCTAATTTTTTTTTTTTTTCTATTTTAGTAGAGACGGGGTTTCACATGTTGGCCAGGCTGGTCTCGAACTCCTGACCTCAGGTGATCCACCCGCCTTGGCCTCCCAAAGTGTTGGGATTACAGGCGTGAGCCACTGCACCTGGCTTTTTTTTTTTTTTCTTTTTGAGACAGAGTCTCACCATGTTGCCCATGTTGGAGCGCAGTGGTGCGATCACGGCTCACTGTAGCCTCCACCTCCCGGGTTCAAGCAATTCTCCTGCCTCAGCCTCCCAAGTAGCTGGGACTGTAGGCGTGTGCCACCACGCCCAGCTTACTATTATTATTATTATTTTTAATTTGTAGAGACAAGTTCTCACTATGTTGACCGGGTTAGTTTCAAACTCCTGGCCTCAAGTGATCCTTCCGTCCCAGCCTCCCCAAAGTGCTGGGATTACAGGTGTGAGCCACCTCGCCCAGCACTGAGACTCTTGCTATCATCAGGACTGAAATGATTGCAAGAAGATTGTCACTTTCTCACCAAATGCTTCATTCTTACTTCATTCTCCACGCAATTGGGAAACACCGTGATTTATTTAACAAATATTTATTCAGTTGCCTACTAAGCGTTCTTGGCCCTAGGGGAGAGGAGGGGAGGGGAGGGCATGGGGAATAGACATGGGTCCTGCCCTCGTGGAGGGAATATTTTCACGGTGGAGACAGACAAACAACTAAGCGAAAAATAAAATAATTTCAAACGGGGTTGAGTACTATTTTAAAAATTAACAAGAGTTTACAATAGTGAGTTGTTGAGGCATGGGAGGTGCGAGGGTGGACTTCACATGCTGGAGGCAGGAGCAGGAGGTAATTTGGTCCTCCAGTGAGTGAGACCGGCATTTCCAATAGAAAAGTCATGTTCAGGGTCGGATTCTTAAGCAGTGGGAAAGTGGTTAGCAGCTGTAACTCGATATCCCAGGCATAATCTGAAGGACACTACCGAGACCTGCTCTTTGCCCCTGATTCAATCAGAAAGCAAAGCAGATGTTGTATTAATAGTTTTCCAGTCCAATGGCCAAGAGAAAACAAAATATGTCATACATGCGGTTGTATTTAAAGGCAAGATTACAACACATGTTCAACAAACGTTCGCTGTTGCTGGAGCAAGGGATTCCATTCGTAATTGCAGCTGAGTTAATCTAATTAACTGCAAATGAAGACGCCTCTTTTCAAGCGCAGCCAAAACCGTCAGGGTACACAGTATTTACAATGTTTCCCCTCTTCTTTCCTTGCAAGGCCACAACCTGCCATGCTGTTCTTAAGTGCCCAAGTGCCGGTGACAAGAGGGTTTCCCTTTGCCATCTGGACCTGATTGCCTTAGAGGTAAAGGTTCAATACCCTTAAGAAGTTAGATTCTAAAAAATTATAAATTGGTACCACTGCTTTTGATTGCAATTGATTAATTTCCAGATGGAGATTGCACAATCCGTGAAGACACACAACACTCTCCGAAGTCACTGCTCCATGCTGTGCCCCTCATCCCTGCCTGGGAGCTCGGTATCTCTACCTCCCACCTTACTAACCAGCACCTCTGCCTTCACTCAGAGCGCTCAGGACATGGGTGTAAGCCCCTCAGAAACAGTTCTTGAATCACAGGTTCAATACTGGCCTCCTAAATCCCAGCGATTCCCAGAGGACTGAGAGGTGGGAGGTGGCAAGGATGAAAGGCTGATTTTAGCTCTGCATTTGGGGCCTCTTGAATCATCTTTGTTTGATGGGAAACTGGGAAGACTGGGGGAGGATAACGGATTAAGCTCATGCCATTGAAAAGAGCTCACTCAGATATCAGGAAAAAGCCAGATGATAATACTAGATTTACAAACCACAGGCGGTTTGCCTTCTCATCCCCTACAGGCTGAAAGTTCCAGGGTCATGACATTTTAGGCTCCTTGAGGCAGAGGGATTAGAGTATAGGCTTTGGATCCAGGCAGCCCTGGGTTCAAATCCCAGCTGTACCATTTACTGTGTGTTAAACGCTCATACATTGCTTAACCCCTTGAGCTTCAGTTTTCTTATCTGGGAAACGGGTATGACACCAGCTGCTTCTCAGAGTTGTCCTGAGGATGGGAGATGATGCCTATAAAAATGTCAAGGTCAGCCGGGCACGGTGGCTCATGCCTGTAATCCCAGCACTTTGGGAGGCCGAGGTGGGCAGATCATGAGGTCAGGAGATCGAGACCATCCTGGCTAACACAGTGAAACTCCATCTCTACTAAAAATACAAAAAAATTAGCCGGACATGGTGGCACATGCCTGTAGTCCCAGTTACTCTGGAAGCTGAGGCAGGAGAATTGCTTGAACCCAGGAGGCAGAGGTTGCAGTGAGCTGAGATTGCACGACTGCACTCCAGCCTGGATGACAGAGTGAGACTCCGTCTCAAAAAAAATGTCAAGGTTGTTGCCTGCCCTATAGTCGGCACCTGCGTTCAGTAAATAATAAGTTCTCACTGCCACCCTCACCTTCTCCAGATTTTCACTTTTCCCTCCTACTTTCCTCTGGAGGCTGCCTGCACTCTAAGCCATCTCTATGATGTCATCTAACCCAGATCTTTCCAATTCTTCCTAAGACCAGACGTTTTTCAGGAGCAATGCTGGGTGACAGCCATCAGTCCAAGCTGTAGCCAAGGAAAGTGCTCTATCCCTGTCCAAGGGTAATTCCCAAGTGGGTTCCCTGTAACAGTAACAAATGCCCATGAGCATTCCTTGCAAGAATTATTATTATTATTTTTGAGACGGAGTCTCACTCTGTTGCTTAGACTGGAATCCAGTGGCATGATCTTGGCTCACTGCAACCTCCACCTTCCGGGTTCAAGCGATTCTTCTGCCTCAGCCTCCCGAGTAGTTGGGATTACAGGCGCCTACCACCACGCCCAGCTAATTTTTGTATTTTTAGTAGAGACAGGGTTTCACCATGTTGGCCAGGCTGACCTCAAGTGATCTGCCCGCCCTCAGCCTCCCAAAGTGCTGGGATTATAGGCGTGAGCCACCACACCCAGCAATAATAATTTTATTTTAAAAGGAATTCTGTGGTCATATTAATTTAGGAAATACTTAGAGATTCACAGTGCACATTAGCATATTAAGGGTTCTGAGAAATCCTTTTAGCAAATAAACCCATTTAGCTTTGTTTATACTAACTTTCCCATTTGATCTGACCTGGTCACATCCTGTTATCCCTCCTCTTTTCTCGGAGTGCTTTCCTTTAACTCCTCTCAATTCATCCTCCCAAAACCCTCTCACCCAGTTTCACAGATGTGGAAATGGGGTTCAGAGAGGTGAAGTGACTTTCCCGTGATGACTCAGCTGGGTAGCACCAGAACCAGCTGCTTTCTTCCTGAGTCCAAGGCTCTTTTCTCTACATCTGGAAGAAACAGCTAAATACATCCCTTTCTGGTTAAACAACCATAGAATCTATCAATCATTGCCTGGGCTCCTGGGATGACATCGCCCAACAATTTCATTTTCTCAACAATGGGAAAACCAGAAAAGGGAAGTGAGTTTTCCAAAAGTGACAGAAACAGGGGTGGCAGAGCCAGAACTGGGACCCAGGCCAGGCCATCTTCACCCTATGCCTGGGGCCTACCTGTCTGGCTCAAACCCCTCAGTCATCTTCATTACAGTTTTCTTCCTTCCAATACTAGAATATTTTGTCCAATAGATCTTTCTGTGATAACAGAAATGTTCTATAGCCGTGCTATCCAATATGGCAACCACTAACTACATGTGGCTATTGGTCTCTTGAGATGTATCTAGTGCAAATAGGAAGTAAATGTTTAATGCTCTTTAATTTTACTTAATTTACACTTGAATGGCCACACGTGGCTAATGCCTACCATATTGGACAAGGCAACTCTAGAGGTCAGAAATCAAGGCCAGGCACAGTGACTCATGCCTATAATCCCAGCATTTTGGGAGGCTGAGGCAGGAGGATTGCCTGAGCCCAGGAGTTCGAGACAAGCCTAGGCAACATAGGGAGACCTCATCTGTATAAAAATAGCCGGACATGGTGGCATGCACCTGTAATCCCAGCACTGTGGGAGGCTAAGGTGGGAGGATCAGTTGAGCCCAGGAGTTCAAGACTAGCCTGGGCAACATGGCAAATCCCTATCTCTGTAAAAAATTAAAAAATTATGGTAGCCTGAGCCTGTGGTCCCAGCTACTCGGGAAACTGAGGCAGGGGGATTGCTTGAAGTTGAGGCTGCAGTGAGCCATGATCCCGCCACTGCACCCCAGCCTGGGTTGACAGAGCAAGACCCTGTCTCAAAAAAGAAAAACAAATCATATCATATCAAGTCTACTGAGATCCACTCAGTGTAACTATCATATGAATAGAATATCCTTATAAGAACCGTTGAGGCTAAACTGCCTGGACCTTGTTGGGGGCTAAATTCCCTTTCATCAGGGCACAACCCGAGATGTCTTTGCTCAAAGCTATTTCTTCCTTCCCTGGCAGCATCCTACCCAGCTTCTAATCTAAGCTCAAACACACCCTCCTTCAGGAAGATTTGCTGTTCTACCTTCTCCCCACCAAGCAGAGTGAAGGGATTCTTCTTTGGAACTCCCACTCTCCTTTATTTATCTCCAGATGGATGAAAAAGGAAGAGGGTTTCTGTTTTGCTAAAAGCCCTCTGGTGAGCAAGTGGATGAAAGAGGAGAGAGTTTGCCTGGGGCGGGGGTGGAAGGGGTAGTTGTGGCAGGGGCATATCCTAGGTAGCTTGAGAGAGATAAAGAAGATGTAATTAGAGAAGAGGTGATAGGTGATTTAACCTTCTCCTGTATCTGCCTTACAACATCTTTAGTGAAAGTAGGCATTACAAACCACAGTGACATGTGGATAAAACTCACGATGTTGGGGGAGAAGAACAAATCATATGCTTCACAATAAAAACACTTAATATCCTAGGAACAGAAGGGAACTTCCTCAACCAGATAAAGGGCATCTATGAAAAACCCAGAGCTAACATCACACCTAATCGTGAAAGACTGAAAGCTTTCCCCTTAAAATCAGAAATGAGAAAAGGATGTCTACTACTGCCACTGCTGTTCAACATTGTTCTGGAAAATTCTAGGCAGAACAAGTAGGCAAGAGAAAAGAAGAGGTATCCAGATCGGAAAGGAAGAAATAAAACTGTCTCTGTTTGACAGTTGTCACAATCTTGTACATAGAAGATTAGGAAGAAGCTACCAAAAATTACTTGAATGACTCAACAAGTTTAGTATGGTTGCAGGATACAAGATCAATATGCAAAAACCAGCTGTAGTTCTTCTATATGTTGACAAGAAGAAAATTTAGAATGAAATTAAGAAAAATCCATTTACAAGAGCATCAAAAAGAATAAAAAACAAGGCCAGGCATGGTGGCTCATGCCAGTAATCCCAGCACTATGGGAGGATGAGGAAGGAGGATCACTTGAGCCCAGGAGTTTGAGACCACCTGGGCAATATGGCAAGAATCCATCTCTACCAAAAATTAAAAAAAATCAGCCAGGTGTAGTGGCCATGCCTGCAGTCCTAGTTACTCAGGAGGTTGAGGTGGGAGGACCACTTGAACTCAGGAGTTTGAGGCTGCAGTGAGCTATGATCTGGTCACTGTACTCCAGCCTGGGTGTCAGACAGATCCTGTCTCTAAATGAAAATAAATAAACAAGCAAATAAATTTTAAAAAATATTTCAAAAAAGAATGAAATACTTAGGAATACATTTAACCAAAGAAGTCTGAGGCTTTTTGCACTGCAAAACTATATAACATTGTTGAAAGAAACTAAAGAAGACCTAAATAAATGGAAAGACATCCCATGTTTATAGATGGAAAATTTAATATTAAGATAGCAGGCTGGGCGCGGTGGTTCACGCCTGTAATCCCAGCACTTTGGGAGGCCGAGATGGGTGGATCATGAGGTCAGGAGATCGAGACCATCTTGGCTCACACGGTGAAACCCCGTCTCTACTAAAAATACAAAAAATTAGCTGGGCATGGTGGCGGGCGCCTGTAGTGCCAGCTATTCGGGAGGCTGAGGCAAAAGAATGGCGTGAACCCGGGAGGCGGAGCTTGCAGTGAGCCAAGATCCTGCCACTGCACTCCAGCCTGGGCGACAAAGCGAGACTCTGTCTCGAAAAAAAAAAAAAGATAGCAAAACTTTTCAAATTGATCTACAGATTCAATGCCATCCATCCTTTCAAAATACTAGCTAACTTTTTTGCAGAAATTAACAAACCAGTCCTAAAATTCATATGGAAATTCAAGAGAATCAGAACAGTTAATCTTTAAAAAGAACAAAGTTGGAGGGCTCATACTTCCTGAGCACTAAAACTTAGTACAAAGCTATAGTAATCAGATAGTATGGAATTGACGTAAGAACAGACATATAGATCACTGTACTAGGCTTGACGGTCCAGAAATAGACCTTCACATTTTGGATCAATTGATTTTCTACAAGGGAGCCAACACAATTCAGTCTTAAAAATGATGGTAGAACAACAAAGTAGCTACATTCAAAGAATGAAGTGAACCCCTTAACTCACGCGGTAAACAAAAACTAATTCAAAATGAGGCCAGCGCGGTGGCTCAGGCCTGTAATCCCAGCACTGTGGGAGGCTGAGGCGGGGGGATCACGAGGTCAGGAGATCGAGACCATCCTGGCTAACATGGTGAAACCCCGTCTCTACTAAAAATACAAAAAATTAGCCGGAGGTGGTGGCGGGCACCTGTAGTCCCAGCTACTCGGGCAGCTGAGGCAGGAGAATGGCGTGAACCTGGGAGGCGGAGCTTGCAGTGAGCTGACATCACGCCACTGCACCCCAGCCTGGGCGACAGAGCGACTCCGTCTCAAAAAAAAAAAAAAAAAAAAAAAGATTTAGCTCTTTTAAATAGATCCACAGTGGCTATATTCATAAAGTTAAAAATTGGAAATAGCCTTAATGTCCAACTACAGGATATCGGTTTAAAATGTGATAAGACTTGGCCGGGTGCGGTGGCTCACACCTGTAATCCCAGCACGTTGGGAGCCCGAGGCGGACGGATCACGAGGTCAGGAGATTGAGACCATCCTGGCTAACGCGGTGAAACCTCGTCTCTACTAAAAATACCAAAAAATTAGCCAGGCGTGGTGGTGGGAGCCTGTAGTCCCAGCTACTCGGGAGGCTGAGGCAGAATGGTGCAAGCCTGGGAGGCGAAGTTTGCAGTGAGCCGAGATGGGGCCACTGCACTCCAACCTGGGTGACAGAGCAAGACTCCATCTCAAACAAACAAACAAACAACAAACAAAAAAACTAATTCAAAATGGATCAAAGACCTAAATGCAAGCATTAAAACTATAAAACTCTTGGAAGAAAACATATGAGGAAATCTTCATGACCTTGGATTAGTCAATGGATTCCCAGATATGATACCCAAAGCATAAGCAACAAAAGAAAAAATAGAAATATTGGACTTTATTTTTTTAAGAGATGGGGTCTTATTATGTTGCCCAGGCTGGACTTGAAATCCTAGGCTCAAGTGATCCTCCTACCTCAGCCTCCTGAGTAGCTGGGACTGAAAACGTGTACCGCCATGCCCAGCTAAATTGGACTTCAAAATGGAAAACTTTTGCACTTCAAAGACATTAAAGTGAAGACAACCCGCAGAATGAGACAAAATTTTCACAAATTGTATATCTGATAAGAGACTTGTGCCTAGAATCTATAAAGAATGATTACCACTCAATAATGAAAAGACAAATAACCCAATTAAAAATAGGCAAAGGATCTGAATAGACATTTCTCCAAAGAAGATAAACAAATGGCCGATAAACACATGAAAAGATGCTCAACATCATCTGCCACCGGGGAAAAGCAAATCAAAACCATAATGAGACACCACTTCACACCCACTAGGGTGGCTATAATAAAAAAGACAGATCGTAATAACTGTTGGCAAGGATGTCGTGAAATTCGAACCATCATCACACATTGCTGGTGGGAATGTAAAGTAGCACAGAGCTTTGAAACACTGTTTGGCAGTTTCTCAAAAACTTAGAGTTACCATATGACTCAGCAACTTCCCTCATAGGTATATAGAAGAGAAATGAAAACATATGTCCACATAAAAACTTGTACATGAATGTTCATAGTTGTATTATTCATAATAGCCAAGAGCGGAAACCACCCAAATGGTCAAATGATGAATGAATAAATAAAATGTGCTGTATACATACAATGAAACACTCTTTGTCAATAATGAAGACCTGATCCCTGCTGCAACATGGAGGAACCTAAAAGCATTATGCTAAGTGAAGGAAGTCAGATTCAAAGGTCCGTGATTCCATTATAAATGGCATTCCATCTGTGGAATTCCATATATGGAATGTCTAGAATAGGAACACTTCCTTTCTATAGAGACAGAAAGGAAATTAGGAGTTGCCAAGAGAGGATGGGGAGACTGGTGGGTGATGGCTAAGAAGGTGGCCGTGTTTCTTTTTGGGGTAATGAAAATGTTCTGAAATTGATTGTAGTGATGGAGGTACAACTCTGAATATACGGAAAGCCATTGACTTGTACATTTTAAATTGGTGACTTGTACGGTGTACGAATTACATCTCAATTGACTTGTACATTTTAAATTGGTGACTTGTACGGTGTACGAATTACATCTCAATAATGCTGGTTTCCTTTTCTTTCTTTCTTTCTTTATTTTAATAGACAGGGTCTTACTCTATTGCCCACGCCGGAGTGCAGTAGTGCGATCATAGCTCACTGCAACCTTGAACTCTTGGGCTCAAGCAATCCTCCCACCTCAGCCTCCCAAGTAGCTGAGACTATAAGCATTTTGCCACCATGCCCAGCTAATTTTCTTTATTTTTTTGTAGAGACGAGGTCTTGCTAGGTTGCCCAGGCTGGTCTCGAACTCTTTGGCTCAAGTAATCCTCCTGCCTTGGCCTCCCAAATTGCTGGAATTAGAGGCATGAGCCATCACACCCAGCTAAAAAAGCTCTTAAAAAAAAAAAAAAGTTGCATACGGATACATACAACATAGGATTTATATGACAATATTGAAATATGCAAACAATACTATTATTTAGAACACATACAAGTGCAGCGAAGGCATAAAGACACGCATGTGGATTATAAAGGCACAGTTTTAGGGCGGTAAATACAAGCCCAGGAGGGGATGGTTAGTTAGTTCATGGAGAGACACAGGCTGCTTCAACTATAATTGTAACATTTCTTTTTTTTTTTTTTTTTTTGAGACAGATTTTCACTCTGTTGCCCAGGCTGGAGTGCGGTGGCGTGATCTTGGCTCACTGCAACCTCTGCCTCCTAGTCAAGCGATTCTGTGCCTCAGCCTCCTGAGTAGCCATGATTACAGGCACATGCTACCACAACCAGCTAATTTTTGTGTTTTTTTTTTTCTTTTGAGACAACTTTTGCTCTTGTTGCCCAGGTTGGAGTGTAATGATGCAATCTCGGCTCACTGCAACCTCCGCCTCCCGGCTTCAAGTATTTCTCCTACCTCAGCCTCCCAAGTAGCTGGGATTACAGGCATGTGCCACCACGCTCAGCTAATTTTTTGTATTTAGTAGAGACGAGGTTTCATCATGTTGGTCAGGCTGGTCTCGAACTCCTGACCTCGGGTGATCCACCTGCTTCCGCCTCCTAAAGTGCTGGGATTACAGGCGTGAGCCACCACATCTGGCTAATTTTTGAATTTTTAGTAGAGATGAGGATTCACCATGTTGGCCAAGCTGGTCTCCAACTCCTGATCTCAAGTGACCCACCCACCTCAGCCTCTCAAAGTGCTGGGATTACAGGTGTGAGCCACCACACCCAGCTGTAACATTTCATTCTTAAGCTTGGCAGTGGAACATGATAATATCCCACATACCTTTTCTGTTTGCTTGAAATTCTTCGTGAAATAATTTCCCAAGCATTTTCCAATGCTGCAGAAACTGGACACGTGTATTTGATGGATCAGTTGGGGGACTGGCCTAGGGGGGCCCTGGACTGGAAGAGCTGGTCCTTTTCAGGTTCCACACATTCAATAAACATTTCCTGTATCGAATCCAGCAATGGGACCATCTCCGGATCGTTCTTTCCCATAGTTGGTGTTCTGCAGGTAACAGTCCAGGCTTTGCAACCATCCAGACAGCTCTGATTTGAGTGCCCACTCTGCCCTCATTACCAGCATGGCCTCTCGCCAATTACTTAATGCCTCTGGGCTTTACTTTCCCATCTGCTAAATGGGAATCGTACCACCTACTCCTTGAAACTAGTGATGATGGAAGGCAGAAGCCCTTGCAAGGTGCCTGGCTTCCCCTGCCCGCTGAGGATGAGGCTGTCACTCTCTGCTGAATCTTTCTGGGTGATGCAGGTTGTACTGGACCCTACATTCCTTCGCATGGTGTATGATCAGCCATCAATCAATACTCCCTGAGTAGAACTGACTTTAAGAGCCTCAACTTCCTTCCTCCCTTTCTTACTGCTTTGAAAAGTCAAGGGAACCAAAGGCTTCTGAAGAGAGCTCCCTTCGTTACTTTAAAAAACAAAGAAATATAGAAATAAGCTGGCTCTGTCATTCTCCGTGGATCGTTTTTGTATTCCCAGCTGTTGTTCATCAGTTTCTGGAGGTTCACAGGACAGCGCCAGCCTCCAGGGGCCAAGGAATGGGATGATGGTGTGTGAGGATCTGGATGTAGCCTTTCTCTCGCCAGTCATGCAGGCTCCTTCAGCCCTTCCTGGAGCACGGAGAGTTGGATGCCTTGGCCCAGGCCCTTGGCAGTGAGATTTAGTCCCTGCTGATTGCAGCCGGGCACCTGGGGGAGAAGCGGGCCTCAGAAACTGAGCCTGAGATCCAGGTGGACAGGCAGGAGCTGGGTCTATGCTGACCAGGGTAGATGGAAATGCTGGCTGCCCAGAGGAGCTTCTGGAGAAAGCTGTCATGCAGGTAATTCCAGTGACTGAACAGAACCCAGGAAGTGCATCCTCTGAGTTTTAGGCCCGGAAGCTTCCTCCTCCAAATGTCAGTTGCAGCACAGAGCTCAGCACTTGGCCATTCCTTCACTCCCTCTGGGACTTGGCTGGTTTGTTTTAGGAGGGTTGCAGTCCCTGTGTCTGGCTCAGGTCTCAATGTCATCCAAAGTCTTTGTGGCCAATGGGAAAGGGAGCAGGGAGACAGAGCCCCATGGGGCCCCGTGGGCTGTGTCCTGGCCAGTGGGGGAGCCTGATCATGGTGCTCCTGAATGGCCCCAAAGGAGTTCAGAGCACAGGCCTTCTTTACGCCACTTCCACCCGACCCACAGTAACCCCACCGTGACTCCCTGGGGTTGCAACTTAGCTGAAAAGCAATACATCATTCTAGCTTCACCCGTGGACCTTTGGGATCCCTTGAGGCCCCATCTGTTCAGTGCCTGACCCTGATTAACCTGTGGTCCTTCTGGTCTAGGGCTTGGCATCATGGAACAGGATGGGCAGCTTTGGGAACCAAGGGAAAAGTGACAGTCCATTCTCTCTACCCCGGTTATTTGTCTGCGGTCCAGCTAGGCCATTCTCCCACCCACTGGATGAAGGTCCTACAGAAATCAAGGTCCGGGGCTGCCACCAAGCCTTCTGGCTTCTCCAAGGGGCAGCTGGGTCTCATGGCTTGCTGTCCACAGCCCCTGCCTGCCTCCCACCAATCCTCCATTCTGCTGCCAAAACCACCCAAGCAACCCTCAAATGGAACTGTGTCACAAACCTGCATTACGGACCCTGCTGGGCTCTCCTCCACAGACTGGAGGCCCACAGATGGGTTTTTGCTCGTCCTGCATTGAGATTTTTAAAAATCTGGAAGTTGCCCAGCTTCCCTTGAAACACCAGTTGGCTGGTGCTAGTGCAAGGCCTCCTTAGGCAGGTACTTAGGGAACAGTCCTCACCATTCCCTGTTGTCTCACATCCAGCCTCCTTCCCTCATGAAATGCAATGTCTGGTGCCTGCATACTTTTGAGTTTCCCCCCTCTACTCTCCAGGCAAAGGCTATTGTAGCATGGCTGGGAGGGAAGGAACAAGGAAAGAAATGTAGAGGAAGGAAGGAAGGGAGGGAGGGAGGGAGGGAAGGGAGTGAAGGAGGGAGGGATGGGAGGGAGGGAGGGAGGGAGGGAAGGAAGGAAGGAAGGACGGACGGACGGACGGACGGACGGAAGGAAGGAAGGAAGGAAGGAAGGAAGGAAGGAAGGAAGGAAGCCCCCAGCTCTGTTGGTGAATGCAGAGGGGCTCAAGCAATGGTCTTCCCTGCCCGGACCTCCATGCATGTTCTGCAGAGCAGGCTGGGAGACGTCTCTGTCGGGGAACCCGCCATTGCACTGCTGTGGCTCTGGGAGCTGCAAACTGCTTGGGGGCTGTTCTCTGATTTCCCAGCCACGGCAGGGAAGAGCACTGTGAGTGTGCGGGGGTGGAGGGTGGAGAGAGACAAGAAAGCAGGAGCAGAGGGAAGTGGAAGGGGCAGAGGCGTGCTGCTTAGCAACCGCGGAAGAAAATTTAGAGAAGTGACAGGACCATTTCTCCCAGTGCCTGAAAGGGAGGATTAAAAAGAAAAAAACAGAAAACTCGTCACACGCCTACACTTGTTCATCTTGTTGTGGCGGCTCTCGCAGTGTTGGCTGGAATTCACAGGGCTCCTCTGCAAGGGAGGGCCATTGTGGAGGATGCCTGGCCAGCTACGTGTGATGTGGGAAAAGCTACAAAAAACTACGTCCTCAGTAGCTCAAGGGGGACCATCTTTGTGGCCCCTCAAGGGGAGGGAGTGAAGCCTTGCGAGAAAGATGGAAGAACACAACCTCACCTGTCTTGCCTTTTCTCTCTCACTTCTTCCTCCTAAGTCTACCAACATCTAGAGAGAAAGGTGTCAGAGGACTTTCCTTTTCTCCATCTTTCCCCCGGAACCTCACAAACAGCCCCAACCCCATTCCTTCCTCCCCACCGAGAATTCTCCGTTGCTTTTCTTTCTTAATTTGATTTTCTCTGGCTCAGAATCGAGATCAAAAGAGGAAATTCTTTCCAGCCTTTTAGGAATAATTCCCAGAATCTCCCCCTGGAAATGCATACATAATTACCATAATTATTTCTAAAGAAATCTTTCGTGTTCTCTTACCCGCTGCTTTTCCATCTCTCCTGCAGGCTTGGGGAGGAGGGGAGAGGGAGGAAGCTTCGAGAGTGTCTTTGTGGTTGCTGGTTGACCAGTATAAACGGAATTTACACAGTTAGGGTGGCAGACTCACCAGTACGTGAGAGAATTGCCGATGATGATGCAGGCAACTAACATGAAATGTACCCCTCCAGCAATCAAGGCGGCAGAATCACCTAGTAGAAGTTATTCTCTTTCTACCTCGTTTCCAGTTGTTTTAATTTCATCGAGTCTCAAGTTGGTGCTGGCCTAGGTCATTAGCACCTCCTGGACACTAGCTAACCTTGCCTTTTTTTTTTTTTTTTTTTTCTTCAGACGGAGTCTTGCTCTGTCACTCAGGCTGGAGTGCAGTGGCATCATCTCGGCTCACTGCAACCTCTACCTCCTGGGTTCAAGCGATTCTCCTGCCTCAGCCTCCCAAGTAGCTGGGGTTACAGGCACCACCCACTTTGGCCAATTAATTTTTGTATTTTTAGTAGAGACAGGGTTTCACCATATTGGCCAGGCTGGTCTTGAACTCCTGACCTCAGGTGATCCGCCCATCTCAGCCTCCCAAAGTAATGGGATTACAGGTGTGAGCCACCATGCCTGGCCTAATCTTGCCTTTCAGCAACCATGACAGCACTAGTCTTCAGGCTTACAGCGAGCGAGAACAACCAGCTCTCATTTAATCGTAGTGTTGCTTTTGGTTGTATTTATTTTCTACGGACCATAAGAGGGGCTTTTTGTTATGGCTGGTTCCTTTTTTAGAGGAAAGACAAATAATGAATCAATAATAATTGAGTTGGAACAAGGATATAGTGCCTCATGGCAGAGGCCTGAAAAAGAGCCCAGATTGCCAGCCCCTATTCAAGGAAGTAGGCTCCCCAGGTGGCAGGCTGTAGATCAAGCTTGGGGAAGGTTCTGGTCTGAGGTCAGCGGGTCCAGCTGGTCAGCAGATGGCAATGAGGGAACTCTGGATGAGAGTTGTCGGAGCCCGCCGGCCTGGTTTTGCAGCCTGCTTGAAGCCCATCTCTTCCCTGGGATTACAGAAGCCAATTCATCAGTGTTCATCATGGGGCACAAAGCCAAGAAGAGTGGGTGGCTGCAGAAGTCACCTTTGCTTTTGGCGGCCAAACTTGATTTTGCTCTGGGCAATCATTTTTCACTACTCTCAGATCTGGGTTTGAGCAGACTGGACCCAACTCGGGCCGTCTGCGCTTGTCTTCGTTCCTCTGGGTGGAGTGACGGGTGTGGGTTCTAGATGGGTAGTGAGATGCAAACAGGCTTTTGCTGGGAATGCTGGGGCTGGCTCTTTCCCACTGGCTTTGAACCCAAGAAGGGGAGATGCTGGAACCCCTGTATCCCCTATGAGGAGGGCGCTCACAGCAGAGAATGGAGCCAAGAAACCCAATCCTGATGGTATCGGTTCCATCCTGGATCCAGCTGTGCCTGAAGCTAGGCTCTACCCTTGGCTGCCTTTGGAGCTACCCACCAAGCCAATAAATTCCCCTTTCATGTAATCCAGTGAGGATCAGTGTTTCGGTCGCTTGCAACCACAAGCGTCTTAACTGATGAAACGGCTCGTTGCAAATCCTTGGCCACTGAGAGAGAAAGAACTCGAAGGGCATGTACTGCGGACATAGGTGAGGGACATTGTCGCTATACCCATACACCAGCATAGGAGAAGCTATCATTGTCACAGGAAGCTCCAACATTTAGATGATCATGTACCAGGCACAGGCCAAGTGCCTGGCATGCAACGGTTTATTTAATCCTATGTAGGTATATTTTGATCACCATTTTAAAGATTAGAAAACTGAGGCTCAGAGACCCTCTGTGGACTTCAGTGGCAGAGCTGGGTTGGGTTCCTTGACACTGTGTCGTCCCAGCCGCCCTTCTGTAGTAAGTAAGTAGGTTGCTCATTGGCAAATACGAAACTCAGACACTGTGTGATGGGAAGGGGACAAAGGGGACAGAGAGGTGTGGCTGTCAGGAGACACACGATGATACTTGTGTCCCAGGTGATGTGTGTACCCAGCCTGCTTGGCTGTCCACAAGCCCTGCAGAGAGGGAATCAAACTGCTTTTACTCCTGATCAAAGACGGAAAGGCAGAAAAGGCCCTGGCTTTAGATCAGAACACATTAGCACTAATGAGCTCTGTGATTTGGGGAAAATCATTTCACCTTTCCAAGCCCCACTGCTTTTTCCCATCTGGGAAATGGGGAGACCCCGGCCCTTGCCTCACTCACCTCACCGAGCTTCTGAAGCATCAGATGTGAAAGGTGATTTGCAGGATAAAAAGAGGGGCTACGGGATGGAGGGGATCGGTCCCTTGACTTGCCTGCGGTGAAAGAGCAGGTATAGACAAACAGACGTAAATCAATGACCTATGCGTCCTCCTCCCCCGCGGGGGGCTGGGAAGAGGCAGTCCAAGGGGTGACCCGAAAGGAACTCTTCTGTCCCTGAAGCAGAAAGAGATAACTGTGAAGCCAGAGAAGCGAGTGCTGCTACAGGCGCTCAGGAGTTTATTTTTACCCTGTTATCTCTATCCTGAAATGTCAGGCTCGGAGCCGCCTCTCTCTCTCTCTCTCCAGCCCCCACCCCAATGTGGCAACGCAGCCTGGAAACAGGCACCCTCTCCTCCTCTGCTTCCTCTGCCTTTCCATGAGAGTCACAGTGCTATGGTGACAGGAGGCATGGAAACTCTGAAATAGAGAAGGGGGAGGCGAGACCATTTATTTGGGTCCTGGATCAGGCTTACTTCCTCCTAGAAACTGAAGGTGCAGAGGAGGCCCTCAGTGTTGTTGGGTACCTATTGCAATGTTTGTATCATATGGGCTCTTATAATATGCAGCAAGGAAAATCCCACTTACACTGGCTTATATAATAAAGAGCATTTAACTGGTAGAGGCCACTAAAACCTCCAGCAATAGGTCTGGCTTCAGGCAAGGCTCAACCCTGGGGCTCAATAGCGTCACAAGGACGCAGTGTTCTCCATCTCTCGCTCTACCTTCTGTAGTGTTGGCTTCATCCTCAGGCACCATGCGATGCTCCCCCACAGCCCCTAACAGTTCCAGAATCTTCCCCATAGTCACAAATGCCTGCAGTGGTTCTAAACTTTGCATCTTTATACTGATGGCTCCCACGGAAAAGAGAGAAACCTTTTTTTTTTTTTTTTTTTTTTTTGCCAGAGGCTGTAGACAATGTTTTCTTGAGTTTCATTGGCTCTGACTGGGTTCTGTGCCCATCTCAGAGCCAGTCATTTTGGTGTGGGGATAGGAAGTGAAAAATATTTCTGACTAGCTTGAGCCAAATCATATTCCCAAGAACAGAACAGTGGCTTCCTGAAGGACACATAGGGCGTTGTCCCCAAAAGGAGAGAAATATGCTGAGCCACAAGCAGGGACCTGTTATATGGTTTATTCACTTTGCAGTTTCACCTTCTCCTACTCAAGAAAGCCTCTGAGGTTAGAAGTGACTGTTCCTTTTTTTTTGTTTTT
Source organism: Theropithecus gelada (assembly GCF_003255815.1). Lineage (NCBI taxonomy): Eukaryota > Metazoa > Chordata > Mammalia > Primates > Cercopithecidae > Theropithecus > Theropithecus gelada. The sequence continues at coordinate 68,679,319 of NC_037688.1, forward strand.
TTTTTTTGGAGACAGAGTCTTGCTCTATCTCCCAGGCTGGAGTACAGTGGCAAGATCTCAGCTCACTGCAACCTCCACCTCCCAACTTCAAGTGATTCTCGTGCCTCAGCCTCCTGAGTAGCTGGCACTACAGGCACATGCTACCATGCCCCGCTAATTTTTTATGTTTTAGTAGAGACAGGGTTTCACCATGTTGCCCAAGGTGCCTTTGAACTCCTGAGCTCAGGCAATCTACCTGCCTCAGCCTTCGAAAGTGCTAGGATTACAGGTGTGAGCCACCATGACTGGCTTTTTTTTTTTTTTTTTTTTTTAAACGGAGTCTCACTCTGTCACCCAGGCTGGAGTGCAGTGGCATGAACATGGCTCACTGCAGCCTCAACCTCCCAGGCTCAAGAAACAGACCAATATTAATTTGTTATTATTTTTCTTCCTTCTTCTTCTTGTTCCTCCTCCTCCTTCTTCTCCTGTCTGCCATCTTCCTTCTTCCCTCTTCCTCTTCTTCCTCTTCCTCCTTCTCCTTCTCCTTCTTCTTCTTCAAGACAGGGTCTTGCTCTGTGGCCCAGGCTGGAGTGCAGTGGTGTGATCATAGCTCACTGCAGCCTCAAACTCCTGGGTTCAAGATCCTCCTGCCTCAGCCTCCTGAGTAGCTGAACTACAAGTGTGCAACATCATGTACAGCTAATTTTAAAAATTTTTTGTAGAGGGTCTTGCTATGTTGCCCATGCTGGTCTTGAACTCTTGACCTCAAGAGATTCTCCTGCCTTGGCCTCCCAAAGTGTTGGGATTATAGGCATGAGCCACTGTGCCTGGCCAATTTCTTTTCTTTCCATCTGTAGGTTTACCTGGGGCTCTAAGAATCCCAGGTCTGTTACTCCCAAAATTTCACTGAGGCTACAGAATGTCCCTGAGGTAGATCAGTAGGTTCAGTTGGAGTGTCATGTTTTCACCTGCCAAAGGCTTCCTTTGCATTCAAAATAAAATTCACACTCTACACCTGGCCTGCCCATGACTCACCCCCTCGCTGAGTTGTAGCCACACTCACTTCTTGTGTTATTTCTTAAGCCAATCTGCTGCGTGCCTCAGAGCCTTCTACTTCCTGTTTCCCTGTGTCTAGGATGCTCTTCCTTTAAATCTTTTCACAGCTGCTCAAATGTCATGCTCTCTGAGAGGTCTCTGACCAGTCTAGCATGTGAAACCACCTGAAATTATTGTGTTTGTTGATGGTGTGAGTATCTCTCTCCTTTCTCTAGACTGTAAGCTCCATGAGGCAAGCATCGTGCTTGTCTTACTCACCTGGTTCCTGGTTCTGTGTCTGGCACAACGTAGGTACTCAAATATTTGTTGAATAAATGAATTAAAATTCTTTTTTTTTTTTTTTGAGACAGAGTCTTGCTCTGTCACACAGGCTGGAGCGCAGTGGTGCAAACATGACTCACTGCAACCTCCGCCTCCTGGGCTCAAGCTATCCCCCATCTCAGCCTTCTGAGTAGCTGGGACTACAGGCACATGCCACCATGCCCAGCTATTTTTTTTTTTTTTTTTTTTTTTGGTAGCGATAGGGTCTCACTGTGTTACCTAGCCTGGTTTGAACCCCTGGGCTCAAGCAATCCTTTTGCTTTGGCCTCCCAAAGTGTTAAGATTATAGGCATGAGCCACCATGCCTGGCAGAAAATTCTTTTCTGAATGTCCTTGTAAACTTCTTTGGGACAGGGCAATTCCTTATATTTTTCTTGGCTTTTACTTCGTGCCTACAAAACACTGGGCATAAAAGAGACAAAATACAAGAATATTTTTTCAAATAAACTAAAGCTCTCTGCTGAAGGGATTGGCTCAAAGTTGCCCCCACATTAGTATAGAAAGATACTACATGATGCTAACTGCTCCTTTGAGGAATTTCCTTTCCAAAGCCATTGCATGTGAACATTTGAGATGCTCCCCATGTCTGCGTGCAACTGCAGAGGGGAACGTGGGGCCATCTTTCTATCCTGGTCTCTGAGCGTGGTGATAGAGCCACCATGTACGGGCACAGGTCTGAAAATGACATCATGGGATGATGCAATTGTATACTCCTTTACCCAATGAGGCAGAATGAGAACAGTGTCCTCTTATCTGTCACTCTGTCCACTGCAAACCCATAAGTCAAGGTCACAACCTTAATGTACTGATCACCCAGGTAGAACCCTCATTTGTGGGCCAAACTCTCCCTGAGACCTATCAGCCTGTGGCAGTCCTCAGGACAATCAGGTGACAGTACTGATGGCCCCGCGCAGCTTGTAGAAACTCAAAAGCACACCTTCTACAGAGAGCCATTGGTTGTCCCTGTACTCAACAGACAACACGCCACTGGGGACATCTCAAGTATGCCTAGTCTTCGTCCATTCTCTGCCTACCCAACCAGGCCTATCCCTCTCTTAGACTCTCACATGGCCCCTTGACCTTTGTCTCATGGGCTCTCCATCATCTGTCTTTATTTATGACATCATTGTCATTTGTCTTTATTTAGGTGATTATTTCATTAATATCCATCTTCCCCACTGGACTCCAAACGACTCAGGGGCAAGGCGCAATCTCTCTCATTCAGTGCTGTATTCTGTCACCCAGTTCTGTGCCTAACACATAGACCATGCGTCGTAAATACTTTTTGAATGGAAGAATGGATGAATGGAAGAAAGAAGAGAGGCTAAATGTCTTCTCTGTCAGTCAGACCATATCACCTCACCACCACCCTGTCCCCTTCATCAAGGTGTCTCCTGTGCCCACAGTAATATCTGTCATAGAGTAGAAGGGCCACAGATATTGGGAGAAATGAATGAATGGACACTGCTCTTTGCCTTCTCAGAGAAGCCTGCTTAAAAAAGAACCTTCTTCTTCTTTTTTATTTGTTGTTGAGACGGAGTCTCGCTCTATCACCCAGGCTGGCGTGCAATGGCGCAATCTTGGCTTACTGCAACCTCTGCCTCCTGAGTTCAAGTGATTCTTATGGCTCAGCCTCCTGACTAGCTGGAATTACAAGTGTGTACCACCATGCCTGGCTAATTTTTTTATTTTTAGTAGAGATGGGGTTTCACTATGTTGACCAGGCTGGTCTCGAACTCCAGACCTCAGGTGATCCACCCACCTTGGCCTCCCAGAGTGATGGGATTACAGGCATGAGCCACCATGCCTGGCTGCCTGGTTACCTTCTTAAGGGTAAATGCATGGAGAGGGAGAATCAGGGGAAGCTACATGGTATGGTTTGGCTGTGTGTCCCCACCCAAATCTCATGTGGAATTATAATCCTTGACGATGGAGAAGAGGTCTGGAGGGAGGTGATTGGATCATGGGGGCGGGCTTCCCCATGCTGTTCTCGTGATAGTGAGTGAGTTCTCACTAGATCTAGTTGGTTAAAAGTACATGGCACTTCCCCCTTCTCCAGTCAGGGATGATGTGCCTGTTTCCCCTTCACCTTCTGCCGTGATTGTAAGTTTCCTGAGGCCTCCCAAGCCAGGCTTCATGTACAGCCTGTGGAACCATGAGCCAATTAAACCTATTTTCTTTATAAATTACCCAGTCTCAGGTAGTTCTTTATAGTAGTGTCAGGAAGGACTAATATACTTCAATATACGAATATACTGAACCAAGCCAAAAGGCAGCATTTAGGTCATTCCCTCAGAATCAGTGGGGCCAGTTCTCAAGGTCACTAAACCATCAGGCCAGCAAGGGAGCAGCTTAAATTGCAAACTGAACTTGTTTGCAAGACACAATCCTCCTTTGGACTCAGGTGCAACCAGTTCTGGGCTTAGATGTTTAAAGTTTAAGTAGGTCATGGCTCCTGGTCCTTATCACACAGCCTGAAAAAAACAAAACAAAACAGCATCCCAGGAATGGTATCAGACCTTAGGAGATAACCTGACCCCAGTTTTTGCTACCAAGTCAGAAAGAAACTGAAAAGGAATGGATTTTTCTTCTTCAAGGCCATGCCCTCCTTACTGGGGGATATCTGAGTCCCCGCGAGGTGTCTTTGTATCTGAAGATCAACCAACGAAGGGCTGGAGATATTCAGTCTTTGTCAATCTTTTGTGGGGCACAAAGAGTTTACAGATCTGTTCTGCAATCACCAATCCAAAGCCAAACACCAAAAAAAAAAAAAAAAAAAAAAAGTAAATAAATAAACAATCCCAAAACCATACTAAGAAACCATCATAAAACCAAATCTCCAAACACGTCTGGGTTTCAAGCCCGCCCTAGCCCAGCAAACAAAAGTGGCTCACCTTTGAACTACAGAATCCCTTCCAGAACCAGAAGGAAAGGGAAAGGGGTTTACGGGTCGTCTCAGAGTTGTAGGCTCTGGCTGATCCCCAAGATGAGTTCATTACTTATTCTTAGAGACTGGACTCAAATTAAACAAACAGCACCTATAAATAGAGCGAGGATACGCTCAGCTTGGTGTCACTGGAAGGTCCTTTTTGCAGGGACAGACGTGCTAAATGGATGTTCTCGGGTTACCCTGCTGGTACTACGTGGGGGAAGAGTTGTACTTTTTCTTTCCCTGTGTTGTCCAGGAGAGGGGACAGAAGCAGGTGAGTCAGACTTTGGGATTCAGTCCGATTCTGTGTTCATCTCTAATTGCTCATTCACGTGCTAAGTTAGAAGGAGCTGCAGAGGAAGGATGTCGCTGTACAGACGACCTGGCTGAGCAATTTGGCTGCTCCCCCTGGGAATGGATCCTGGTTCAGACTGCATTGACAGAGTGTTCTGGTCTTTTAGATTAGATTGCAAACTCCCTACGGGAAGGCACCAAGTACTAGGATTTCCTCTTGGCTGCTCTCTTCCTGCCAAACGCAGGAATGGCTAGGGTTTCCATGGCAGGTCCTGAACTGTGAATTAAAAGGACCTTGCTATGCACGCTGATCTTTCTGGTGGGAAACAATATGGGCCCATGTTCCAGACCTGGGCCTTGGTTTTAATCACGCTGAACAGCATGACTGGGAGGCGGAGTCATCAGATAACCATGATAGATGAGTGGGGGCCAGAAACACCTGGAATAACTGTGAATAAACACAAAACCGGGGGCAACAAGGTCAACTCACTACCACAATAACCAGAGTCAATAACATTGATTCAACCCTTGATGGGTAATTCTAGGCACTATTCTAAATGCTCTGTAAAAACTCACTTATGGGCTGGGTGCTATTGTTTATGCCTATAATCCTAGCAGTTTGGGAGGCTGAGGTGGGAGGATTGCTTGAGCTCAGGAGTTCAAGACCAGCCTGGGCAATACAGCAAGACTCCATCTCTAAAAAAAAAAAAACTTTAGGCCGGGTGCAGTGGCTCATGCCTGTAATCCCAACACTTTGGTAGGCCAAGGGGGGGTGCGGATCACCTGAGGTCGGGAGTTCAAGACCAGCCTGACCAACATAGAGACACTCCGCCTCTACTAAAAATACAAAATTAGCTGGGCATGGTGGCACATGCCTGTAATCCCAGCTGCTTGGGAGGTTGAGGCAGGAGAATTGCTTGAACCTGGGGGACAGAGGTTGCAGTGAGCTGAGATCGTGCCATTGCACTCCCGCCTGGGCAACAAAAATAAAACTCCATCTCAAAAAAAAAAAAAATTTTTTTTTAAATTAGTTGGGCATGACGGTGTGCGCCTGTAGTCCCAGTTACTCAGGAGACTGAGGCAGGAGGATCACTTGACCCCAGAAGGTCGAGGCTGCAGTGAGCCGTGGCCATACCACTGCACTCCAACCTGGGCAACAAAGCAAGACCCTGCCTCAGGCAAAAACAAACAAACAAAACACTAAAATAAAATAATACAATACAATAAAATAAAAACTCATTTACTCTTTCAAAACCCCTATTGGGTAGGGACTATTCTTATTTCTATTCTACAGATACAGAAACCAAGACACCAAGAAATTACGTGCCTTGCTCCAGCCCATACAGTTGGGAAGCTAGGTTTGGCAGCCAGGCAGTTTAGCTCGAGTCTGGTCTCTGATAGTAAAAATTAAACATGTAGAGTATCTATCTGTTGGTTTTCCTGTCCGGCAGCCTTCCTCCCTCCCTGGATGATCACAGGTCTCTGGACCACCTCTTCCTACTCTCAGCCAGGTGGTTTTGGTGCCTCGTCTTAGAGGGGAGCCCTGACTAGTCCTGACTCGAGCCTGCACCTGGCCCATCAACAGGTCTTGCAGGCGTGGCCATGGGACATGGGTATGGCAATTGCAGTGAATCTCAGGATTTTAACTGGGAATGCTAGAATGAAAACACACTGGATTTCCCTCTGGATTTGAACTGAGAGCAGGCAACCCTAAGAAGTGCCGTGGCTACCTTGCTACCCCAGTGGGAACCTGGCTGAGAATGAAATCAGTACTGAGAGGAAGCAGCATTGAAAAACAGATCTTGGTGGCATCCTTTGAAGCCTGAATCCAGCTAGGCCTGGTGCGGGAACCCACGCTTCAACTTTCCACTTTCATGAGCCAATATTTTCCCTTTGCTTTTTAGGCGGGTTAAAGTTGATTGGCCCAACTAACATCCTGGCTCCATCCATAAATGACAGTTCATTCTCACGCCCTTCTCTAGCCCTGTTGGGCTGTTCAGAAATGCATGCACTAGCCAGTGCAGTGGCTCACATGGGTAATCCTAGCACTTTGGGAGGCAGAGATGGGAGGATTGCTCGAGGCCAGGAGTTCGAGACTAGCCTGGTCAACATAGCAAGATTCCATCTCAAAAAATGTTTTAAAAATTTTAGGCCAGGTGCAGTGGCTCACACCTGTAATCCCAGCACTTTGCAGTGAGCAGAGATTGTGCCACTGCAGTTCAGTCTGGGTGACAAAGTGAGACTCTGTTTCAAAAAAAAATAGCCAGGCATGGTGGTGGGTGCCTGTAATCCCAGCTACTTGGGAGGCTGAGGCAGCAGAATTGCTTGAACCTGGGAGGTGGAGGTTGCAGTGAGCCGAGATCACGCCACTGCACTCTAGCATGGGTTACAGAGCACAACTCCATCTCAAAAAAATAAAAAATTTAAAAAAAAAGAGAATTTATAAGGAATTTTCTCTTTTTTTGCAAATACTATGCTGTCCTTCACCTCCTAACACACACACACAAAGGTGGGGGTGTTTAGCCCCTATTCCTGCACCTTAAGTCCAGTGAGAGCAGCTTCTCTGAGAGGCTTTGGGGAGTTTCATCAGTTTGCCATAATCTAATGAGTCGAAATCATTTATTTTGATTAAAACGAATTACCAATTCAATCGATTCTAATCCTTTTTGGGTTCATTCGTAAGCTAAAGCTAAGATTAGAGAAAGGGAAGTGACTGTGGGGGTTGCGTGTGACTCCATCCTGAGCACCTGGAGGGGGAGAGACTGTGGCTAGGAAGCTGACATTGACTTGCACCCCCAAAGTTTGTTGTGGCAGAGTATGTTTTGTAGGGACCATTTTGGCAGATGGATCATCTTAGATATTGTCCTGTGGGGCAGCTTAGAAGGGTAATGAGCCCTCATCAGAAGCTGGAGGTGGACCACCAGAGTCCTGGGGGTGTGGAGGGATCTGGGGTGGCCTGAGCTGCACTGCCCCAATGCTGGGGACTCTCTAGGTACCCAAACATTACGTCCACGGGGTAACCTGATCATACCCAGAAGGTGCAATACCATGTTTTTTTTCTTGCCAGATTCAATGATTAGATTTTTATTTCAGTAGTTTTTGGGGAACAGGTGTGTTTTGGTTACATGGGTGAGTTCTTCAGTGGTGATTTCTGAGATTTTGGTGCACCCATCACCTAAGCAGTATACACTGTACCCAATGTGTGGTCTTTTATCCCTCATCACCCTCCCACCCTTCCCCACGAGTTCCCAAAGTCCATTATGTCATTCTTATGCCTTTGCATCCTCGTAGCTTAGCTCCCACTTATAAGTGAGAACATATGATGTTTGGGTTTCCATTCCTGAGTTACTTCACTTAGAATAACGGCTTCCAAATCCATCAAAGTTGCTGCAAAGGCCATTATTGTGTTCCTTTTTCTAGCTGAGTGATATTCCATTAACACTGGAATACCATGTGCATGTCAGTGTGTGTGTGTAGACACACACACTATATATAAAATTATATATACATATACACATATATATGTGTATGTGTATATATGTGTGTATATGTATATATGTATATATGTATATATGTATATGTGTATATATACGCACATATACGTGTATATATGTACATATATGCATGTATATGTGTATATATATGCACATATATGTGTATATATGTACATATATGCATGTATATGTGTATATATATGTACGTGTGTGTGTGTGTGTGTGTGTGTGTATCCTAGAGGCTGCGTTCCTTACCATTACACTGTACTCAGAACATGGTACCTGGAAACCCATGGCCACCTTCCTCTTGGGGTACCAAGACCGCCTGGAGTTAGCTGCTGCCATGCTCTATTCCTGAAAATGGACCCTCGTTTTGTTTTGTTTTGATTTGAGACAGACTCTTGCTCTGTCACCCAGGCTGGAGTGCAGTGACACGACTCAGCTCACTGCAACTGCCACCTCCTGGGTTCAAGCGATTCTCCTGCCTCAGCCTCCCAAGTAGCTGGAACTACAGGTATGCGCCACCAAGCCCAACTTACTATCACCTTTCTATGGGTTAGGAAACTGAAGCTTAGAGATTAAGTGCCTTGACCAAGGATACATCGTTAATAAATTGAACCAAGGCAATTTGAATCCTAGGCCTACATTCTCAACAACTACATTAAAGTTTTCATTGAGATACCATTTATTTTTATTTATTTATTGTTATTACTCTTGAGACCGAGTTTCGCTCCTGTTGCCCAGGCTGGAGTGCAATGGTGTGATCTCGGCTCACTGCAACCTCCGCCTCCCGGGTTCAAGCGATTCTCCTGCCTCAGCCTCCCAAGTAGCTAGGATTACAGGCACGTACCACCATGCCCAGCTAATTTTGTATTTTTAGTAGAGGCAGGGTTTCTCCTTATTGGTCAGGCTGATCTCGAACTCCCGACCTCAGGTGATCTGCCTGCCTCGGCCTCCCAAAGTGCTGGGATTACAGGCATGAGCCACTGGACCTGGCTGAGATACCGTTTATTATTATCATTATCATTATTTTAAGAGAGTCTCCTTGTCACCCAGGCTGAAGCACAGTGGTACAATTCATAGCTCAGTGCAATCTCAACCTCCTGGGCTCAAGCAATCCTCCCACCTCAGTCACCAGAGCAGCTGGGACCACAGGGGCACCCCACTATGCCCGACTATTTTTTGTTGTTGTTTGATAGAGACAGGGTCTCACTATATTGCCCAGGCTGATCTCAAACTCTTGGTCTCATGTGATCCTCCCACCTCAGCCTCTCAAAGTGAGATTACAGCATGAGCCCTGTACTCAGCCCTTGTTTTTTATTAATGGATTTTTTAGACATCCCCACTGGGGGAGTGGAAGAACAACTTTGGCACGTGGCTTTGCTCGATCCCATAATGGGATAGAGCTCATGCTAGAGAGACTCATGTCATAGTTAGTAAGTTCTATGGGATATGAGTGCCTTCCTGAGACTCAGGTCCAATAATGATCTCCTGAAAGATAAGAAGACCCCTCTTCCTGTCATCGCCTTTATAGCTACAAATCATATTTCTCTGCCTACCCCCATCTCATGCACTGTGGTTTTCCTCTCAAAAAGTCAAGACCATCTTCCAAACACTGAGAGTCCTCTGTGATTGGATTTGATCAAGTCAACTTCTTCATTGGAAATCGGCAAAAACACTGGAAGAGGGTCTGTTTTCATTCAGAGGGCGCGGTGGCTCCTGCACTTTGGGAGGTAGGGGCAGGCGGATCACTTGAAGTCAGGAGCTCGAGACCAGCCTGGCTAACATGGTGAAATCCTGTCTCTACTAAAAATACAAAAATTATCTGGGTGCAGTGACGTGCACCTGTAGTCCCAGTTGCTCAGGAGGCTGAGGCAGGGGAATCCCTTGAATCCAGGAGGTGGAGGTTGCAGTGAGCCAAGATCACACCACTACACTCCAGCCTGGGTGACAGAGCGAGACCCTGTCTCAAAACAAAACAAAACAAAACAAAAAGGTGATAGTACCTTCCTCTTAGTATTTGTGAAAGTCAATAGATTATTTACCAATATTCCAATTCCCCTTCCCGTTTAGGTACATGATAAAGTTATTACTATAGTTTGTGTCCACTCTGAAGTTAACTATTACTATGTAACTCACTGGCCAGTGAAGGGAAGATTAAAGTAACTTCTTACTACTAGGTGGAAGCTTTAAGAGTTGGTGTGAGGTGTGCCTTTTCCTACTTCAGCAGTTTCCATTAGCCTGGGTTTCTGAGTGTCTCTCATGAGCACTATTCCTCCTTCCCAGTTCTTACCATCACTAGACATGTAGCAGAAGTGAGAAGTAAACCTTTGTTGTTTCAAGCCTCTGATGCTTGGGGATTATTTGTTATCACAGCATAACCTAGCCTATCCTGACTAACACAGTGTGGAGGATTAGATATATAAAATGATGTCCAGCTAAGACACCTTTATACACACACTAGGATGGCTATAATAGGCTGGGCATAGTGGCTCATGCCCATAATCCCAGGATTTTGGGAGGCCAAGGTGGGAGATTGCTTGAACCCAGGAGTTCAAGACCAGCCTGGGCAACATGGTGAAACCCTGTCTCTAAAAAAAAAAAAAAAAAAGTAGCCAGGTGTGGTGGTGCACACCTGTAGTCCTAGTAGTCCTAGTTACTTGGGAGGCTGAAGAGGGAAGATCACTGGAGCCTGGGAGGTTGAGGCTGCAGTGAGCCTTGATCACGCCACTGCACTCTAGCCTAGGCAATGCAGCAAGATTCTGTCCAAAAATAAAATAAAATAAAATAAAAACAAGAATAAAACTACAAGGAATGACTCTTAAAAAAAAAAGACATAGTACCAAATGTTACCAAGGATGCTGAGAAACTAGAATCCTCATATATTGTTGTTGAGAATGTAAAAAAAGGGCACACTCACTTTGGAAAACAGTTAGTTTCCTATGCAACCAGCAGCTCCACTCCTCGGTATCCATCCAAAAGAAATGAAAACATGGCTGGGCGTGGTGGCTCACACATGTAATCCTAGCACTTTGGGAGGTTTATCACAGGTGAATCACAAGGTCAGGTGAATCACAAGGTCAGGAGTTGGAGATCCGCTTGACCAACATGGTGAAACCTCATCTCTACTAAAAATACAAAAATTAGCTGGGCATGGTGGCACGTGCCTGTAATTCTAGCTACTTGGGAGGCTGAGGCAGGAGAATTGTTTCAACCCAGGAGGTGGAAGCTGGAGTGAGCTGAGATTGTGCCACTGCACCCCAGCCTGGGTGACACAGCGAGACGCCGTCTCAAACAAAAAAAAAAAAGGCCAGGTGCGGTGGCTCATGCCTGTAGTCCCAGCACTTTGGGAGGCCGAGGCAGGTGGACCACGATGTCAGGAGTTTAAGACTAGCCTGGTCAACATGGTGAAACCCCATCTCTACTAAAGATAAAAAAAAATTAGTCAGGAGTGGTGGCGCTTGCCTGTAATCCCAGCTACTCGGGAGGTTGAGGCAGGAGAATCTCTCGAACCTGGGAGGTGGAGGTTGCAGTGAGCCGAGATTGCAACATTGCACTTCACCCTGGCGAGACTCTTGTCTAAAAAAAAAAAGAAAAAGAAAAAGAAAAAGAAAGAAATGAAAACATATGTCCTTAGAAAAAACTGTAAGTGAATGTTCACAGCTGCATTATTCATAATAGCTAAAAAGCTGAAACAATCCACATGTTCCTCAACTTGTGAATGGATACACAAATGTGATATACTCATGTAATGGAATATTACTCACCAATAAAAAGGAAGCTATCACCTACACGAATCTCAAAAACATTATACTAAGTGAAAGAAGCCTGGTGCAAAAGAATTCAATACCGCATGACTCAGTTGCTTTGAAATTTCCAGAAAAGACAAATTTGTATAGCTAGAAAGCAGATCACCGTTGCCTGGGGCTGAGAATGAGCTAGGGGATTGACTGCAAACAGGTTGGAGAGAGTTTTGGGAGGCGATGAAATATTCTAAAACTGGATTGTGATAATGGCTGTACAACCCCATACATTTTCTGAACATATTTGAGTTGTATAACTTTTTTTTTTTTTTTAGACAGAGTCTTACTCTGTTGCCCAGGCTGGAGTGCAGTGCCACAATCTCAGCTCACTGCAACCTCTACCTCCTAGATTCAAGCAATTCTGCCTCAGCCTCCCGAATAGCTGGGATTAGAGGTGCGTGCTGGGATTAGAGGTGAGCCCGGCTAATTTTTTTGTATTTTTAGCAGAGACAGCGTTTCACCATGTTGGCCAGGCTGGTCTCGAACTCCCGATCTCATGATCTCCCCACCTTGGACTCCCGAAGTGCTGGGATTACAGGTGTGAGCCACTGCACCTGACCAAGTTGTATACTTCCAATGGGTCAATTTCACAGTATGTAAATTGTATCCTAGCAAAGCTGTTAAAAAAGCACTTAAGTACAATATTTGGCACATAGCAAAATCTCAGTAAATGTTTGTTATTATCAATCATTTTGGGAATGATGTAAATTGTATCCTAGCAAAGCTGTTAAAAAAACACTTAAGTACAATATTTGGCACATAGCAAAATCTCAGTAAATGTTTGTTATTATCAGTCACTTTGGGAATGAAATGCTATGCTTGAGATCCTGTAATGAATTGATTAGGCGTGATCTGCATTCAATGAAGGCAGGCCTGGCACTTGGGGATGGACAGAGATCCCTCTTCTTCTATTCTCAAATTTTGTATTTCCTCTTTGCTGACCACCACATGCAAAAGACCAGTGGAGATGGATGTTGTCCTGCAACAAGTTCCAGTTAGAGACCAGCAATCAGGATGCCCCAGTCCCTTGCAATTTTTTTTTTGAGCTCTCATGATGCCTTGAGATTGAGCCTTTTTGAGATGTTACAAGCAGACTCAACCTGGTTTGGCTGAAAGGTGTGGGAAGCCAAGGTGGGAGGATTGCTTGAAACCAGGAGTTTGAGACCAGCCTGGGCAACATGGTGAAATGGTTTCTCTATAAAAAACACAAAAATTAGCCAGGCATGGCAGCATACACCTGTGGTCCTAGCCACTTGGGAGGCTGAAGTGGGAGGACTGCTTGAGCCTGGGAGATTGAGGCTGCAGTGAGCTGTGATCACTCAAAACCATTTGAGGATAAAAAACCATTTGAGGATAAACCATTATCCTCAAACCTGTACTGACAAGGGCAATTAATATTTTCAACCAACTCTCATCATACGCTCCCTTTTGTCTTCTTAATGCTCTTGATTTTATCTTATTTAATTTAATTTAATTTAATTTTTGAGACGGAGTCTGGCTCTGTTGCCCAGGCTGGAGGGCAGTGGCATGATCTCGGTTCTCTGCCACCTCCACCTCCCAGGTTCAAGCAATTCTCCTGCCTCGGCCTCTGAGTAATTGGGATTACAGGCACACACCCCACACCCAGCTAATTTTTAATATTTTTGGTATAAAGGGGGGTTTCGTCATGTTGGCCAGGCTGGTCTCAAACTCCTGACCTCAAGTGATCCACCTGCCTTGGCCTCCCCAAGTGCTGGGATTACAGGCATGAACCCTCGCGTCCGGCCCTTAATGCTCTTTAGTAAGTCCTTATATCAATCTCACCAGAGCCAAGAGGAGAGAAGAGATGGCTGAGGGGGTTATGATTGGGGGTAAGGGTTGTTTCTTGTGCCAGGGTGTTAGAAACATACTCAGTGCATAAGATTGTCCTTCATTTACAGCCATGGCATTCCCAGGCTGGCTGATGCAATTCCAAACAAGAGCCACTGACGTCCCAGGGTCCCCCAGATAAGACTAAATTGATTCAGAAAGTGGGATGAGGTGAGAAGAGTCACACTTTCCATCATTGCTAGAAAGAGGAGGTTCAGTCCTTTGCTAGAAACTGCCTTGGCTCTCTAGTTTAAAAATCAGCAGGAAGCAACCGTACAAAAGAGATGATGCTTGTGGTAGCTGTATCTGAAGAACTGGTGTTTTAGACGCATAGCCAGGTCCGCAGAAGAGAAATGCGTTTTTGATCTTTTCTATTTCTGGGTCCTCTCTCCCAACTACAATGTTATTCCTGTATATCCGTCTCTCTGGCCACTCATTGGAGAAAAGACAAAGCTTAAATGGTTCTGTTATTAAATAAAATGAAAAAAAAAAAAGAAACAACCCTGAGCAATTAACTATAACACAGAGACCAAAACTAATAAAATAAATCTAAGGACAGCAGAAGAAAAAAGTAAAAGATAAAAGCAGACATAAGCAAATTAGAAAACAGAAAACAATAGGATTGATCAAAATAAATCAAAAAGCTAGCTCTTTTAAAAGACCAATAAAAGAGACAAACCTCTGGCAAGGTTACACGAGAAAGAAAGAAAATACAAATAAATAACACTAGAATTAAAGCGGGACTAGAAACATCGATTTGGAAGAAGATGAAAGTTAATAGCATACTGTGTTTAAATTCCTGCTAATAAAATATGGACCAAAGTAAGACAATAAAATCTGCTCCACAGGACGTAGAAAAATCCGACTAGACAACGAGTCATGGAAAAAACTGATAAAAGAACTCCCTGCTACTTTGATGAGACATACTGGCTCAGATGATTTGGGGGGTGAGGGATGGGTTGGTAAATTCTGCCAAACATTAAGAGGCGATTTCTATAGGATTTAATTGGTTCCAGTGTATCAAAAAACTTTAGTGTCTCAGTTAATTTTACAAAATGAAGTCAACTCCAATAACCAAATACTGATGGTTGGGGTCGGGGAGAGGGAGAGAAAGAGAAGAACATGAGCAATAGTCACGTTATTTAGGGATAGTGTACTGTGTTGAGTAGTGTCCCCACAAAATGCATGTCCACCCAGAACCTCAGAGCGTGACCTTATTTGGAAATATTGTCTTTGCAGATGTCATTATTAAGATGAGATTATACTGAGTTAGGGTGGGTCCTCAATCCAATGACTGGTATCCTTATAAGAAAAGGAGGCTGGGCGCCGTGGCTCATGCCTGTAATCGCAGCATTTTGGGAGGCTGAGGCAGGCAGATCACGAGGTCAGGAGTTGGAGACCAGCCCGGCCAGTATGGTGAAACCTTGTCTCTACTAAAGAATACAGAATTAGCCGGGCGTGGTGGTGCGCACCTGTAGTCCTAGTCCCAGCTACTCAAGATGCTGAGGTAGGAGAATTGCTTGAACCAGGAGGCAGAGGTTGCAGTGAGCTGAGATCGTGCCACTACACTCCAGCCTGGGCAGCAGAGTGAGACTCTGTCTCAAAAAAAAAAAAAGGAAAGAAAAGAAACGAAAAGAAATGAAAAGAAAAGGAAAGAAAAGAAAAGAAAAAAGGAAGGAAGGAAGGAAAGAAAGGAAGGAAGGAAGGAAGGAAGAAAGAAAGAAAGAAAAGAAAGAAAGAAAGAAAGAAAGAAAGAAAGGAAGGAAGGAAGGAAGGAAGGAAGGAAGGAAGGAAGGAAGGAAGGAAGGAAGGAAGGAAGGAAGGAAGGAAGGAAGGGAAAGAAAGAAAAGGGCCAAGTGCTATGGCTCATACCAGTAATAAAGCACTTTGGGAGACCCAGGCGGGAGGATCACCTGAGCCCAGGAGTTCAAGACCAGCCTGGGCAACATAGTGAGACCCCCACTTCTACAAAAAATAATTAGCCAATTGTGGTGGTGTGCACCTGTAGTCCTAGTTACTGGGGAGGCTGAGGCAGGAGGATTGCTTAGGCCTCAGAGTTTGAGATTGCACTGAGCTATGATTGCACTACTGCATTCCAGCCTAGGTGACAGAATGAGACTCTGTCTCTAAAAAGAACATTTTAAAAAGGAAATAATAGGAGAGGACACACAGAGATTCACACAAAGAAGGACATGTGAAGACGGAAGCAAAGACCGGAATGATGCAGCCACAAGTCAAAGAACACCAAGGATTGCAAGGACCCACCACGAACTAGGAAGAGGCAGGGAAGTATGCTGGCCTAGAGCCTAGACCTTGATTTCACAGTCTGGCCTCCAGAACTGTGACAGAATACATTTCTGTTGTTTTAAGCCAACCAGCTCGTGGTACGTTGTTATGGCAGGCCTAGAAACTAAGGGAGATAGAGATGCAAGTATTTTTCTATCGCTTTGGTGATTTCAATTACTTTGTAAAGGAAGAGGATACATGGGCTGTATCTACCATCTGGGAAACGAATATAAAAGTTTCAATATTGCTTCCTATTGTGGGTCTCGCACAGATGGTCTCATGCCCACCTAGAGGGTTTACTCAGTAATAGGTTTTCCCCAAGCTTTTTGTGGGCTTCGGGCAAGAGTATAAATGGGGGCCCATATACAGTATGGCCAAAGTCTTTCAAAGCTATAAGTAAGCTGACAACTGTTCTTCTTCTTCTTTTTTTTTTTTTTTGAGATGGAATCTCATCCTGTTGCCCAGGCTGGAGTGCAATGGTACAATCTCGGCTCACAGCAACCTCTGCCTCCCAGGTTCAAATGATTCTCCTGCCTCAGCCTCCCGAGTAGCTGGGATTACAGGCGCCCGCCACCATGCCCAGCTAATTTTTGTATTTTTAGTAGGATGGGGTTTCACCATGTTGGCCAGGCTGGTCTCGAACTCCCGACTTCATGATCCATCCACCTTGGCCTCCCAAAGTGCTGGGATTACAGGCATGAGCCACCGTGCCTGGCCAACTCTTCTTATCTCTACCTGGCAAACATACCTTCATAACCATGTGGCAAGCCACATTTGAATTTAGAATTCTCCCAGGCTCCTCAGAGTTCTGAGCTATTATCTGGTAACACAAAGAGAGTTGAATGCCCTTTCCCTATAGCTCCCATTTCCATCCTGCATCAGGACAGGCCTTGTGAGAATAGGTATGGGCACTCCAGCCCAATGTCCACGCTTTGTCCACACCCCATGCAATCAGTCATCTTTTGTCACTCCTCAGGCTTAGGAGTACACTGACCAGCAGTGTGGTCTACTTTGGGGAGGATGGACCCAGGAAACAGGCCCTGAAAGCGGGATAAGACCATTTAGGTAGAGGATTCTAGGGTCTTGGGTATCTAGAATATGGTCTAGAAGGCAGGGGCACAGGGTCACGGCACCCAGGACTCCATAATTTCCACCTAAATGGGCCTGAACCTACTTGCAAGTTCTGTCTCCTTGGCCCTGCAGATTCCTCACCTGCTGGGGAGGATCATGGCCAAAGGAGGAACCAAGGAGACGATTAAAGCAAAGGCAGAAGCTGCCCTGGCCTGGTCTAGAGGGCTGCTGCTCAGCAGGTTGTCACATTACGAAAGAGATCCACCTTATAGCTGGGTGTGGTAGCTCATGCCTGTAATCCCAGCACTTTGGGAGGCCGAGGCAGGTGGATCACCTGAGGTCAGGAGTTCAAGACCAGTCTGGCCAACATGGTGAAACCCTGTCTCTATTAAAAATATAAAAATTAGCCTAGTGTGGTGGTGCGTGCCTGTAATCCCAGCTACTCGGGAGGCTGAGGCAGGAAAATCACTTGAACCCAGGAGGTGGAGGTTGCAGTGAGCTGAGATTGAGCCACTGCACTCCAGCCTGGGTGACAAAGCAAGATCCATCTCAAAAGAGATCCACCTCTACAGCACACTGAACACTGAAGATGATGGATTAATAACTTTGTGGGGACATCAGAGAATGGAACTACATTACAAACCCGAGCAGAAACTAGTAGACATCCCTGTCCCTTCCTCCAAGTTCCTTCCGCATCTTTCCTCAGTCTCTTCAAAAAACCCAATATTTATTTATTTATTGAGAATTATCCAGTTTTAACCATTGCCCCTAGCAAAAGAGAAGCCAAATAAGCATCCTTTGATCTACAAGTATGTCTGGGTAAATCTGGTGAAATTTTATGACCTCTCCCTTCTGTCTAAGCAGCATGTCACATATTTTGCCAAGAAAAGTAGAGGTCAAGGGTGGTCATGAGATAAAGAGGCGATAGATCAGTTTTGACTTAAAAAATATTTTTCTCCTATTTTGTAACCCTTAAATAAAACATTAAGAAAATTGATATGTTGTCAAACTCTTCAACAGCAAAAAAAAAAAAAAAAAGAGAGAGAAGAAAATAGAATACAACTCTACATTTAAAAGAATAATATAATTTGACTAAGTATAGCTTAACTCCCCAAATCATACATGCAAGGATTGTTCAATATTAGAAAATTTATGGATTTATAACATGCAGAAGTCAAAGAAGAAAATCATATCAGCTAATAGAATTTAAAGTTCTCTCTTCATACAATGCTTCTGTTAAATTGGAGAGAGACAGAGGCTTACTATTGAAAAATATATTTATCTCAAATCAAGAGCCTACAAAATAGCTAATTGGGCAAAGAATGGAGGCATTTTGACTAAAACAGGATAAGGCAAGATGCCTAGTATTGCAACCCAATACATACTTAAATTCTGGAAACTCTAGCCAACGTGGAGGATACTGTGAGCCTAGGTTGAATATGACCATCCCATATTTGACTTGCCTGATATTTAAAAAACTCAAATTTATTTCCAACATTTAAAATACCTGTATATTCGACATTTTAAAATACCTGATCTTTGGTATATCTTTTTAAAAAAAATCTGACCATCTGTTAATACTAGGCCTGTTTCCTAAAGGGCAGAAATTGCCTGGGACTGAGCAGAAGCACCGACCTCTCAGACAACGCCTAGGATCTCAGTAAAGGCCTCGCTTGGCTCAAGTTACTCATTTATATTGCTTGACTGGGCCTCTTGGACCCATGCTATAAGACAAGAAATAGAAAAAGAGGTATAAATATTGACCACAGGACAATATTATCATTATTATTTTTGCACGAAGTAGATCGTCTCCCTACACTATTCAAAAGAATCATCTGAAAAACTATTACCATGAATAAAAGTTCTATAAGATGGGAAGTTATAAAATCCATAAAAGTTCATATAGTTAGAATGGCCAGGGCTGGGGGAGGGAAGAAAGTTCACTCACAATTTGCAGCAATAATAAATACCTTTGAATTAACTTGGCAGGACGTGTGGGACCTATATGAATCAAACTACAATATGTTACTGAAGGAAATGAAAGAAGACTTCCACAAATGGTAATACACATTTTCTTAATATTGTAAGGATTCCCCTTATTGTCAAAGTAAAATGAATGTAATGTAATTCCAATAAAAATCTAAACATCATTTCCTTTGGAAGCTTGACCAAAAGAATCTTATATGTTCAACTGGAAGAATAAATAATTGAGGATGGCCAATTAGCCAGTAAAAATGTCAGAGGACACAGTAATAGAGAGACATCTGTCCAACAAATTATTGAAATTCATTACGACATGATAGGGGCCAGGCACAGTGGCTCATGCCTGTAACCCCAGCACATTGGGAGGCCGAGGTGGGTGGATCACCTGAGGTCAGGAGTTTGAGACCAGCCTGGCCAACAGGGTGAGACCCTGTCTCTACTAAAAATACAAAAATTAGCCAGGCGTGGTGGCTGGTGCCTGTAACCCCAGCTACTCACTCCGGAGGCTGAGGCAGGAAAATCACTTGAACCCAGGAGGTGGAGGTTGTAGTAAAGTGAGATCGTGCCACTGCACTCTAGCCTCCAGACAGAGCGAGACTCTGCCTCAAAAACAAACAAACAAACAAACAAAGATAGGAACAGAATGAAAAGCACAGAAACATATCTAAATGTAACATAAAATACAGTATAAGACAGAGGTGTGAATTAAAATCAGAAGGTAAATAAAATACTTTTCAACAAATGGTGCTGGATAACTAGCTCACCATTTTGAAAAAGGTTAGATACATACCACACATCACATATTGATATGAGTTTTCAGTGGAATAGAGATTTAAATGCAAAAAACAAAACAAGAATAATAATACCAGAAGAAAATGTGGGTGTATTTTATATATTCTCAAATATACTCCATCTGATTTTTTAAATACCAAAAGATTTAACAACATATACATTTTTTAAAATCTGAAAGGCAAAAGCATAGAAAAAAAGACAATTAGAAAAAGGTTTACAACATTTATGTTGCAACTTACTACTCTCAGTGGATATAATTCTCAAAAATAAATGAGTGGCTGGGCACGGTGGCTCATGCCTGTAATCCCAGCACTTTGAGAGGCCGAGATGGGTGGTTCATTTGAGGTCAGGAGTATGAGACCAGCCTGGCCAACATGGTGAAACCCCGTCCTACTAAAAATACAAAGATTAGCTAGGCGTGGTGGCGCATGCCTGTAGTCCCAGCTACTCAGGAGGCTGAGGCATGACAATCTCTTCCCAGGAGGTGGAGATTGCAGTGAGCCAAGATTGGGACACTGCACTCCAGCCTGGGCAACAGAGCGAGATTAAGTCTCAAAAAACAAAAAATAAAAATAAAAAAATAAATGAGAGGAAGAACATTTGATAGATAAAAGGGGCAATTTACACACACATACCCTTCCCCTCCAACACACAAACAAATGGCCAAGCAACATATGAAAAACCTAATCTCAATAGTAATTGAAGAAATACAGGCAAGAGCGGTGGCTCATGCCTGTAATCCCAGCACTTTGGGAGGCCAAGGTGGAAGGATGGCTTGAGGCCAGGAGCTTGAGACCATTCTGGGCAACATAGTGGGACTCCATCTGTACAAAAAAATGTAAAAAATAGCTGGGCGTGGTGGCACGCACCTGTAGCCCAGCTACTCGGGAGGCTGAGATGGGAGGATCGCTTGAGCCCAGGAGGTTGAGGCTGCAGTGAGCTATGATCACGTCACTTCACTCCAGCCTGGGTGACAGAACAAGACCTTGCCTCCAAAATAATTAATAACAATTTTAAAAAGAATGACAAATCAAAATAGTGAAACGGCACTTGCATTTAGCATATTGATGATAAAAGGCACAGTGACACTTTCCAAGTGAAGGTGTAGAAAAGTGGGGTCTCATATCCTGCTAAGGTGAACCCAAGTTGATAAAACCTTTCCAAAGAGCAATTTGGCTATATATACCAAAAACTTAAAACATGGTCTCATCTTTAGGAATTCCCACTTGTTAAAATTTACCCTGAGAAAATGATCATGGACGTGCACAAAGTGTGAAAGATGACCATTTCATCATTGCTTCTATTGAGGAACAATCAGAAACACCATAAGGGTCAGAAATGTAGCGATGGTTTCATAAAATCCACAGCCGGTATGAGTGTATGGGAGCACTGGCCAGCATCCACTCTGATTGGTGGCTGTGATGCACATTTGACACAGACTTTAGACATCACTCACACAGTGAAATACTCTGTACCACTCAAAAATGATGATGCAGAACATTTATGACATTGACAAATTGTGTACAATGCTAGGCAAAAAACTTATACGTGGCATATATGTAAGAAGATTCCATTTTAAATAAAATGTAATATCCACACAAGTAAAGACAGAAAAATATCTAGGAGGCCAGGCGTGGTGGTTCATGCCTGTAATCCCATCACTTTGGGAGGCCTAGGCAAGACAGATTGCTTGAGGCCAGGAGTTTGAGACCAGCCTGGGCAACATGGTAAAACTCCCGTCTCTACTAAAAATACAAAAATTAGCCGGGTGTGGTGGCACAGGCCTGTAATCCCAGCTACTTGGGAGGCTGAGGCACAAGAATCGTTTGAACCTGAAAGGCAGAGGTTGCAGTGAGCTGAGATTGCACCTCTGCACTCCAGTCTGGGTGACAGAGTGAGATTCTGTCTTAAAAGAAAGAAAGAGAGAGAGGGAGGGAGGGAGGGAGGGAGGGGGGGAGAGAGAGAGAGAGAGAGAGAAAGAAAGAAAGAAAGAAAGAAAGAAAGAAAGAAAGAAAGAAAGAAAGAAAGAAAGAAAGAAAGAAAGAAAGAAAAGAAGGAAAGAAAAGAAAGGAAGGAAGGAAGGAAGGAAGGAAGGAAGGAAGGAAGGGAAAGGAAAGGAAAGGAAAGGAAAAAAGTCTGGGATACACATTGAAGTGCTAGAAATAGCTCTAGCTGATAAAATTATCTATATATATTTTTTGCCTACCCAGATTTTTAAATAATTGCACAAAATTCAAACTTTACAAACTATAATTTCTTTTTTATTTTTTTTGAGATGGAGTCTCACTCTGTTGCCCAGGCTGGAGTGCAGTGGTGCGATCTTCAAGCTTTGCCCCTGGGTTCATGCCATTCTCCTGCCTCAGCCTCCCGAGGAGCTGGGAATACAGGCGCCCACCACCACACCCAGCTAATTTTTTGTATTTTTAGTAGAGACAGGATTTCACCATGTTAGCCAGGATGGTCTCGATATCGTGACCTCATGATCTGCCCACCTTGGCCTCCCAAAGTGCTGGGATTACAGGTGTGAGCCACTGCACTCAGCCCAAACTATAATTTCTTTAACAGAAGTTCTTTTTTTTTTTTTTTTTTTTTTTTTTTTTTTTTTTAGGGTAATAGTCAGCACTGGTAAATAGTATTCCTGGATCAAGAGTAGTGTCTGAATCATCTCCATGTCTAGGGTCAGGGACATTGGATAGTCGCAGGGTACTGGTGGTCACATAGTTGGTTGCAGGCCTTCTGGAGAATCAGTAATGTCTGAAGATTCTGGCATATTAATATGTACAGAAAAAAGTCTGAGTGATGGGATTATGGTTTTTCTTTTCTTTTCTATGTTCTTCTCCATAGTCCAAATTTGATGAGTTCATGTTATGTTTATAATCAGGAAAAAACTCACAATACAACTAATCAGTGTGCGTGTGTACACGTGTGTGTGTGTGATATGTGTGTGTCTATGTGAATATATTTATTTATTTATTTATTTTGAGATGGAGTCCCGCTCTGTCACCCAGGCTGGAGTGCAGCGGCGCAATCTCGGCTCACTGCAACCTCCGTCTCCTGGGTTCAAGCGATTCTCCTGCCTCAGCCTCCTGAGCAGCTGGGATTAGAGGTGTCCACTACCACACCTGGCTAACTTCTGCATTTTTAGTAGCGATGTGGTTTCACTGCGTTGCCCAGGCTGATCTCAAACTACTAGGCTCAAGCGATCCACCCACCTCGGCCTCCGAAAGTGCTGGGATTACAGGTGTGAGCCACTGCCCTTGGCCCTAATCAGTATTATAAAAGCCTGCTATGGCTATAATTCCCACCAGGACCTGGGTCCTGCCGAAACTCTGTATTCTCTCTCCTCTCTGGGTTGTTTGGCCCCATTCCTGGGATTCTGTTGCTTCCTCCTTCCCACGTCTACTTTCACAGTTTCTTCTGCCAGCAGAGGATTCTTTTCTTTGAGCTCTGGATTAATCTGACACAAATTAATCTGTTGAAAGCCAATTTATCGAATTAGTTTTCCAGAATGAATCATTGGCCAAAATGTATCCAGTTTGCCTATTCTCTACAGCCAAATGTTTTAATAGCTTTCACTAGAAAGTTTAACAACTTTACAGGAAATGTTGAGTTTTGGTTATTGGTCATAAGAATATATTTTTAGCCTTTCTCATAGAAAATTTTTGATTTACATTAACTTTTTTTCCTCCGACATATTTACAATGTTTAGACATACTGAAAAATTATACAGCAAATGCCTGCATACTCATTACCTACATTGTAAAACGGTTCACATTGATTTTTAAAAATAATTGCCAATTTTTGTTTTTGTTTTTTTTCTTTGAGACAGAGTCTCACTCTGTCACCCACGCTGGAGTGCAGTGGCACGATCTCGGCTCGCTGCAACCTCCACCCTCCAGGTTCAAGTGATTTTCTCATGCCTCAGCCTCCCGAGTAACTGGGATTTCAGGCACGTGCCACCACGCCCAGCTAATTTTCTTGTGTTTTTAGTAGAGACAGGATTTTGCCATGTTGGCCAGGCTGGTCTCGATCTCCTGGTCTCAAGGAATCCACCTGCCTCGGCCTCCAAAGTGCTGGGATTACAGGCGTGAGCCACCACTCCCAGACAGTAATTGCTAATTTAATGTTCTGATCATGATCTTTGTTCACTCTTTTGGTGTTTACGCAATTTAAGAGGCCTTTAAGTTGATTTTATTGATTGCTTCTTTTAAAATTCCTATTTATGGTTAATGCATGTCAGATATAAAGTACTAATAATATGATTCATTATAATAATTCATTCTGGTGAAATTAATTTTCTCTCACTCATGTAT
The DNA here is from genome assembly GCF_003255815.1 of Theropithecus gelada. Lineage (NCBI taxonomy): Eukaryota > Metazoa > Chordata > Mammalia > Primates > Cercopithecidae > Theropithecus > Theropithecus gelada. The sequence continues at coordinate 68,703,488 of NC_037688.1, forward strand.
TCCAAATTATCCTTGTTAGAAACCAGAATTTCAGCATTTTTCAGGAAAGGATTATTTCAGTTAGTCCCGATATTTTTAGTATGGTTTTAAATTTACAATTTTGGATTTCTTTGGGACATTTTGCATTAAAATTTAACATGTTTAACACTGAATTCCAACTAAATTCAATTTTAAATTTGATGCATTTAAATTTAAGCCTGATATGTCATTAAAGGAACTGGCAAAAGATTATTATAAATGTTTATAGTTTGAAGGATAGAAAAAGACATTCAAAAGTATCAAAAAAGAATTTAGAAGAAACTGAAGAAAATCTGACACGAAAGGCTAAAATTTTGCTTGGTAAATACAGCACTTCATATGAAAAAAAAACCCTTCATTTTAGGTTTATTCCTACTTTGTCACATTTTTAAAAGGATCATTTTATAAGATCCTTTTGCCAGGTGGCATTATCAATCGTATTTAGTTAGTAGCTAGGGAAGTATATCACAATCAGAAACCAACTTGAATATCACAGTGAAAGCTACTCAGTAACTTTGGCAAATTCAGTCTATGGGTCATTTGGCAAACTAGATTTCTGCACGTTGATTTTCTGTGAGTTGATCAGGTGATGAATCTACCAAGAACTAAGTAAGTGCTCTACATAGATTATTTTATTTTGTTTTCCTAATAAATGTAGGTTCTCTGTACTACTATCCCCATTTTACAAATGAGAACACACATGCTTTGGTTGGGTGGGGAATTTAAGATATGAACTAGGCTGGGTGTGGGGGCTCATGCCTGTAATCCCAGCACTTCGGGAGGCTGAGGCATGCAGATCACGAGGTCACGAGTTGGAGACCAGCCTGGCCAACATGGTGAAACCCTGTCCCTACTAAAACTACAAACATTTGCCGGGAGTGGTGGTGCGTGTCTGTAATCCCAGCTACTCGGGAGGCTGAGGCAGGATAATTGCTTGCAACCGGAAGGTGGAGGTTGCAGTGAGCCGAGATCGCACTACCCTACTCCAGCCTGGACGAAAGAGCGAAACTCCGTCTCAAAAAACAAAAAGACACTAACTTTTTGTTTAGGCTGTGTGAGCCCAGAGCTTGTACTCTTAACCTCAGAGCTAACTTACTAGCTCCCCACCAGCAATATGGCTCTCTGCTGTTGATGGCAGTATAAACTGTTACATCAGGCATCGCTTCCTCCAGGGAGCCTCCCCTGACTTCCAAGACTAGGTTAGATAGTCCCCTCTCTGTTCTCAGTGAACTCTGATCATGATATGTCCATGTTGCTTTGAAAGCATCAGTATGTTCCCCATAGTACTGAGGGCAGGACCATTAAATGTGTCATCTTGGGTAGCCCTGGCACCTAGCATAAGATTCTGGTGCAGAGGAATTCTGATCAGTGAGGTTGTGCCAGACGCCACGGGATCACAGAGCTTATGCACTCTTGCATACTCAGACAGAGAACATCAGCCCTTTTCCCTCATGTTCCTGTAGCTTTGGTGTGGGGTCTGGACTGCTGGCTTTGGCAGACATACCCAGACAGTGATTTAACCAGTTGTGTGAGGCGTCTGTTCCCTGTGCCCCCGCCACCCCCAACTTGGTTTCTCAAAATGGAAGGGTAGACTGGTTGTAGGCTGCTGTATTATTCAGTATCACTTTCAGGAAGGCCAACAAGAATAAAAGAGGCCTGAGGAAAATGGCTTTCTCAGTTTTTCTTTCTCTTTTTCACCATCCTATTTCTTCACTGTACTTAAAACAATCTGTAATCCTATTTGTCTCCTTGTTCTCTCCCCTGATGAGAAGGTAACTCTAGGAAAGCAGAGATCTTGTCTGACTTATTCTGTACCATATTGTTAGGGTCTAACACAATACCTGGCACAAAGTTGGTTCTTGGTTAATATTCGTTGAATGAATAGGCTTTGGGTTCCTCAATGTTACCTCTAAAGCTTCTTCTAGCTCTAATATTGTGTAACCCTGGGAACTAACCCAACCATTCTGGTAACCTAACCCAAAGCATCTTATTAAGCTGCCCTACATATTAGGGAGAAAGTTATGAGGAGCAAATAAAAGTTGATTTAGTATCATTTGTTTGACATTACTACTATGATTGTAACTGCTTATAAATTATGTATACTTTATAAATATTTTCAGAATATTTTCTAATTTATTTAAATTTAAATAAATAAGCTCCAATCAAAAATTGTCTTTAAACAAGCAAAATATAGAAAGAAATAAAGGAAACATGAGGTTATAAGTTATGAAGCATATAGAAAGCTAGGACTGGAATCACAGATCCAAAAAGATTGGAAGTATTCTTGTACAAATCAGAAAACAGACAAGGGTGTTTACTATCATCTCATCGATCCAACATTGTATTGGAGGTTCTACAGTGTAATAAGACAAGAAAAATAAATTAGAGGCTTAGGAATTGGAAGGGAAGAAATAAAATGGTCATAACTTTCAGGTAACAGGATAATCATACAGAGAAGCCAAAAGAAGCCACAGTTAAGGCATTAGAAATGAGATTTAACTAGGTTCCTGGGTGTGACATTAAAGTGAAAAATTCCATTGCTTTTACTATACCAACAGCAGAGTAGAAGATATAATTAAAGACAATAATTTTTAATGGTACTAGAGAATATAAAATATCCTAGAATAAATCTAATAAAAGATATCTGTAATCCCTACATGGAAAATTATAAAATTTTATTAAGAGATAGTAAAGAAGGTGAAATAAATGGAGATAAATATGTTCATGGATAAATATTGGGAATAGGTCAATTCTCCCTAGATTGAGCTTTAAAGATAATTGCAGTTAAAAATCCCAACAGAGACTTTATGGAGCTTGGTAAGATAATTCTAAAATTTATTTGGAACAGTAAAGGGCCAAGAATTAGTAGGACACTTCTGAAGAGAAAGAGTAGAGACAGGTCTGGCCCTACCATATATCAGAATTATTAATAAAGCTGTAGTAAGACAGTGTATTGGTGCAGAGAGAAATACATTCATCAAGAGAAGAGAATTAAGAGCATGAACAGACTGTATATAAAGTGGAAATTTTGTATATGATAGACATGGAAAAAGATAAAATTTTTAGATCTTCCATGACATCATAAATAAATAAAATCAACTTTAAAAACACTTAGTATAAGATACAGTTAAATATTTTAGATATTATAGTAGAAAGGACTTATTAAACAATTTCTCAAAAGATATCTCAAACAAAAAAGATTAATTATAAAAGAGTGATACATTTTGCTATATTAAGAACTTCTGTTCATCAAAAGATACCTTAAAGAAAGTGAAAAGAAATAAACAAAATATCAGTATTGAGAACATATTCAGTACTCCTTTTAATAAGAAAAGCATATCAGTTCTAGGAGCCAAGAAATAAAGGAAAAAAAAAAAAAAAAGAAAAGCACAAACAACTGTAGAAAAATGGACAAAAACCATAAACAGATACGTCTCAGAAAAAGAAAGGAGACATGTGGTCAATCCAGTAAAAGAGATGCTTGGCACTGAAGGTGAAAATGCAAATCAGGACCATAATGAGGTACTATATTATGCACAATTAATCAGCAAAAATTAAAAAGTCTGATAATATCAAGTGTTGGAGAGAATATGGCTCCATCAGTTCTCATAGACATTATTGACCTGAGTGTAAGGGCAAGCACTTCAGAAAACAGTTTGGCCCTCTACCCTGAAGTTGAACATACATAAACCATCCAACCCAGCAATTTTCTTTCTAGGTACATACTTAAGAGAAATGTTTGCACACACTTGTATAAGTCATAAGACTAGACACAAGAATGTTGATAAAAGCACTGTTTAGAGTAATACCGAAAACTTGTGGAGGAGAGGAGGCAGAGGAAGATGGCCAAACAGAAACCTCCACCAGTTCTCCTGCCCACAGGAACACCAAATTGAACAACTATCCACACAAAACAGCATCTTCATAAGAACCAAAAATCAGGTGAGCAATCACAGTACCTAGTTTTAACATTACATTAAGGAAAGAAGCACTGAAGAAAGTAGGAAAGATAGTCTTGAGTTGCCAGTGCTACCCTTCCTCCTTTCCCCAGCAGTGGCTGTGTGGCACAGAGAATCAGTGCACTCGGGGGTGGGACAGCACAGTGATTGTAGGACATCGCATTGGAACCCAGTGCTGCCCTGTCATAGTGGAAAGCAACATGGGGGAGAAATCAGCCAGAGCCAATGGAGGCAGCATTTAGACCAGCCCTAGCCAGAGGGGAGTCATCCATCCCAGCAGTCAGAACCTGAATTCCAGCCAGCCTTGTCACCATGGGCTACAGTGCTCTGGGGTCCTACATAAACTTAAAAGGCAGTCTAGGCCACAAGGATTGCAATTTCTGCATAAGTCCTGGTGCTGCGTTGGGCTTGGAACCAGTGGATTTGAAGGGCGCACGACTTAGTGAGACACGAGGTAGGGCAGCTAAGGGAGTGCTTGCACCAACCCTCCCCCAACCCCAGGCAGTGCAGCTTGCAGCTCTGGGAGAGACTCCTCCCTTTCACTTGAGGAGAGGAGAGAGAAGAATAAAAAACAGGCTTTGTCTTGCAACTTGGATACTGGCTCAACTGCAGTAGGCCCGCATTCCAGGTCCTAGTTCTTGAACGACATTTCTAAACACACCGTGGGCCAGAAAGGGGACCCAGTTCTATGAAGGGAGGGACCCAGACCTGGCAGAATTTATCAGTTCTAGACTAAGGAGCCCTTGGGTTCTGAATAACCAGCAGTGGTAGCCAGGCAGTACTCACTGTGGGCCTTGGGTAAGACTCAGAGACATGATGGCTTCAGGTGTGACCCAGCACATTCCCAGCTGTTGTGGTATGAGGAGAGACTCCTACTGCTACAGAAAAGGAAAGGGAAGCATAAAGGGGACTTTGTCTTGCAGCGTAGGTACCAGCCTGGCCACAGTGGGGTGGAGAACCAGGTGGGCTTTTGGGGTCCCTGATTCCCAGTCTTGGCTCTTGGATGGCACTTCTGGACCTGCCCTTGGCCAGAGGGAAGCCCACTGCCCTGAAGGGTGAGTCCCAGGGTTGGCAACATTCACCACAAGCTGACTGGAGAACCCTTGGGCCTTGAGTGAACACTGGTGGTAGCCAGGCAGGACCCATCATTGGCCTGGGGTGGTGGTGGCCATGGGGAGAGACTCCTCTGCTTGAGGAAAGTAAGGAAAGAGTGGGAGAGACTTTGTTTCATGGCTTGGGTGCCAGCTCAGCTAAAGTAGAATAGAAGACCAGGTAGATTCCTAAGGTTTCTGACTCCAGTCCTTGACTCCTGGCATCTCTGGATCTGCGTGGGGCTGCAGGGGAGCTCATTGCCCTGAAGGGAAGAATACCAGCCTGGCTGGCTTTGTCACCTGCTGACTGTAGAACCCTAGGGCCTTGAGTGAACATAGGTGGTAGCCAGGCAGTGGTTACCATGGGCCTTGGGTGAAACTGAGTGGTGAGCTGACTTCAGGCCTGACTCAGCACAGTCCCAGTGGCAGTGGACACAGAGGTGCTTGTGTCACTCCTCTCCTAGTTTCAGATAGCTCGAGAGAGAAAGAGAGAGAGAGAGAGAGAGAAAGAGAGAGATTCCATTTGTTTGGAGAAAGTAAGGGAAAAGAATAAGAATCTACGCATGGTAATCCAGAGAATTCTGGATCTTATCCACGACCACCAAGATGGTACCTCTATGAGTCCGCATGAGCCACAGTGTTACTGGGCTTGGAGTGCCCCCTAATGAAAATATATCTACAGCGAACAAAAACTTACATTTTTTACAACACCCAAGTCCCTTTGAATACCTGGAAAGCCTTCCCAAGAAGGATAGGTACAGACAAGCCCAGACTACAAAGGCTATAATAAATACCTAACTCTTTAATGTCCAGACACCAACAGACATCTACAAGCCTGAAGACCATCCAGGAAAACTTGATCTCACCAAACAAACTAAATAAGGCACCAGGGACCAATCCTGAAGACATGGAGATATGTGACCTTTCAGAAAGAGAATTCAAAATAGCTATTTTGAGGAAACTCAGCGAAATTCAAGACAACACAGATAAGCAATTCAGAATTCTACCAGATAAATTTAACAGAGATTTAAATACTTTAAAAGAATCAAGCAGAAATTCTGGCATTGAAGAATACAATTGACATATTGAAGAATGCATTGGGTGTCTTAACATCAGAATTGATTGAGCGGAAGAAAGAATTAGTGAGCTTGAAGATAAGCTATTTGAAAATACACAGTCAGAGGAGACAAAAGAAATAAGAATAAAAAACAATGAAGTACACCCACAGGATCTAGAAAACAGTTTCAAAAGGGCAAATCTGTTATTGGCCTTAAAGAAGAAGTAGAGAAAGGTAATGGTAGAAAGTTTATCCAAAGGGATAATAACGAAGAGCTTCCCAAACCTGAAAGACATCAATATTCAATTACAAGAAGAGTATAGGACAACAAGGAGATTTAACCCTAATAAAACTACCTCAAGACATTTAATAATCAAACCTCCAAAGGTCAAGGATAAAGAAAGGATCCTGGAAGCAGCAAGAGAAAAATGTCTGGCAGCAGACTTTTCAATGGAAACGTTACAGGCCGGGAGAGAATGGCATAACATATTTAAAGTGCTGAAGGGAAATAACTTTTATCCCAGGATAGGAAAATATCCTTCAAACATGAAAAAGAAATGCGACTTTCGCGGGGCGGAGCAAGATGGCCGAATAGGAGCAGCTCCAGTCTTCAACTCCCAGCGCCAGCGACACAGAAGACCGGTGATTTCGGCATTTTCAACTGAGGTACTGGGTTCATCTCACTGGGGAGTGCCGGACGATC